>NW_024365048.1:277447-372079 GCF_014805655.1 Passer montanus
GGTGGGTGCCCCCCGTGTCCCTCCCGTGCCGGAGGAGGTTCCCGGAGGGCCAGGGGATGGGAGCAGGAAGGTGCGGGATGATCCCGGCGGGACGGGGGCTGCAGGCGGCCCCGCGGGGCACATCCAGGGAAGCGTTTTCCCCCGGGATCAGCGATTTCCCTCCCGAGGGCCGGCTCGGCTCGGCCCCCCCACGCATCCTGCTGCGGGCAGCGGGATTTCCCGGGAATGGCGAGCGGGAGCCGGCTCCGCTTCCCCAGCGCCCTCCGCGTCTCCATCCTCCCGTCATCCCTCCTGGAAGAGGCCGGGATGCAGAACGAGGATGCTCCACAGCAGCCCCCGGCACCGCCAGCAGCGGACACAGCCGGGCCCGAGCCCCCTCCTCCCTCCCGCTCCAACGGCTGCCGGAGGGGCCACGGAGACCCCCGGGGCAGGATTGACCTTGGAGCGGGACAACCGGGCAAGTGCGGGCTGGGAGGCGGCGGGGGAATGCAGGGAAGGAGAGGACCCTGAATTTGGGAGCGTTGCACCGGGGATGGCCCCGCTCGCCCCTGCCCAGCCCACTGCAGCGGCCGCGCACGCCGCGGAGCCCGAGCCGGGCCGGCCGGGAGAACGGCGCTCCCGGCAGCCAAATCCTGCCCAATTCCACACGTGGAAGCGGCGGGTGACGCAGCCGGCCCCGTGACGCTCCGGAGCTGGCACAGCCGCCCCGGCTCCCGCGCGTTCCCGGGAACAGCATCCCGCATCCCGCATCCCGCATCCCGGCTCAGGCACGGCGCAGCCCCCCGAGGGACGAGTCCCCCCTGCCCCCAGCCCCGGCTGCACCAAGAACCGGCATCTTCCCAAAATCCCCGCGGGCATCGCTGCTCTCCCAGAGCTCCCAAGCTCCCCTGGGACGCAGGAAGAATTGCCCGACATTCCAAAAACCCTCCCGTCTCCCAAAGCCTTCCCTTTCCGGCCTGGGATGGTGTTCCCAGGGAGGTTTTCCCTGGTCAAACCCATCCCTGTTTTATCCCAGCTCTGGTCCCCAGCAGCGCTGGCACCGGGATTGCTGCTGCTGTGACCCCAAAAGGAGAATCCCTGGAAGCACCTGAGGGGACCAGACAGGTGAATGCCCTGGAAAACCACCAGGAAACCACGCAGGGATCTGGAGATGGGCACAATTCCAGGCTGGAATCAGCATTCCCAAAAGGGATGGGACAGGATGGGACACAGGGATGGGACGGGATGGAACACAAGGATTGGACACAGGGATGGGACACAGGGATGGGACACAGGGATGGGACACAGGGATGGGACACAGGGAGGGATGGGACGGGATGGGACACAGGGATGGGACACAGGGATGGGACACAGGGATGGGACACAGGGATGGGACACAGGGATGGGACACAGGGATGGGACACAGGGATGGGACACAGGGATGGGACACAGGGATGGGACACAGGGATGGGACAGGATGGGACACAAAGATTGGGCACAGGGATGGGACACAGGGATGGCACACAGAGATGAGACAGGATGGGACACAGGGATGGGAAACGGGGATGGGACACAGGGATGGGAAACGGGGATGGGACACAGGGATGGGACACAGGGATGGGACACAGGGATGGGAAACGGGGATGGGACACAAAGATTGGGCACAGGGATGGGACCCAGGGATTGGACAGGATGGGACACAGAGATGGGACACAGGGATGGGACAGGATGGGACGGGATGGGACACAAGGATTGGACACAGGGATGGGACAGGATGGCACACAGGGATGGGACCCAGGGATGGGATCCAGGGATTGGACAAATGGATGGGACACAGGGATTGGACAGGGATGGCACACAGGGATGGCACACAGGGATGGGACCCAGGGATGGGACAGGGATGGCACACAGGGATGGCACACAGGGATGGGACACAGGGATTTGACACAGGGATGGGGACACAGGGATGGGACACAGGGATGGGACACAGGGATGGGACACAGGGATGGGACAGGGATGGCACAAATGGATGGGACACAGGGATTGGACAGGGATGGCACACAGGGATGGCACACAGGGATGGGACCCAGGGATGGGACAGGGATGGCACACAGGGATGGCACACAGGGATGGGACACAGGGATTTGACACAGGGATGGGGGCCTGGGACACCCCAGGGAGCCCCTCCTTTCTTTCCCCCGGAGCAGCTGGCAAGGAGGGGGTGGCACCGCCTCCACGCACAGGGAATTTTCATCCCAGAGCTCTCCCTTGCCGGCTCCCTCCATCCGAGCGATTAATCCCAGAGTTAATTAGGGAAGAGCCACGATCCATCTCCCGCGCCCGGCGCAATTACCCGGAGCCGCTCCCCGGCGCGGCGCGATCGATGGCGGAGGAGCCGGCCCTTCCCGACACGCTCCACGGATTTATTCCACAAATCCATAGCGGCCTGGGCAGCCGGGCGCCGGCCCCGCTTCGTCCCGCGCCGCCGGGCAAATTCCAGCGGCTGGGAAGGACACGGGGAGCGGGGAGAGGCTCTGGCACAAGAGCCAAAATCCCCAAATGTGCCATGAAAATCCCAGCCTGGAGAATTCCCGCTGCTCAGGAATGAGAGGGCAAGAGGGAAAACACATTGCCTTCCATCTCTTCCCCTGGAGCAGGGAATTCAGAGGTGGATTCCCACATCCAGCTCCTCTCCCAACAGGAGCTGGGGGAGATGGAGCCGTGGCAGCCACGACAGGGATGGACCCTTCCTCATCCCCCCTCGGTGCTTTCTCCAAAGGGAATTATTCTGGAAAGCAACGACAGGGCTGATCCAGCACTCTAGCAGGACGGGATGGGATGGGATGGGATGGGATGGGATGGGATGGGATGGGATGGGATGGGATGGGGAGGGAGCTCAGCCTGCCCTGGTTGCCTGGCTGCTTCCACAAGCCTCCCATGGCACAGGGAAAGGATCCATAAGCATGGGCCCCAGAGTGATGGGAATGGACAGAACTCCCAAGGCAGGCCAGGAACTGGGGAAGGCTGAGCTCCCCAAATTCCAGAACTCCTTGGAATCCCACAGCTCCTCGTAATGGCCAGACACCCAGGGCAGGCTGAGCTCCCTTAATCCCAGAACCCCTGGAATCCCAAGGTCACCCTCCAAAGGCACCCAGTGCCAGAGCCAATTCCAATCCCTGATCCAACACACGGCACAGCAACGGCAGATGGCAGAAACCCGGCACCAGTGACCCCAGAATAGCTCAAACTGGGACCACACTGAGGTGCCAGAATCCCATTCCAGACCCAACGCTCCCATCACAAATCCCGACAACACTCCCACACTCTTTTCCAACTCCAGGAAGCAGCAGATTTCCCATTTAAAAAATCTCCCAAGCTGCTCTTTTCCCCTTTCCCTAATTTTTTTGACTGCCCGGGCAGGCTCCGAGCTGGAAAGATCCAATTAGGCACCGAAGCAGCCCCGACGAACCGCACCATGAAGGGAATTGATTTTATTTGACCGTTTTATGAGCATTGGAAAATTGCATCCGGAGCGTTCGCTCCGCTGGTTAACACATTCCTCATTCCCCAAATTGCTCTGAACCAGACTCAGAAAACAGCCAGGGAAACAAAGGGAGAAGCGAGGTGGAATTCCTGGGAAATGGGGAGTGCAATGCCTCGAGGGGCACTCCAGGCTTGGGGGCATCCCGGAATTTCCCAAGGAGCCGCACACACCAGCACCAGACTCATCCCTCCTTCATTCCTTCATCCTCCTTGTCCCATCCCTTGTCCCCTCGTCCTCAGCCTCATCCCAGCCTCGTCCCCCCCTCCGTACCTTCTTGCCGATGAGCTTCTTGCGCAGGAACTCCCGGGCCTCGAACATGTAGGGAATGTCATAGAGGGGCCTCAGCTTCCTGTTCTTGTCCTGCCGAGAGAGAGGACTCAGGTCAGGGGATCCCCAAACGTGCCACATCACCCCCCACCCTCTCCCAGTGCCCCCCCAGTTCCACATCCCAGTTCAGGGTCTGCTGAACCCCGAGGGGACCCCAGGATAATCCTGACATCCCCCAGGAGGTGCTGGCAGCCTCGTGGTGCCAGGTCGGACATCCCTGAGTGACAGCTCCAGGAGGGAGCGGGATGACGGGAATTTGGGGTGGGGGTGACCAGGGAGACCCCCTGGGGTGTCCAGCCCCTGTCCACGGGCATCTCCTGGAGTCACATCCCTGCAAAGGCTGCGCAAAAAGGGGAGATTCCCAAAGGAAATGGGGATTTGACCCAACGCAGTGCAACACAACCCAACATGACCCAAAGTGACCCAGTGTGACCCAACACGACGCGGCGTTACTCAATGTGACCCAACATGAAGTGACCCAAAGTGACCCAACACAACCCAAAGTGAGCCAATGTGACACAAAGTGACCCAACACAACTCAAAGTGAGCCAACATGACCCAAAGTGACCCAACACAACCCAAAGTGAGCCAATGTGACCCAAAGTGACCCAACACAACCCAAACTGAGCCAACATGACCCAAAGTGACCCAACACAACCCAAACTGAGCCAACGCGACCCAAAGTGACCCAACACAATCCAATGTAACTCAACATGACCCAACATGACCCAACACAAACCAAGGTGACCCAACCCAATCCAACCCACCCCAGGCTCTGCTCTGCTCACTGCCACAGTGCCGTGGGCACAGCCCCTCACACCTCCCCAAGCTGGGGAGGAAATCATGGAAAAGAGGGAGCTCAGGCCACAGCAGCTGGAAGTGGAGGAGCAGAGTCAGACGGAGCGGGAGCGGGCGGAGGAGACCCCCTGGGGTGTCCAGCCCCTGTCCACGGGCATCTCCTGGAGTCACATCCCTGCAAAGGCTGCGCAAAAAGGGGAGATTCCCAAAGGAAACGGGGATTTGACCCAACGCAGTGCAACATGACCCAAAGTGACCCAGTGTGACCCAACACGACGCGGCGTTACTCAATGTGACCCAACATGAAGTGACCCAAAGTGACCCAACACAACCCAAAGTGAGCCAATGTGACACAAAGTGACCCAACACAACCCAAAGTGAGCCAATGTGACACAAAGTGAGCCAATGTGACCCAAAGTGACCCAACACAACCCAAACTGAGCCAACATGACCCAAAGTGACCCAACACAACCCAAACTGAGCCAACGCGACCCAAAGTGACCCAACACAATCCAATGTAACTCAACATGACCCAACATGACCCAACATAAACAAGGTGACCCAACCCAATCCAACCCACCCCAGGCTCTGCTCTGCTCACTGCCACAGTGCCGTGGGCACAGCCCCTCACACCTCCCCAAGCTGGGGAGGAAATCATGGAAAAGAGGGAGCTCAGGCCACAGCAGCTGGAAGTGGAGGAGCAGAGTCAGACGGAGCGGGAGCGGGCGGACACGGGCGGCGGCACTCGGCTCCTCCCTGACGAACGAGGCTTTGGCAGAGTTTATTGTCCTTGACGCCGCTCATTCCCAGACTGCTCCTTGGAGACGCCCCCGCCTCCGCCCGCACCGCGCGGCCCTGCCGGCACCGGGGATGGGAACGGGGGGAGCCAGAGAGGGGATCCAGGGAACCCACAGACAGTGCTGGGGATGGGAATGGGATGGAGCCAGAGAGGGGATCCCCGGAACCCACAGCCAGGGATGGGGATGGGAACGGGATGGAGCCAGAGAAGGGATCCCCAGAACCCACAGCCAGTGCTGGGAATGGGAACGGGATGGAGCCAGAGAGGGGATCCCGGGAACCCACAGCCGGCACTGGGGATGGGAACGGGATGGATCCAGAGAGGGGATCCTGGGAACCCACAGCCAGGGATGGGAACGGGATGGAGCCTGCGAGGGGATCCCTGGGAACTCTGGCACCTCCTGCCCCCACAGCAGGTCCCAAAGCAGATCCCAGGTGCTGCTCCAGCCCCTGGAGCTGCGGAGGCTCAGAACAAGCACAGAGGAGCTACCGTGGCACCATCAGCCTTTCTCTCTGCTCCTTCCCAGGGGAGCACAGCTCCACCTTTCCAAACTTCCAGCCCCTGCCCATGGGCTCCTGGAGCATTCCCAGTCCCCAAATCCTCGGGGTGACCCCGGACCCTTCCTTCAGTGGGACCTGACAGATCCAGGCCCTGAGACACTCCCGCCCTCGCCAAGGTCACGGCGGAGCTCCGACACCGAGCGCGGCTCCGCGCGGCAAAGCCCTGTGCAAACACTAATTAATCCTCACTAACGAACTCCAAATTTATGGCTTAGTTAAGTGTCTGTCTGGCACAGGCTGTTAAATCCCTAATCCCATCCCGCTGGAGCACGGGAAGGGGACGGCAAAGCCCTGGGTGGCCCCGGCAGTGCCGGGGGCTCAGGGGCCGGCAGGGAATTCCTGGAGGAGCCGTGGGGTGGGATCTGAGCCCTCCCCAAAGCTCCTTCGGGTCTGCAGCACTGGGACCACCCCAAAAAGGGACCACCCCAAAGAGGGACCATCCCAGAAAGGGACAACCAGTACAAACTCCCCAGCACCAGTGCCATTCCTAAGCCATACTGGGATCCACGGTGCCATCCTGCCAGTCCTGGATCTGCCATGGAGGTGGGATTTGAGCCATCCCCAAAGCTCCTTTAGAGCAGCTCACAGGTCTGCAGCCATGTGAGACCACCCCAAAAAGGAGTCAGCCCAAAAAGGAGTCACCCAAGAAGGGGTAACCCCAAGAAGGGGTAATCCAGAAAGAGACCATCCCAAAAAAGGAGTCACCCCAAGCAGGGGTCACCCCAAGAAGGGGTTATCCCAAGAAGGAGCAAGCAATCCAAAAAGGGACCATCCCAAAAAGGAGTCACCCCAAGCAGGGGTCACCCCAAGCAGGGGTGACCAGCACAGGCCCCCCATTGCTGTGCCAGGACTGGCTGCACCATTCCAGCCCCGGATGTGCTGGCACTGACCGAGCCCCCCCATCCTGCTGCTGCTGCTGCTGCAGAACGCCAATTCCCTTTGGGAATCCTCCCCCCGGGGCCTGGCGGTGCCAGGAGCTGGATAAAGGGAACATTTCAGTGCCCGGCCCCGTTAAGCCCGGCCCTGCTGCCCCACAGCAGCGACACTCCCGGCGCAGGAACGCGGCAGCTGACGGCTCTGGGAAGCCGTTCAAGACCTCGGACGCTCAGCGGAGGATTTGCAAATAAACACGAGAAATCAATGGAACAGCGGGAAGTTAACGGAATTCCACAGCCGGCAAACTCCGGCAATTTCCGACACGCAGAAGGGTTTCGTTGGGTTTAACCCATTTTCCAAGGCAAGAGCCCAACAATGAATCACTTCACGAGTTGTGGCTGCCCCATCCCTGGAACGTTCACACCCAGGATGGACAGGGCTGGGAACAGCCTGGGATTGTGGAAGTGGGAGTGCATGGGCTGGAAGGTCCCTTCCAACCCACCCCACCCCACCCCAATCCATTCTGGGACCCCACAATTCCACAAAATGCCAGTCCCGGCTCTCCTCGGCTGCTGGAGAGAGTCATCAGGCACTGAGAAGTTAATTAAGCCCAGGGATCTGAGGCTCACTTAATTAAAGGTGAGCAGTGAGGACACCGCTCCATTAGCGACGGAGTCGGAGCTGCATCTTCAGGGAGCTCCAGAGGAGGGGGGCACCCGCTCCCTTCCCCTGGAACACCGAGATTTCAGCCCCAGATTTGATGGGAATGCTCTGGTTTATCCCAGGCTGGGGAAGCCAGGCAAGAAAGAGACTTTTTGGTTCCAGTAAGGAACAGAGCAGCTCCAGAGGGGGATGAGAGACCCCCAAATTCCCTCATCCCAAAACAACTCCCCACAGCCCAGAACACCCAACGCTGGATGGAATTCCAGCTTTCCTCTCCAATTAACAGCGTTACACTGGGCAGGGCCTAATTAAGCTCTACTTCCCAGGAAGCAGCAGCCCATATCCACTGCCAGAATTCCTGGGGGGACTGACCACAAAGTGCTGCCATCCCCAGCTGCTGGGCTCCCATTCCCAGCCCCAGCCCCTTCCCAAGGGCACAGGGTGGGGGTGAGGCAGGCACAGCTGGAGCAGTAGGAAATGCTCCAAGACCTGGGATGGCAACTCCAGCTCCACATTCCAGGGCTCCCCAGGGTCTCTGCAGTCCCTGAGGGATCCCAGGGTGGGGGGAACCTGCTCCATTCCCCTTGAGGGAGGAAGATTCCACCCGGAGCAAGAGAGGCTGCTGGGAATCCACGGAGCTGCAGGCTCCTGCTCCCACAGCAGGGAAGGGGCGACGGCTCATCAGCGCTGTCACGCCACGCTTCACCCTCGGCTGAACCCGCCTGGGATGTGCCAGGTGGGAAATCCATCCCGGAGATCCATCCCAGAGGCCGTGACAGGGAACAGGCAGCGCCTGGAACACGCATCCCACTGATCCAGGGGTGCTCAGAGCAGGGGGAACGGCCCGGTCCCCCCAGGATGAGCCAGAGCTCCCAGCGCTCCATGCAAAGATTTCGGGGTTTTTCCCAGAATTCCGGGTGCCAACACCCAAGGGGGGTCCCCAGCGGAGCCCAGGGGACCCAGAGCCCAGTGGCACCGTGGGATGGCAGGTGGGGAGAGCCCCCCCGTCCCTGCCAGCGCAATTAGGGAAGCTCATTATTTGTAAAGTAATTAGCAGAGCTAATCAACTCCCAGCGCCAGGGCGGAATGAGCGGGAGGAGAGCGGGAGCTGCCAGCTGGAAATGCCAGTGCTGGGAGGGGGACACGGCAGCCCCCAGGGCCCCCAGGGTGGGGCCTCGGGCTGGGGCAGAGCCCAGTGCTGGGGAACGATCCCACCCGGAGAGGGAGAGGCCCCGGGAGCTCCTGCTCCCACAGCAGGGCAGGGGCGATGGCTCAGCAGCGCTGTCAGCACGCTCCAGCCTCGGCCGAGCCCGCCCGGGATGTGCCAGGTGGGGGATCCACCCCGGGGATCCATCTGGGGATCTATCCCAGGGGTCCATCCGGGGATCCATCCCAGGGATCCACCCAGGGGATCAATCTGGGGATCCATCCTGGGGATCCATCCCAGGGATCCATCCTGGGGATCCATCCTGGGGATCCATCCCAGGTATCCATCCAGGGATCCATCTGCGAGATCCATCCTGGGGATCCATCCCAGGAATCCATTCTGGGGATCCATCCCGGGGATTCATCTCAGGGAACCATCCAGAGAATCCATCCCGAGGGTCCACCCTGGGGATCCATCCTGGGGATCCATCCCAGAGATCCATCTCAGGGATCCATCCCAGGGATCCATCCCAAGGATCCATCCCAGGGATCCACCCCAGGGATCCACCCGGGGCGGTGGCAGGAGCAGCAGGAGCGCTGGGAGCGGCTGCTCCCCATCACTGCCCAGGGAAGCTCCGCCCGGCCCCGGCCCCGCTCCCGCAGCTCCTTCCTGGAATCCCGGGAGCCCGGCAGGGCTGGCAGTGACACCGGGAGCGGCAACAGCCCGGGGAGTGACAGCCCTGAGGAATGCGGGGACGGGGATGAGCAGCTCCGGTGACATCCCAGGTCGGGGGATCCATGCTGGGAATCCATCCAGGGAATCCATCACGAGGATCCATCCTGGGGATCCATCTGGGGACCCATCTGAGGATCCACCAGGGGGATCCATCCCAGGGATCCACCTAGGGTAGTGGCAGGAGCAGCAGGAGCAGCAGGAGTGCTGGCTGTGACACCGGGAGCGGCAACAGCCCCGGGAGTGACAGCCCTGAGGAATGCGGGGACGGGGATGAGCAGCTCCGGTGACATCCCAGGGACATTGGCAGGCAGCCCCAGGCAGGTGCTTGTTCAAGGAGCGATGCCTCAAGTGGGCACTTGGCCTCTGCAGCCTCTGCAGCCTCTCCTGCTCCATGCTCCTGCTCCCTCCTTGTCCCCACTTGCAGCCACAGTCCCCGAGAGCCACTCGAGTGGCAGGAGCTGGGTGGCACTGGAGGCTGTGATGGCACTGGGGAACAGAGGACACCGCCAGGGGCTGGTGGGAGAAGGGCAGCACGGCTGGAGAACTGTGGGATAACTGAGTATGGAAGAGCCTCAGAGCCCATCGAGTCCAACCATCCCCAGCACTGCCAAGGCCACCACTGGCCCTGTCCCCAAGTGCCACATCCACATGGCCTTGAAATCCCTCCAGGAATGGGTACTCCACCCCTGTGCCAGGGCTGCACAGCCCCTGCCAAGGGGAATTTCCCCAAAATCCCCCCTGAGCTGCCCTGGCCCAGCCTGAGGCCGTTCCCTCTCTCCTGTCCCTGTTCCCTGGAGCACAGCCCGACCCCCCCGGCTGTCCCCTCCTGCCAGGGACTTGTGCAGAGCCACCAGGGCCCCTGAGCCTCCTCTGCTCCAGGCTCAGCCCCTGCCCAGCTCCCTGAGCCCTGCTGGGGCTCCATTCCCTCCCAGCTCCATTCCCTCCCCAGCTCCATTCCCTGCCCAGCTCCATTCCCTGCCCAGCTCCATTCCCTGCTCCCTCCAGCCCCTCCAGGGCTCTCCTGGCAGGAGGGGCCTGCAGCTGCCCCAGGATCCCGGGGTCCCTCAGCAGGGCCAGCACAGGGGACAGTCCCTGCCCTGGTTGTGCCCACCCTGGGGCTGCCCAGCCCAGGGGCCCACAGCATGGCTGGCACCATGGGTACAACCCTGTCCCCTCAGGACTGGGGACTGTCCCGGGGCCGTGGCTCCACTGCTGTTTGTCCCCACTCACAAACACAACCAGAGCTGCCCCAAGTCCTCCACCAGCAACTCCATGGCATCAACATTCTGGCTGGGGGACCCCAAAGAGGGGTACAGGGATTCAAACAGGGGGGATAAGACCCCAAAGAGGGATACAGGGATACAAACAGGGGGGACAGGACCCCAAATGGGGGGAACAGAACCCCATGGCCGGGACAAAGCTGGTGTTGGAACAACCCCGAGAGCCCGGAGCGGGTCAGCCAGTCCCAGGGGGATTGGTGCTCCCATACTGGGCTCTGCTCCCTGCTCGCTCCAGGACACGCTGTGCGTGACCATCCTCATCATCCTGGGCAGGGATGAAGGCCCAGGGAGCCTGGGCTCCGCCGGGAGCAGGAGCAGGAGCGCCGCAGGACAAATGGGAACGGCGGGGAGCGATGGAAGCGACGGCATGGAAATAACCGGGGCTGCTTCAGCACAACGCAGAACTATAAATAATAAAGTTATAAATTATAGAATTGGGGAATCAGGGACTGAGGTGGTGGGAAGGGACCTCACAGCCCCTTCAGTGCCACCCCTGACATGGGAGGGACACCTGCCACTGTCCTGGGGCAGAGGAGAAGGACCCAGGGAGAGCTCAGAGCCCCTGGCACGGCCCAGAGGCTCCAGGAGAGCTGCAGAGGGACTGGGGACAAGGGACAGGAGCCAGGGAATGGCTGCCAGTGCCAGAGGGCAGCCATGGATGGGATGTTGGCAATGAGGAATTGCTGGCTGGGCTGGAATTGCCAGAGCAGCTGGGGCTGCCCCTGCATCCCTGGCAGTGCCCAGAGCCAGGCTGGACACTGGGGCTGGAGCAGCCTGGCACAGTGGAGGTGTCCCTGCCATGGCAGGGTGGCACTGGGGGGGCTCTGAGCTCCCTTCCCACCCAAACTATTCCATGGTTTTATGATTCCAACATTCCTGGCTGAGGAAGAACTGGGGAAGAATCCCTTGATTTGGGCTGGGGTGCTGACAGCAGCTCCCCAAGGGGATTTATCCCTGCTGGCAGCTCCGTGCCAGCCCCAGCCCGGCCCCAAACCCCTCTGTGGGGGCAGCAGGGTGGGCAGGGCCCTTTCCAGGATTACGGGGGAATCACCCGAGCACGGCGTGCCCGCTCCCGGGGGATTCATCATCTGGCAGTGCTTGGCTCTGTGCCCCTCTCCGGGGCTGATGAGGAAATTGAGACATCCCAAAATATCCGCTCCTTCCACAGACCACGCAGGGTGGCACTGGGGGGGCTCTGAGCTCCCTTCCCACCCAAACTATTCCATGGTTTTATGATTCCAACATTCCTGGCTGAGGAAGAACTGGGGAAGAATCCCTTGATTTGGGCTGGGGTGCTGACAGCAGCTCCCCAAGGGGATTTATCCCTGCTGGCAGCTCCGTGCCAGCCCCAGCCCGGCCCCAAACCCCTCTGTGGGGGCAGCAGGGTGGGCAGGGCCCTTTCCAGGATTACGGGGGAATCACCCGAGCACGGCGTGCCCGCTCCCGGGGGATTCATCATCTGGCAGCGCTTGGCTCTGTGCCCCTCTCCGGGGCTGATGAGGAAATTGAGACATCCCAAAATATCCGCTCCTTCCACAGACCACTTGTGGTTTTCCCTTCGTCATTTCTCCACTGCGGGGCTGGAATTTGGTGTCAAACGAGCCCGGCAGCCCCGGGAAGGGGGGCTGAGATCCCTGGGAAAGCTGTGCCAGCAGCAGCCCTGCTCCAGGCAGCCAGGATCCCCCGGATAAACGGGAGACACAGCTCTGCTGCCTGTGTGTCCCTCAGGAATGAACTGCCCAGAAAAAGGTGGAAATCACAGGGGCTGGATTTATGCTGAGTACCCTTTGGCTGCTGGAATGCAGATCCTCAGCAGCAGCACCTGGAACTGGGGTACAGCATTCCAGACATGGCAAACCAGGCACCTGGAACTGGGGAATGCATCCTGACACCCCAAACTGGGCACCTGGAACTGGGGAATGTATCCTGGACACCCCAAACTGGGCACCTGGAATTGGGGTGCTGCAATCCAGACACCCCAAACCAGGCACCTGGAATTGAGGAATGCATCCCAAACACCCATCCTGGGCACCTGGAACTGGGGAATGCATCCCAGACACCCCAAAATGGGCACCTGGAACTGAGGAATGCATCCTGGACACCCCAAACCGGGCACCTGGAATTGGGGAATGCATCCCAGACACCCCAAAGTGGGTACCTGGAACTGGGATGCTGCATTCCAAGCATCTCAAACCGGGTACCTGGAACTGGGGGATGCATCCTGGACACCCCAAACCGGGCACCTGGAATTGGGGTGCTGCATCCCAAACACTCATCCTGGGCACCTGGAATTGGGGTGCTGCATTCCAGGCACCTCAAACCAGGTACCTGGACTCGGGGGATGCATCCCACCCCCTGCCAGGGTGGGGGGTGCTGGCTCCAGGCTACCCTCGGCCCAGCATCCGGCTGGAGCAGCCTGGGGATGTGGCTTTGCAGGCACCAAGGGGCTGTGGCTCCGAGGGCCACGTGGATTTGGGAATCCAGCAGCGTTTTGGCTGCTCTGCTCCCACAGAGAGGGAAAACGGGGTCAGCGTTCCTGGAACAGGGATGATCCCGACCCAGGGCCCGGCTGTGGGACACTGTGACACCAGGAGATGCCTCTGCTCCCTAAAACCATCACCGAGGGGACGGAACGGGGACAGGGACGAGGACAGAGCGGCAGCTGCTGCCAGGCACGGCCATTTCAGGGCTCGGGGAAGTCTCCACACTGTCCCTGCTGTTGTCCCGATTTCAGAGGATAACTGCAGACCCCGAGGGAGGCACAGCGGGGCTGTCCCTCCAAGCCCTCCCTGCCCTGGATTTGGGGTCGCGTGGGAGGGGACTCGCTCCCAGCCCCTTTTGTCCCCGCTCCCGGCGGGATTCAGTCCCGTGGATGCTCCCGCAGGGCCCCGCGGGCACGGGGACCCTGAGCAGGGTCAGGGCAGGAACGGGGAGTGCAGGAATGCGGGAGCAGCTCAGAGCCCAGCCCAGAGCCAGCCGGGAGCCGGGGCTGCACCGCAGCGCTCCGAGCCCACCGCACGTGACGGAGGGAAGCAGGAAAAGCAGCTGGAGAAAAGTAGGACAGCAGGGCCGGGAGAGAGGGAAGAGCTTTGAAGGATGGAGCTGCCTCCCCTCTGCGGCGCCTGGGACAGGGGACACCCCGGGCTGTCACCGTCAGTGTCATTGTCACTGTCACTGTCACCCCTGCCCTGCCTCAGGACACTCTGAGACCCCCTCGCCACCCCCCGGGGGCTGC
Source organism: Passer montanus (assembly GCF_014805655.1). NCBI lineage: Eukaryota > Metazoa > Chordata > Aves > Passeriformes > Passeridae > Passer > Passer montanus. The sequence goes on from NW_024365048.1 coordinate 291,391, forward strand.
GCTGTGCCAGCGGGTCTGGGGAACAGGCAGGATGGATCTGTCAGCCACAGGACAGGCAGGATGGATTCATCAGCCACGGCACAGGCAGGATGGATTCATCAGCCATGGCACAGGCAGGATGGATCCATTATCCCTGGCATAGGCAGGATGGATCTATTATCCCTGGCATAGACAGGATCCCTGGCACAGGCAGGATGGATCTGTTAGCACAGCACAGGCAGGATGGATTCACCAGCCACAGCACAGACAGGATGGATTCATCAGCCACAGCACAGGCAGGATGGATCCATTATCCCTGGCATAGGCAGGATGGATCTATTATCCCTGGCATAGACAGGGATGGATCCACAGGCACAGGCAGGATGTTAGCACAGCACAGGCAGGATGGATTCACCAGCCACGGCACAGGCAGGATCCCTGGCACGGCACAGGCAAGATGGATCTGTCAGCCACGGCACAGGCAGGGTAGGATGGATCCATTATCCCTGGCACAGGCAGGATCCCTGGCACAGGCAGGATGGATCCGTTATCCACGGCACAGACAGGATCCCTAGCACAGGCAGGATGGATTCACCAGCCACGGCACAGGCAGGATCCCTGGCACAGGCAGGATGGATCCATTATCCATGGCACAGACAGGATGGATCTGTCAGCCATAGCACAGGCACGATCCCAGGCACAGACAGGGTGGATCCACTATCCTTGGCACAGACAGGATCCCTGGCACAAACAGGGTGGATCCATTATCCTTGGCACAGACAGGATCCCAGGCACAAACAGGGTGGATCCATTATCCTTGGCACAGACAGGATCCCTGGCACAGGCAGGGTGGATCCATTATCCCCGGCACAAGCAGGATCCACAGTCCAGCCCCAGTCCCTGGCACAGCCCAGGTCACCTCCAGCATACCCACAGTGACACTGGGGCTGTGCCAGGCCACGCCACCCCTGCGCCAGCAGGGGCCCAGCCCTTCCTCACCACCAAGCCCTGCAGATCCAGGGCAGCTCCTCCATGGAAAGCCCTTTCCAAGGTTCCTCACAGCTTTGCTACTTGCACTGGGAATTTTGGGAGGTTCTGAGGAGCTCCCAGTGTCACCAAGGATGGCCGGTGCCATGAGAGTCCAGGAACTGGAGCTGGACAGGGTGGATCCACTATCCTTGGCACAGACAGGATCCCTGGCACAAACAGGGTGGATCCATTATCCCTGGCACAAGCAGGATCCACAGTCCAGCCCCAGTCCCTGGCACAGCCCAGGTCACCTCCAGCATACCCACAGTGACACTGGGGCTGTGCCAGGCCACGCCACCCCTGCGCCAGCAGGGGCCCAGCCCTTCCTCACCACCAAGCCCTGCAGATCCAGGGCAGCTCCTCCATGGAAAGCCCTTTCCAAGGTTCCTCACAGCTTTGCTACTTGCACTGGGAATTTTGGGAGGTTCTGAGGAGCTCCCAGTGTCACCAAGGATGGCCGGTGCCATGAGAGTCCAGGAACTGGAGCTGGGGGAAGGGGCTGGGGGGCTGCAGATGCCCCTGAGGGACATTCCCAATGCATCCCCCCTCCATCCCATCCATCCCTCACTTCTCCCAGAGTCTGGCACTGAATGCAGCCGGTGCTAATGGAGGGGGAATATTCATGATTCCCGATTCTGGGAGCGGCGCCGGCAGAGGTGCAGGAATGGGGGTGTTCCCACTGCTCCCACGGCCCCAGCCCCCCCGTGCTGCTGGGGCTGGGGAGGCTCCCAGCTCCTGAGCACAGAGGGATGGGATAAACACAGAGCCCTGGCCGGGCTGGGACCCCCTGCGACCACCCCGAGCTGGGAACTGGGGGGTGGGATGTGAGCCTGGGGCTGGAGCCTCCCTGTCCTGTCATGGGCTGCTCCTGTCCCCTCCCTGCCCCCCCGGGTGATGGCACCGTGTGGCCCAGCTCTGTCCCCAGGGTCCCCTCGGCCACCCTGCGGGTGACCGGGCAGGATCCAGAGCCGTGCCTGCTTCCCACCCGGAGCTGGGAGATGGGAAGGGAGCCAGCAGAGGCTCATCCCACGCTAAAATCAGGGATCGATTCCCGAGGCACAAGGGCCGGAGCAGTAATTGCAGAGCTCAGCTCTGTGCCAGGGCCGAGGCGCTGCTCCAATTCAGCGCAATTTTCCATGCGCTGAGGAATTCCAGCAGCTCCCGAGGAGCTCAGAAGGTCAAAGCTCCGCTCTCCCAGCAGCGTTTTCACGCTCGCCCAGCCGAGCGAGAAACAGCCGGGGCTGGGCACGGACCAAACCTCTGGAGCGGCTCCCGGAGCGCGCCAGGCTGGAGCAGCATCCCCGGGAACGCGAGCTGGCAGGTGCCTGGATCTCCCTCCAAGCATCGGTGTCACAGCACCAGGCAGGGATTACAGCAGAGGGATTGCAGCACTTAGCGGGAGGCGGCCGGGGAGGATCTCGGCGCAGCCGGCTCTCCGGGGATCATTCCTGCCACGCGGCACAGCCAGGATTCGGCGGCAGCAGATGGGCTGAGCGGGGCCTGCTCGGAGCAGCGCGGCCCCGGGGCCTCCCGGAGCTGCTGCCTCGTGGAAAAGCTGCTCCGTAATTGCTGGCAAGCTCCTGCCCAGCTTCCCGGCCGGCTGCGGGGCCGGCCGGCTGCTCCAGCACCAGCCCGCTCCTGCTGCCGCTCCAGCGCTCCGGGCTGGAGTCTGCTCCCGTTTCGCTGCCGAGCTGCTGCTCTCTGAGCCATGAGCAATTTCCTGGGATGCCAGCAGCTGTAATCCATACAGGAACCCAACCGTGCCAGCTCGCAAATGAGTCCAGCCCGGAGCAGGCCTTGTACCTGGCGCTGGCAGCTCCCCCGGGAGCCGGCTCCGCGTTTGGACATTTGCGCAGGGAAACGCTCCAGAGGCACGGCAGAGCCTTCCCCGGCTCCCAGCCGGGATGTAACACCCTGCGCCGCCGGGAGCCGCAGTCAGGGGAGCGGGTTAAACACCGAAGGGCTGCTTTTCCAGGCAGGAATGACTTTGGGAGCGGCAGGAGGCTCGGCACAGCAGATGCAAGCGAATCAGTTTTCCCGGCGCAGCACTTGCTGCCCGGAGGGCACACTCCAGGTTCCCAGAACATGCTGACTGCACTCGTCTTCCCCCTGGAAGCGACTGCAGCTCCCATTAAAAATTGATCCGGGAACTCCGGTGCCCCCGCGCCTCCTCTCCTCGGCTCTGCCAATATTTAGAATGCATTAAGGTCGCGTGCGGCGCGCTCGGAGCCGCGGCGGCTCCGCACCGGCCACGCCGCCAAATCAGTTCGGTTACACAAGCCGTGGATGAGCTGCCATGATCCCTGTAGCTGTAATTTAGCGGGAGCGGGCCCGGATGAGTTCATGGCTTTGTTCCTCGTTAATCTTTCATGCTCGTTGAGTGCGGAGCAATTTGTGTAGTACAAACCCTGCGCCACGACTCGCAGCCGCGACCTGCTCCGCGAGCATCCCGCCCGGCGTTCCCAGCGGGGCCGCGGCCTCGCATTCAACCCCACACCCCGGGAGCGGCTCCCCAGACTGTCCTCACGGCACCCACGGGGACAAGGACAACATGGAGGGGACACGGCAGGGCTCAGCCGAGCTGGGGATCCCCCGGTTCCTCCAGGCTTGTTTCCAGAAGGATCACGGGATGCTGTGGGTGGGAAGGGGTCTTAGGGACCACCCAGTGCCACCCTGCCATGGCAGGGACACCTCCACTGTGCCAGGCTGCTCCAGCCCCGGTGTCCAGCCTGGCCTGGGGCAGTGCCAGGGATGCAGGGGCAGCAGCCACAGCCCCGGGGATTTGTGCCTCCGTCCCTGCAGAGGGTTCGGCAGAGCCACCCCGCCACTCCCGCCTGGAAAACGCTCCCTGTGCCAGCCCCTCCTCCCAGCCCTCGCCTGGCAGGGCTGTGGCATCGCCCGCGCTCCCGAGGGTGCCAGCGCAGCCTCTGCAGGGCCTGAGAACGTTCCCAGCTCCCGGCAAGGCGCTGCCAAGCCGTGCAGCCGCCCTCTTCCCAAAATCCAGCTGGCTGCTCCCTGGAAAGGCTCCCGGCGGACACCTGCAGACCATCTGTCGAGCGGCACCCACCGAGCGGGACCGGGCTCTCCGTGGCTGTCCGGGGTGGCTCAGAGCCGGGAGCAGCAGCTCTTTTCCAGGGAAGGAGCAGCTGGGATTGCTAAAAGCGGGTGGGATGCGATCCTTCCCAGCTCCTTTCCCAGCCCTCCCGCAGGGTTACAAATCCAACTGGAACAGCCTCAAAAGCTGAGCTCTGGGGGCTGGGCCGGGCTGCCCTTGGCCCCAAGGTCATTCCCTGCCCTTCCTGCCTCCGGCGGGGCTGGCACAGCTCCAGGCAGGTCGCTGGTGCAGAGCTCCTCCAACCCTACAGAAATATCCCAGGAACCAGCAAGGCACAGGGAAAGGAGCAGAGGAAACACCAGCTTTGACAGGTTTGGGAAAAACACTGCCTGAAATCTGCTGGAATGTGGCAGGATGAGCAGCCACAGCCACCACCCCTCCCAAGGGAACGAGGGACACGGAGCAGCCACGACATTCCTGGCACACAAAAATCCTGAATCCAGGAGTCAAACCTGGCACCTCAGAGAGCAACTGGAACCCCAGAGCCCTGGAGTCACTGGGATCTGCAGGACACAGAGTGTCCTGGACGCTGGAATGTCCCACATTCCAGCTGGGATGCCAATCCCTGGCTGTGAGGGTCCCACGGGAGTGGGGCCTGGATGATCCAGCAGCTCCCTGCCTTTGGAATCACAGCAGAAAGCCAAGAAACCTGCATGCAGCTCCTCTGAGAGCTGGGAAAAAAAAAATCCAATCCCAAATCCATCTGTTCTCCCTCTTTCTGAAGCCATTTCCAGCTTTCCTGTGCTGCCAGCTTTTCCCTGCTGGGGTGGTGGCAGCTCTGGGAGGCTCCCGTTGCTCCAGAGCAGGCAGAGCACCAGGATCCCCCATCCCAAATCCTGGCCAGAGGGGCCCGGGATCCCTGCCTGGCACTGGTGTGGAGCAGAGGGACAGGCACGAGCTGCCATCCTGGGGAAACATGGAAAACCAGAGAACCCCAGCTTTGCATCCCTGGAAAAGCCACCTGGAAGTGTCCCAGAGCCATCCCAACAATCCCTGGAGAAATCCCACACCTGCAGTGCCAGCCTGACCTCGGCTGTGCAGCTGGGACCAGGGAGCCCTGGAGCAGCTGGGAAAGGAGCTGGGGTATCTCTGCTCCTGATCCCACTTCCAGGGCTCCCAAAAGCTCCCGAACCCTGGAGCAGCCTCCACACCCCTGCTCTGGCCGGGGGCACTGCCCCAGTTCCAGCTCCCCAGCTCCCAGCCTTCCCCAGCAGGCTGCCTGCTCCCTGCTCCTCCCGTTGAATCAGGATCCATGTGCTCGACTCCCCCTCCTCCAGAGAATTCCCAATTAAGAGATCAATTTAGATAAACTGGGTACTGGAGCAGATTTGTGCTGCAACTGCCGCAATCCAGAAAATTCCGCCGGAGCGGCTGACGGGGCCTGGAGTGTGGCTGTCCAAGGGAAGGAGCTGGTGACTGGAAAAGGGAATGGAAACATCCCAAACTCTGGGAAAGGTGGTGGCACCGACACCCAGGGAAGCTCTGAGGCAGGATCACCACTGGTGATTGGAAAAGGGAATGGAAATATCCCAAACTCTGGGAAAGGTGGTGGCACCGACACCCAGGGAAGCTCTGAGGCAGGATCACCACTGGTGATTGGAAAAGGGAATGGAAATATCCCAAACTCTGGGAAAGGTGGTGGCACCGACACCCAGGGAAGCTCTGAGGCAGGATCACCACTGGTGATTGGAAAAGGGAATGGAAATATCCCAAACTCTGGGAAAGGTGGTGGCACCGACACCCAGGGAAGCTCTGAGGCAGGATCACCACGGCTGGATCCAGCAGGTCTGAGCCCCCTCGCTCTTCCCAGGAACTGGCTCTTCCTCCATCCCATGGAACTGCCAGACACGGCTCAGCTCTGCCTCTGGATGGACCCAAGGCCAGCAGACTGCTCCAGGAACAGGATGGATGCGTCTCCAAAATGGATGGATTCCCAAACCCCACCTCAGGGCTCGGGGAGAGCACTGGGTGCTGGCTGCACCTCAGGAACAGCTTCCCTGAATCCACAGGCACCTGGAGCACCCCAGGGATTGGAGCATTCCATGTTTGCAGGCATAGATGGGGGCTGCATCCCAGGGAGAGATTCCAGCCATCCCAATGAGTTTCCAGCCTTCCCAGTGACAGAATCCAGTTGTCCCAGTGAGTTTCCAGCCATCCCAATGAGTTTCCAGCTTTCCCAGTGACAGAATCCAGTTATCCCAGTGAGTTTCTAGCCATCCCAGTGAGTTTCCAGCTTTCCCAGTGACAGAATCCAGTTATCCCAGTGAGTTTCCAGCCATCTCAGTGAGTTTCCAGCTTTCCCAGTGATAGAATCCAGTTATCCCAGTGAGTTTCCAGCCATCCCAGTAAGAGCTTCCAGCCCTCCCAGTCAGTCTTTCCAGCCATCCCAGTGAGTTTCCAGCCATCCCAGTGAGTTTCCAGCCATCTTGCTGTAGATTCCAGCCATCCAGGTGAGCTTTTCCAGCTGTTCCCCAGCCCACGGTGCCGATGCAGCACCTGGAGCAGCGGGAGATCCATCTCCACCCCGACCCGTGACGCTCCCGGACAGAGCCGAGCGCTGCGGACGCTCCCGGGATTCATCCAGCGCCGGGAGATGAAAGGCTGCAGATGAAAGGCTGCAGGATCCCATCACGCTCCGTGTTGCGTCTGTCACTTCCCATCTCCTCCACCCGAGCCGTGGGAGCAGCAATTAGCGCTCGGCGGGCTGGGATGGGATTCCCGACGGAGCTGCGAGATCCCGGAGCTCCTGCTCCGGCAGGGATGACAGGGTGGGAGAGCCCTCAAAGGGGCACGGGGGGAAAGCCTTCCAGGGGAGCCTGGAATCAGCCCTAAGTTGTATTTTACACATTTTATATTTTATATTAAATAAAGCTGTGTATGTGCCTAGAATTTACATGGATCCCAGGATTGCTGAGGCTGGGAAAGCCCTCCAAGGTCACCGAGTGCAGGCTGTGCCCAAAGCCCACCTTGTCCCCAGCCCAGAGCCCTCAGTGCCACCTCCAGGAGTTCCTTGGACACCTCCAGGGATGGGCACTCCAAATTTCCCCTTCCAAGGCCTGACCTCCCTTTCCATGGGGAAATTCCTGCTGTGCCCACCCTGAGCTGCCCTGGCCCAGCCTGAGGCCGTTCCCTCTCCTCCTGTCCCTGTCCCTGGGAGCACAGCCCAGACCCCTCCACTGGTGGGTTTTCAATAAATGCTTAGATGTTACAAATATTCCCATGAATGTTCTGTAAGTCCTGACACATTCCACAGACGTGTCCATGCTGATATTTGATCCATAAAGTGATGTGTCCACACTCCCTGAGCTCCAGCTCCACCTCTGTCGGGATGGGGGTCCCCAGCGAGAGTGGGTTTGGTCCCTTGTGGAATTCTTGGATGTTTTTTCCATAATTTTAACTGCTGGCGTGGAAGGGAGGAGCAAACCAATCATTAATTGCACTGCCAGGTAATTAATGACAGAGCCAGGGACGGAAACATGACGGAGCTACGGAAGGATGAAACCCAGGGAGAAATAATTGGATTTAACGGGAGCATCCCAGGCCAGAGGGACCTCAGGAGACCCTGGTGGGGCAGAACTGGGACCAGTACAGGACACAAATCCTCCCAGTCTGGGTGCCCCGGGCAGGGGTGACACAGACCAGAGCCAGGACCAGCCCAAGGAAGAGGAGGAGGAAGCAGAGGAGGCAGAGGGAAGCAGCTCTTCCTCCGAGGGTTGGAAATTCCACCCTTTCCTGGGGGGGTCTGGCAGCACCACCCCACCCCCACAAACCCTGGATGTGCCCTGAAGGCGCAGCTGATTCCAAATGCTGATCCCAACCCATGGGAACAGCCGGGAACAGACACAGAGCAGCCACAGGTGCTGGGATGTGACCCTAGGGTGCTGGGATGTCACATTGGGGTGCCAGGATGTGACACAGGGGTGCCGGGATGTGACACTGGAGTGCTGGGATGTAACCTCAGGGTGCTGGGATGTGACCTCAGGGTGCTGGGATGTGACACTGGGGTGTTGGGATGCACAGGGACACCCTGGACTCAGGGACACAGAGCCCACACTGCAGGGCCCCCCAGGATCTACAGGAATTTGGGAGGAGCCGGGGCCCGATCCTGGAGGTTTCCCAGCAGATCCATCCGGGTGCTGCCTTTCTGCCATCTCCCTTTCTGCCGTCTCCTTTCTACCGTCTCACTTTCTCCATCTCCCTTTCTGCCCTCTCCCTTTCTCCATCCCACTTTCTCCATCCCCCTTTCTGTGGTTTCCTTGGAGACTGCGGCTGCTCCTGGGGGATCCCGCTGCCCCCCGAGCCCCCATGCCCGAGGAGCAGCGGGAAGAGGCCGGTCTGGGAAGGTTTCCACAATTCCCTGTGGCCGGAGCAAGGCGCGTGCAGGGAGGCAGGAATTCCCAAATTCCCGTTCCCACAGCAACGCGGGGTCACCTCGGGAGCTGCCGCCCACCGGCATGGCCAGGCCGGCCCGCGGTGCTCCAGGATGGAAAACAGCCCGGGAAAGGCGGGTTTGGAGCAATCCTGGCTCGGCCCCGTCGTGTGCACGGGCAGGAGCCTTCCCAGGAGCCTTCCCAGGAGCCTTCCCGGCATCTCCAGAGGCGCTGGAGGAGGAGGGATGTGCCAGGAGCAAGGCAGGGTCTCGGGAGCTCCGTGATCCCACAGCTCTGAGTGCACCAGCCACGGAGGGAACGCAGTAAAAGGGGGAACAGCAGCAGGAACAGGGATGAATCCCTGCCCTGAGGAGCCCCTGTGGGCTGGCACCCCTGCCCCGCCCTTCCCATCCTACTCCCATCCCCTTGCTGTCCCCTCTCTGTCCCCACAGTGTCCCCAGACGCTGTCCCCCCTCCCCGTGCCCGTCCCTGCGGTGTCACCTGGGCGCTGTCCCCCTCGAGCCGCGGTGGCCGGATGCTGGACAGGTGAATGGTTTTGTGGTCCCCGGAGTTGAGCTTCACCACGATGGCGTCGGCGTTGAGCACCTGCATCACCTGGGGACAGAGACAGAGCTGAGCGTGGGGACAGGGGCCACCGGGGCACACCAAGGGCCAGGTGCCACCGGGACAGCGGCTCTGCCACCCTGACTCCCACCCCCAGCACAGTGAGCAGCCCCAACCCATCCTGGCTGTCACAGGGGAAGGTGGCTCCTGGCATGGTGACATGTGGCACACCAGGGCACTGCCAGCCCCTGGGTTTCATTCCAGAGGCAATTCCAGAGGGGCAGGAGCAGCAGCTGGACACTGGACAAGGGATGAAGCTCAGGGAGGTGAAAGCAAGGACAGCCCACGGTGGGACAAAATTAATCAGGACCACAAAGTCAGGGAATCCTGCAATGGCTGGGTGAGAAGGACCTCAGAGCCCCTGCAGTGCCACCCTGCCATGGCAGGGACACCTGCCACTGTGCCAGGCTGCTCCAGCCCCAGTGTCCAGCCTGGCCTTGGGCACTGCAGGGATGCAGGGGATGTGACACTGGAGTGCTGGGATGTAACCTCAGGGTGCTGGGATGTGACCTCAGGGTGCTGGGATGTGACACTGGGGTGTTGGGATGCACAGGGACACCCTGGACTCAGGGACACAGAGCCCACGCTGGGGGCTGCCCAGGATCTGCAGGAATTTGGGAGGAGCCGGGGCCCAATCCTGGAGGTTTCCCAGCAGATCCATCCAGGTGCTGCCTTTCTGCCCTCTCCCTTTCTGCCCTCTCCCTTTCTCCATCCCCCTTTCTCCATCTCCCTTTCTGTGGTTTCCTTGGAGACTGCGGCTGCTCCTGGGGGATCCCGCTGCCCCCCGAGCCCCCATGCCCGAGGAGCAGCGGGAAGAGGCCGGTCTGGGAAGGTTTCCACAATTCCCTGTGGCCGGAGCAAGGCGCGTGCAGGGAGGCAGGAATTCCCAAATTCCCGTTCCCACAGCAACGCGGGGTCACCTCGGGAGCTGCCGCCCACCGGCATGGCCAGGCCGGCCCGCGGTGCTCCAGGATGGAAAACAGCCCGGGAAAGGCGGGTTTGGAGCAATCCTGGCACCAGGCCAGCCCGCGGTGCTCCAGGATGGAAAACAGCCCGGGAAAGGCGGGTTTGGAGCAATCCTGGCTCGGCCCCCTCGTGTGCACGGGCAGGAGCCTTCCCAGGAGCCTTCCTGGCATCTCCAGAGGCGCCGGAGGAGGAGGAGGAGGGATGTGCCAGGAGCAAGGCAGGGTCTCGGGAGCTCCGTGATCCCACAGCTCTGAGTGCACCAGCCACGGAGGGAACGCAGTAAAAGGGGGAACAGCAGCAGGAACAGGGATGAATCCCTGCCCTGAGGAGCCCCTGTGGGCTGGCACCCCTGCCCCGCCCTTCCCATCCTACTCCCATCCCCTTGCTGTCCCCTCTCTGTCCCTGCGGTGTCCCCAGGCACTGTCCCCCCTCCCCGTGCCCGTCCCAGGAGCCTTCCCGGCATCTCCAGAGGCGCTGGAGGAGGAGGGATGTGCCAGGAGCAAGGCAGGGTCTCGGGAGCTCCGTGATCCCACAGCTCTGAGTGCACCAGCCACGGAGGGAACGCAGTAAAAGGGGGAACAGCAGCAGGAACAGGGATGAATCCCTGCCCTGAGGAGCCCCTGTGGGCTGGCACCCCTGCCCCGCCCTTCCCATCCTACTCCCATCCCCTTGCTGTCCCCTCTCTGTCCCCACAGTGTCCCCAGACGCTGTCCCCCCTCCCCGTGCCCGTCCCTGCGGTGTCACCTGGGCGCTGTCCCCCTCGAGCCGGGGTGGCCGGATGCTGGACAGGTGAATGGTTTTGTGGTCCCCGGAGTTGAGCTTCACCACGATGGCGTCAGCGTTGAGCACCTGCATCACCTGGGGACAGAGACAGAGCTGAGCGTGGGGACAGGGGCCACCGGGGCACACCAAGGGCCAGGTGCCACCGGGACAGCGGCTCTGTGCGGTGTCCCCAGGCACTGTCCCCCCTCCCCGTGCCCGTCCCCGCGGTGTCACCTGGGCGCTGTCCCCCTCGAGCCGGGGTGGCCGGATGCTGGACAGGTGAATGGTTTTGTGGTCCCCGGAGTTGAGCTTCACCACGATGGCGTCAGCGTTGAGCACCTGCATCACCTGGGGACAGAGACAGAGCTGAGCGTGGGGACAGGGGCCACCGGGGCACACCAAGGGCCAGGTGCCACCGGGACAGCGGCTCTGCCACCCTGACTCCCACCCCCAGCACAGTGAGCAGCCCCAACCCATCCTGGCTGTCACAGGGGAAGGTGGCTCCTGGCATGGTGACATGTGGCACACCAGGGCACTGCCAGCCCCTGGGTTTCATTCCAGAGGCAATTCCAGAGGGGCAGGAGCAGCAGCTGGACACTGGACCAGGGATGATGCTGGGGGAGGAGAGAACAAGGACAGCCCACGGTGGGACAAAATTAATCAGGACCATAAAGTCAGGGAATCCTGCAATGGCTGGGTGAGAAGGACCTCAGAGCCCCCCCAGTGCCACCCTGCCATGGCAGGGACACCTGCCACTGTGCCAGGCTGCTCCAGCCCCAGTGTCCAGCCTGGCCCTGGGCACTGCAGGGATGCAGGGGCAGCCCCAGCTGCTCTGGCAATTCCAGCCCAGCCAGCAATTCCTCATTGCCAATCTCCGATCCATGGCTGCCCTCTGGCAGTGGCAGCCATTCCCGGGGTCCTGTCCCTTGTCCCCAGTCCCTCTGCAGCTCTCCTGGAGCCCCTCTGGGCCCTGCCAGGGGCTCTGAGCTCTCCCTGGGTCCTTCTCCTGCCCAGGTGAGCACTCCCAGCTCTCCCAGCCTGGCTGCAGGCAGAGGGGCAGGAGAATCCCAGTCCAGCTCAGGACACACACACGGGTTTAACATTCCCAGCTCTCCAGCCTGGCTGAGCAGAGCTGCTGGATATCACCACTGCCAGGACAGGAACCAGGAACCTCCCCCTGCCTGCTCCCAGCTATCCAGTCCCCCCAGTCCCAAAGGCCCCCAGTGCTGATGATGCTCCCCGATCCCAATCCCACACCCCAGAGCCGGGAGGGGGGCAGCAGCCGAGCCCTCTCCAGCCCTCCTTGCCCTGCAGCCACAGCCGCCCCTCGCAGCGGAGGCAGAGCGGGATTTAAGGGACTCGGATCCGAGCAGACACCGCGGAGCCAGGGCACGGCACAGCCCCCGGGAACGGCCCCGGCCCCTCCCGGCTCCCCGCTCCTGGCTGCTCCTCGGCAGGAGCAGCCCAAAGCCGCGCGCCTGCCAAGTGGAGTAATCCAATCTCACGCTCCAGGGCACCCCGGGGCGAGCAGGGAGCGGGCTCTCTCCTCCCGCCGCCCCGGCTCGGGAGAAGCAGGGCGCTGCCGCAGCCGGGGCCGCCGCGGGTCAGCTCCGGGGGCAGATCCCGCGCTCCATTACACATCCAGCACATGCTTCCCGGGAGCCACGGCAGCCGCGGAGCCCGGTCACATCTCATTTGTTCCCTGGCAGGAGGCAGCAGCCGGCCGGCGGCTCCCGGAGCCCGCATCCGTGCGGGAGTGGGCACTGCCCGGGCCCCGCCGGCCCCGGAGCCCTGCCCGGCAGGAACAGCTCACGGGAACCGCACCGGGAGCAGCCCCTGCCAGGGGCACGCAGGGCACGGGAGGCAGGACACGGGATGCATCAGCACATGCATGCAGCAGGACATGGGATGTAGGGCACGGGATGCAGCAGGACACGGAATGCAGGACATGGAATGCAGCAGGACATGGATGTAGCAGGACACGGGAGGCAGCAGGACATGGGATGCAGCAGAATACAGGATGTAGGACATGGGATGCAGCAGGACATGGACGTAGCAGGATACAGGATGCAGCAGCACATGGATGTAGCAGGACACGGGAGGCAGGACACGGGATGCAGGACAGGGGAGGCAGGCAGCAGCACATGGATGTAGCAGGACACGGGATGCAGGACATGGGATGCAGGACACGGGATGCAGGACGTGGGATGCAGCAGCACATGGATGTAGCAGGACACGGGATGGAGGACATGGGATGCAGGACATGGGATGCAGCAGCACATGGATGTAGCAGGACACAGGATGCAGCAGGATGCAGGATGAAGCAGGACATGGGATGCAGCACAACATGGGATGCAGCAGGACATGGATACAGCAGGACACAGGATGCAGCAAGATGCAGGATGAAGCAGGACATGGGATGCAGCAGCACATGGATGTAGCAGAACATGGGATGAAGCAGAATACAGGATGTAGGACATGGCATGAAGCAGCACATGGATGTAGCAAGACACAGGATGCAGCAGGATGCAGGAGGTAGCTGGATACAGGATGCACCAGGACATGGGATGAAGCAGAATACAGGATGTAGGACATGGGATACAGTAGGACATGGGATGCAGCAGGATGCAGGATGCAGCAGGATATGGGATGTAAGGCATGGGATGCAGCAGCACATGGATGTAGCAGAATATGGGATTCAGCAGAATACAGGATATAGGACATGGGATGCAGGAGGACACAGATATAGCAGGACATGAATTTAGGATACAGGAGGCAGCAGGACACGGATGGAGCAGACTCTGGGATGCAGCAGGACATGCAGCAGGACAGATGTAGGACACAGGATGCAGCAGTACATGGCACCTGGAGCAGGGACATCGTGTCTCCCAGGCAGGGCAGAGCTGGGTGGCAGCAGGAGCCACGAGGGACCTCCAGGGTCCCTGCAGGGCCCTGACCCAGTTACAAAGGGTCCCTGCAGGACCAGGGACACAGCAGAACAAGGGACACGGGGCACAGCAGGACATGGGGCACAGCAGGACATGGAGCACAGCAGGACACGGGGCACAGTAGGACACGGGGCACAGCAGGACATGGAGCACAGCAGGACACGGGACATGGGGCACAGCAGGGCACGGGGCACAGCAGGACAAGGGACATGGGGCACAGCAGGACACGGGGCACAGCAGGACATGGGGCACGGGGCACAGGACAAGGGACATGGGGCACAGCAGGACATGGCACCTGGAGCCAGGGCTCCCACGGGAGGCCATTCCCAGGCAGGACAGAGCAGGGTGGCACGAGGGGCACGCCCAGGTGCCCACCCTCCCTGGGCAGCTGCTGCCTCCTCCTGCTGGAGCCGCAGGGAGGGCAGGAGGGTCAGGGGGTGACACGGTGACAGAACACTCAGCACTGCCCCGGGGCCAGGGCTTTGTCCCCTGCCACGTCCCCAGCCCGCCACAGCCATTCCCTTATCCAATATTTATTGTGGCTTTCCTGCCTGCGAGAGGCCCTTTGATAACGGCATTGGAAGGATTATTTTTCTAAAGCTCTGCAGCTGTTTCTTGCAGAGCCAGCACGCTCCGGCTGCTGCTCCCCACGTCCCCCGGGCCGGGGGCAGGGAGGGCAGCCCTGGAATGTCCCTGTGGCACCGGCCAGGCCCAGCCACCCCGGCCACCCCCATCCCGCCAGCGCTGCAGGGCAGGAGCTCGCAGCCCTCCCCTGTCCATATTTATCAGGAAGATGTTTTTCCTCACTGCAACAAAGCCTCTGGTTTTCCACCCCGGGCTTTGCTTGTCCCCGGTACTGGGGGCACGCAGGGAGGGAGAACTGGGACCAGTGGAGGACACAAAACCTCCCGGTCTGGGTGCTCCAGGCAGGCACAGGACCAGTCCGAGGGGGAAGAAGCAAAGGGAAGCAGCTCTTCCTCTGAGGACTGGGAATTCCACCCTTCCTGGGGGGGGTCTGGCAGCACGACCCACCCCACAAACCCTGGATGAGCCCTAAAAGTGCAGCTGATTCCAAATGCTGACCCCAACCCATGGGGACAGCCGGGGACAGACACAGAGCAGCCACAGGGCAGCGATCCGGGGACCTGGGGGTGCTGGGAGTGACCCTGGGGGTGTGGGTGTGACACTGGGGTAATGGGAGGTGACCCTGGGGTGCCAGGATGTGACATTGGGGGGCAGGGATTCCACTTTTAGGGATGGTTTCCCTGGGAGCTGGGGAGGACAAGGACCCCCACGCCTGGGGACCATGGGGACGTGTCCCCACTCCCAAGGCTCCTGACTGCTGTGCTCCCAGGACATCATCCATGGACAGCATCCACTCCTGGGATGCACAGGAGCAGCCCCAAAGCTGAGGGTGACCTCCTGCACCCCCACAAGCACGGTGGCACTTGGGGAGCCAGAGGCCAGCACCAGGAGAGGCTCGAGTGTCCCCCCATCCCAAAAACGTCCTTTCGAGGGGCTTTGGCAGGGTCTGGCACTCGGCTGAGCCCAGGAGCAGCTCCCGGGCTCGGCTCTGGCACATCCCACCGAGCCCCAGGATGATTTGGCCACGAGCAGAGCTCCCGCAAAGGGAATAAAAACCAGGATCAAAGGGGCTCAGCCCCGCCCGCCGAGCATCAGGAGGGCAGCAGGGGCGGGACAGCCCCGGGATGGCCCGGAGCCCCCGGCCCGGCTGCCGCAGCCCCCCCTGCCGGGGATGGCTCCCAGCCCGGCGCGGCACGGCACGGCACGGCTCCGCAGCGCGGAAAAAATCCCGCTGCTCCCCGGCCAGCTGACGCAGGCATTTCGGGAGAGAGCCTCCAGCCCCTCCGACATTCCCATTCCTCGGCTTTCCCCCTCGCCCCTCACCAGCGCCAGAGCCACAACCGAGGCCAAGCCTCCCCTGCGCCCCCAGCCCAGCCCCGAGCCCCCAGCCCCGAGCCCAGCCCCGCCGGAATCAGCCGGAGCCCATTTGCCGCGCTTGATCAGCGGTGCAAAGGCAGGTTGGGATCTTCCTCCTCCTCCTCCTCCCCCTCCCCTCGCAGCCCCTTCCAGCAGCTCCTGCGTCAGCTGTGCCGCTGCGAACGAGCCCCGCTGTGCCGAGCACGGAGGCGGCTCCGGCGCCATCCCTGCCCACCCGCTCCGTGCCCGGCACGGCACGGCACGGCACCGGAGCGAGCCCGGGAGCCCCGACATGTGCCCGGCTGCGGGATCCGCGCTGGCACCGCAGCCGTGCGGGCATCTGCCCTCGTTTTCCCTGTCGCTTGCAATTCCGGGCAAAGGGGAAAAAAAAAAAAAAACAACCAAAAAAAAACAAAAAAAGCCCCCAAAGTGACAGCGAAATGCGGGGGCGCTGCGGCTGCCAAAGGCCAAATTCCAGAGCCCCGGGAGAAGAGAGGGATCGACCCAACAGGCAGAGATCCCAGTCTGCTCCCCGAAAAGCAGGACACGGGGTTTGCTGCCTTTGGGGGTCACAGGGAACCGGGGGGACCCCACAGCGCCAGGGAATTGGGGGGGTCCTGCAAACTCTGCCCCCAACCCGCGGGGATTCCACTCCCCACCATTCCCAGGGCCAAGCTGGATCCCCACGGCTCCTGGGGATGGGGGGAAATGCCGCTGACCCCAAAGGCAGCCCGGACCCGCCTCTCCAGAGCCCGGGGGGGCCCCGCCTGCCGCTATCCCACAAAACCTCGGAATCGCCGGGAGCATCCAGCCGCCCCCTCCAGCAGCTGAGCAGAGCGTGACTGACGGCCCTGGCACAGCTCCTGGCACAGCTCCTGGCACAGCCCCGGTGCAGCCGCTGCCAGCGGCGCTTCCCGGCGTTCCAGCGCCGGCACGCGGCCCTGCCGTGCCCACGGGACACCTGCCCAGGTGCCATTTGTCACTGCCACGGGCTCCCATCCCAGCCTCCCGAGCCCCTCCGAGCTCCGTGTCCCTGCACAGGGAGCGCCCAGCAAACCCTGCCTGGTGTGGGCAGGTTTGGGGGGCTCTGCTCCTGTCCCAGCCAGCCGAGCAAGCACAGGAGCCACTCCCAACCTCATCCCAGCAGGCACGAGCCAGAGGCACCACAGGGATCAGCTTGGAGCAGCTACAGCAGCTCCTGGCTGTCCCGACAGCTCCAGAGCTTTTCCACCATGCTCCCTTCAACCCCTGGCACCCAGGAGCCCCCAGGAGCTGCCAGGTTTGATCCCATTCCTGCTTTTCCCCAGGAGCTGCCAGGCTTGATCCCATTCCTGCTTTTCCCCAGGATCTGCCAGGCTTAATCCCATTCCTGCTTTTCCCCAGGAGCTGCCAGGCTTGATCCCATTCCTGCTTTTCCCCAGGAGCTGCCAGGCTTGATCCCATTCCTGCTTTTCCCCAGGAGCTGCCAGGCTTGATCCCATTCCTGCTTTTCCCCAGGAGCTGCCAGGCTTGATCCCATTCCTGCTTTTCCCCAGGAGCTGCCAGGCTTGATCCCATTCCTGCTTTTCCCCAGGAGCTGCCAGGCTTGATCCCATTCCTGCTTTTCCCCAGGAGCTGCCAGGCTTGATCCCATTCCTGCTTTTCCCCAGGAGCTGCCAGGCTTGATCCCATTCCTGCTTTTCCCCAGGAGCTGCCAGGCTTGATCCCATTCCTGCTTTTCCCCAGGAGCTGCCAGGCTTGATCCCATTCCTGCTTTTCCCCAGGAGCTGCCAGGCTTGATCCCATTCCTGCTTTTCCCCAGGAGCTGCCAGGCTTGATCCCATTCCTGCTTTTCCCCAGGAGCTGCCAGGCTTGATCCCATTCCTGCTTTTCCCCAGGAGCTGCCAGGCTTGATCCCATTCCTGCTTTTCCCCAGGAGCTGCCAGGCTTGATCCCATTCCTGCTTTTCCCCAGGAGCTGCCAGGCTTGATCCCATTCCTGCTTTTCCCCAGGAGCTGCCAGGCTTGATCCCATTCCTGCTTTTCCCCAGGAGCTGCCAGGCTTGATCCCATTCCTGCTTTTCCCCAGGAGCTGCCAGGCTTGATCCCATTCCTGCTTTTCCCCAGGAGCTGCCAGGCTTGATCCCATTCCTGCTTTTCCCCAGGAGCTGCCAGGCTTGATCCCATTCCTGCTTTTCCCCAGGAGCTGCCAGGCTTGATCCCATTCCTGCTTTTCCCCAGGAGCTGCCAGGCTTGATCCCATTCCTGCTTTTCCCCAGGAGCTGCCAGGCTTGATCCCATTCCTGCTTTTCCCCAGGAGCTGCCAGGCTTGATCCCATTCCTGCTTTTCCCCAGGAGCTGCCAGGCTTGATCCCATTCCTGCTTTTCCCCAGGAGCTGCCAGGCTTGATCCCATTCCTGCTTTTCCCCAGGAGCTGCCAGGCTTGATCCCATTCCTGCTTTTCCCCAGGAGCTGCCAGGCTTGATCCCATTCCTGCTTTTCCCCAGGAGCTGCCAGGCTTGATCCCATTCCTGCTTTTCCCCAGGAGCTGCCAGGCTTGATCCCATTCCTGCTTTTCCCCAGGAGCTGCCAGGCTTGATCCCATTCCTGCTTTTCCCCAGGAGCTGCCAGGCTTGATCCCATTCCTGCTTTTCCCCAGGAGCTGCCAGGCTTGATCCCATTCCTGCTTTTCCCCAGGAGCTGCCAGGCTTGATCCCATTCCTGCTTTTCCCCAGGAGCTGCCAGGCTTGATCCCATTCCTGCTTTTCCCCAGGAGCTGCCAGGCTTGATCCCATTCCTGCTTTTCCCCAGGAGCTGCCAGGCTTGATCCCATTCCTGCTTTTCCCCAGGAGCTGCCAGGCTTGATCCCATTCCTGCTTTTCCCCAGGAGCTGCCAGGCTTGATCCCATTCCTGCTTTTCCCCAGGAGCTGCCAGGCTTGATCCCATTCCTGCTTTTCCCCAGGAGCTGCCAGGCTTGATCCCATTCCTGCTTTTCCCCAGGAGCTGCCAGGCTTGATCCCATTCCTGCTTTTCCCCAGGAGCTGCCAGGCTTGATCCCATTCCTGCTTTTCCCCAGGAGCTGCCAGGCTTGATCCCATTCCTGCTTTTCCCCAGGAGCTGCCAGGCTTGATCCCATTCCTGCTTTTCCCCAGGAGCTGCCAGGCTTGATCCCATTCCTGCTTTTCCCCAGGAGCTGCCAGGCTTGATCCCATTCCTGCTTTTCCCCAGGAGCTGCCAGGCTTGATCCCATTCCTGCTTTTCCCCAGGAGCTGCCAGGCTTGATCCCATTCCTGCTTTTCCCCAGGAGCTGCCAGGCTTGATCCCATTCCTGCTTTTCCCCAGGAGCTGCCAGGCTTGATCCCATTCCTGCTTTTCCCCAGGAGCTGCCAGGCTTGATCCCATTCCTGCTTTTCCCCAGGAGCTGCCAGGCTTGATCCCATTCCTGCTTTTCCCCAGGAGCTGCCAGGCTTGATCCCATTCCTGCTTTTCCCCAGGAGCTGCCAGGCTTGATCCCATTCCTGCTTTTCCCCAGGAGCTGCCAGGCTTGATCCCATAACCCCTGGCACCCAGGAGCCCCCAGGAGCTGCCAGGCTTGATCCCATTCCTGCTTTTCCCCAGGAGCTGCCAGGCTTGATCCCATTCCTGCTTTCCCCCAGGAGCACCCAGACAAGGCCAGGTTGCTCGGACACGATCCCGATCCCGGCAGGACCGGGGCAGCTGGAAGGATCCGACCCTGCGCAGGGACCACGCCGACTTTCCAAGAAAAGTGGCTGCTGCCCATTCCCGGGGAAATTCCAGCAGCTCCGGAGCCGCGGCCGCTGCCTGGGCGAGGCGGCAGCTCCACCTAGTGGGGCCATCCCGGGGATCCTGCCCGGATCCCGCAGCTCCGCATCCCACCGGGACCACCCCGCGCCCGCCACCCCGCTCTGCACCGGGGCAGGGATCCCGGGGTACTCAGGGATCAGTTGAGATGTGAGCCCACCCTGTGGCCCCGGCTGCCCAGATTGAGGTGCCAGGACCCCCCAGTCCGTGCCCACAAAGCAAACTCCTCTCTTAGGGCTCCTTCCCTTCTCCTGGCACCTCTTCCCACTCCAGCCCTGCTGGAGATCCCAGAGCACCCTGGGATCCATGGCTGGGATCCAGCCGAGGGAAACCCCTCTGGGGTTTGTCCAAACCCATGGAGAGGCCAGGCTGGCCCCCTCCTGTGCCCCTGGTCCCCAGATGTCCCTTCCCGGCCCCGCTCACCTTGGCCACGAACTGTTTGTCCTTCTGATCCAGGTTTGCCGTGGGGGCCACGTAATCCCTCCAGATCCTCAGCTTGCGCTCCTTGGCAAACCTGGCGGGGTGGGGACAGTGGGACACGGGGCTGGCACACCCGGGCGTGCCGGGGTGGCACCCCCAGCAAAGCCCCAGGGAGGGATGGAGGGGAGATCCCATCGATCCCACCCTGGTGAGACACACGGGGCTGGAGTCACTCTGGGCACCCCATGGATGCAGCTGGGAGCAGTGGGAGCACGGGGATCAGCTGGGAGCAGTGGGATCAGCAGGGAGCACTGGGATCAGCTGGGATCAGTGGGATCAAGTGGGATCAGTGGAATCAGCGGGGAGCACTGGGAGCAGCAGGGTCCCCGTCCCACCTCTCGGCCGCGCGCAGTTTGTCGGCGCCGCGGGTGTAGACGGCGATGGACCAGTCCACACAGCGGGCAAAGCCCTCCTTCAGCAGCAGCTCCGTGATGTTCCCGTTCTGCAGGGAGCAGGAGAGGGCCCAGGGTCAGCAGGATCCCCCCAGGGTCAGCAGGATCCCCCCAGGGACAGCAGGATCCCCCCCAGACCCTGGCCCTGCTGGTGGGCACCTGCACAGCCCTTTCGATGTCCCCTGAGCTCCCAGTGCTACTGGAGACCCCACCAGTGCCACTCCCAGGCTCTGCCCTCCTGACATGGACCAGGATGTCCCAAACCCACAGCCCACAAACCCCAGTGCCACTCCTGGGCTCTGCCCTGCTCACACAGACCAGGATGTCCCAAATCCACTGGGAAGGAGCCCACAAAGCCCAGTGCCACTCCCAGGCTCTGTCCCCTTCACACAGACCAGGATGTCCCAAATCCACTGGGAAGGAGCCCACAGACCCCAGTGCCACTCCCAGGCTGTCCCCTTCACACGGACCAGGATGTCCCAAACCCACCACAGCTCCCAGTTCCCCCCCGTGACCCCCGGAGCGTGCCCAGCCCCGGAGCCAGCCCGTGCCGGCGCTCACCGGGTGCAGGATGGTGCCCAGGATGTTCTGGTTGTGGCAGCTCTCCAGGACGATCTGCACGTCCCTCTGGAGCAGCCGTGACTCCGTGAAGAATTTGGCTTCGGCCGCGAACGGCTCCGGGACCTCGGCGTCAGCCTCGCGCTTGAAGGTGGGACACTGCAGGACACGGGGACACTCAGGGCAGGGACGGGCCCAAAACCTCGGGAGGAGGGTGGAAACCCCCCTGGGGAGGAGCCTGCCCCCATTCCCCAGCTCCAGGGGGGTTTTGGGGACTAAAATCGGGGAATTTGTGTAAGGGCAGAGCCCTTTGAGTGCCCTGGGGAACAGGGACTGACTCCAGCTCAGGGGAGCCCTAGACAGGGACCTGGAGCTGCTGCAGAGCCCAGAGAGAGCCCGGAGCTGCTCCAGGGCTGGAGCCCCTCAGCTCCCAGGGATCCAGGCTGGGAGAGCTGGGGGGGCTCACCTGGACAGGAGAAGGATCCAGGGAGAGCTCAGAGCCCCTGGCAGGGCCCAGAGGGGCTCCAGGAGAGCTGCAGAGGGACTGGGGACAAGGGACAGGAGCCAGGGAATGGCTGCCAGTGCCAGAGGGCAGCCATGGATGGGATCCTGGCAATGAGGAATTGCTGGCTGGGCTGGAATTGCCAGAGCAGCTGGGGCTGCCCCTGCATCCCTGCAGTGCCCAGGGCCAGGCTGGACACTGGGGCTGGAGCAGCCTGGCACAGTGGCAGGTGTCCCTGCCATGGCAGGGTGGCACTGCAGGGGCTCTGGGGTCCCTTCCCACACAAACAAGTCTGTGGTTCCTTGAACTTGGACAACAGCAGGAATCTCTCCATGGGAAGGGTGATCAGATGTTGGAAGGGGCTGCCCACAGAGTTCCAGGAGTTCCTGGAGGTGGCACTCAGGCCTCTGGGCTGGGGACGAGGTGGGCACTGGACATAGCTTGGGCTGGCTGGGTTGGGAGAGCTTCTCCAGCCTCAGGGATGCCGGGATCCCATGAACTCCCACACAATCCTGACCAGGTGTCTGACAGCCCCACCCAGCCCACACCTGTCCCCACCCCACGGTGACACCCCGGGCTCCTCCCAGCCTGGCACTGCAGGTGCAGCAGGTGACAAGGATGTCCCTGCACCCCTCCCTGCTGCGGCCCTGGGACACAGAGAGCAGCAGGAGCCAAGGAGGTCGGACAGGGAAGGAATTGAGCAGTGGGGATTGGGCAGCGGGAATAGGGCAGTGGGAATGTGACAGAGGGAATGTGGCAGAGGGAATCGAGCAGTGGGAATGGGACAGAGGGAACGGGGCAGCAGGAATTGAGCAGTGGGAATGTGGCAGGAGAAATTGGGTAGTGGGAATGTGGCAGAGGGAACTGGGTAGTGGAAATGTGGCAGGAAGAATGTGGCAGCAGAAACAGAGCAGTGGGAATGTGGCAGAGGGAATTGAGCAGCAGGAATGTGGCAGCGGGAATGGGGCAGAGGGAACGTGGCAGAGGGAACTGGGCAGGGGGAAGGGGCTCACCTTGATCCCCGAGAGCATGACGGTGACCAGGTAGAAGTCGGGCAGGAGCAGGGCCCTCACCACGCTGCCGTCCCGCACGTGCTCGATGATGGCTGCGGAGAGACAGCGGAGCTCAGCCCGCGGGCCGGGGACACGGGGACACGGGGGCACAGAGACATGGGAACACAGGGACACGGGGGCACAGGGCACAGGGGCACAGAGACACGGGGACACAGGGACACGGGGGCACGGGGACAGGGGACACAGAGACATGGGGACACGGGGACACGGGGACACAGGGACACGGGGACACAGGGGCACGGGGGCACGGGGGCACGGGGGCACGGGGACACGGGGACACAGCACAGGGACACGGGGGCATGAGACACAGGGACACGGGGACATGAGACACAGGGACACGGGGGCACAGGGACATGGGGGCACAGGGACACGGGGACATGGGGACACAGAGACATGGGAACACGGGGACACGGGGGCACGGGGGCACAGGGACACAGGGACATGGGGGCACAGAGACATGGGAACACGGGGGCACAGGGACACGGGGGCACGGGGACATGGGGGCACAGGGACACGGGGACATGAGACACAGGGACACGGGGGCACAGGGACACAGGGCACGGGGGCACAGAGACATGGGGACACAGAGACACGGACACGGGGGCACAGGGACCTCCCCAGGGCCACCTTACCGTTGACGGGTTTCTGGTGCAGGGAGTCCACGAAGTGCCGGGGGTTCTCCAGGGTGTACTTGAGGTCGCGCACGGTGTGCGCGCCCGAGCCCTCGCTCCACATGCCCTTCTTGGCGCTGCGGGCCTGCTCCTCCAGCTCGGCCAGCCGGCTCTGCTCGGGGCTGCGTGCGGGACACCGCGCTCAGCGCCGCCACCCCGGGGTGCTCCCGTGCTGGGTGACCCAAGGGAGCCCCTCCCAGCGCCCAGCCCAGTGGGGATACAGACGGGCAGCGGCGTTCCCAGCTCCCAGCAGGGCAGAGCACGTCTGGGAGAGCAGGGAAGGCACATTCCATGGGAGGCCAGGGGTCAGCCCAGCCCTGCGCACACAGGCGGCCACTGAGGGGCCAGCAAAGCGCCCACGATGCCCTCCCAGCCCCAGCACCAGCCCTGCCACAGCAAACAGGGATACTGAACAGGGTGCCCAGAGCAGCTGGGGCTGCCCCTGCATCCCTGCAGTGCCCAGGGCCAGGCTGGACACTGGGGCTGGAGCAGCCTGGCACAGTGGCAGGTGTCCCTGCCATGGCAGGGTGGCACTGGGGGGCTCTGAGGTCCCTTCCCACACAACCATCCCATGACTCCACGACCCCATAAGGGAGGCTGACCCTGCCCTGGAGTGTCCTGCACCCCTGCAATGGATCCTGTCCCCCCTGCAGCCTCTCCCACACCCCGGGATGTGAGGGAGCCCAGGAAAAGCCTCGGCTCTGCTGGCACAGGGGTCACCCAGCCAGACCCTGCACCAGCCATGTCCCAGCACCTCCTCTCCAGGGGGAACAAAGGGCATTCAGCCCCACCCCAGGAGTGACTCTGGAGGCTCCCAGAGAGTCCCTGCTCCCCAGCCCAGGGGCCTCAGCATCCCAGGGAAGGAGGCAGCCCCTGGCAGCCCCTGCACAGCCCCAAGGCCCACGGGACACCCCGGGGACATCTGTGGGCACCTGGGGAGCTGAGGAGCAGGGCCTGGGCCCACAGCCGAGGGATCCAGGGGCTCCATGCCCCAAGCACCAGCCCAGGATCGGGATCAGGATCAGGATGGGATCAGGATCAGGATGGGATCAGGATCAGGATGGGGATGGGATCGGGATCAGGATCAGGACGGGGATGGGATCAGGATCAGGACGGGGATGGGATAAGGATCACGACGGGGATCAGGATCAGGACTGGGATCAGGATGAGATCAGGATCAGGACAGGGATGGGATCAGGATCAGGACGGGAATGGGATCAGGATCAGGATCAGGATGGGGATGGGATCAGCACGTACTTGTTGGCTCGGATGCCCTCCCGCCGGGAAGCCAGTCCCTCAGCCACCAGGGACTCTGCAATGTTCTCACCACTGGTGTCTGTGAGAGGAGAGGAGCAGGTGAGAGGAGCCAGAGGGACACGGGAATGGGGCAGCATTCCCAGTGATCCCAGTAAGCAGTGCTGGAACAGCCCCAGAGCTCTCCTGGGGACACAGCCTGGGCTCCCTGGGCAGCCCCTGCCAAGGCCTGACCCCTTTCCATGGGGAAATTCCTGCTGTGCCCACCCTGAGCTGCCCTGGCCCAGCCTGAGGCCGTTCCCTCTCTCCTGTCCCTGTTCCCTGGAGCACAGCCCGACCCCCCCGGCTGTCCCCTCCTGCCAGGGACTTGTGCAGAGCCACCAGGGCCCCTGAGCCTCCTTTGCTGCAGGCTCAGCCCCTGCCCAGCTCCCTCAGCCCCTCCTGCTTCTCCAGACCCTGCCCAGCCCCCCGGCTGTCCCTCAGCCGTGACCCAGCCTGTCCCCATCCCTCTGCCAGCTCCCTGCTCTCCATCCCCCAGGCAGGAGCTGCTGCAGGGAATCTGTCACGGCGTTCCCACATTAATGGTGTTCCAACCCTGACAAACTTCATCAGGAAACATTTTCTGCCTCATTTCTCCCGCCCGCGCGGCTCCGGGCGGGGCTGGAGCGGGGATGGGGATGGCTCCAGGAGGGCCCCACCATCCCAACCCGCCCAGCCCCCTGGCTGTCCCTCAGCCGTGACCCAGCCTGTCCCCATCCCTCTGCCAGCTCCCTGCTCTCCATCCCCCAGCAGGAGCTGCTGCAGGGAATCTGTCACGGCGTTCCCACATTAATGGTGTTCCAACCCTGACAAACTTCATCAGGAAACATTTTCTGCCTCATTTCTCCCGCCCGCGCGGCTCCGGGCGGGGCTGGAGCGGGGATGGGGATGGCTCCAGGAGGGCCCCACCATCCCAACCCTTCCCAGCCCCACTCCCTGCCCTGGCCCCGGGCTGGCCCCGGCTGGAGGGCGGCTCAGGGCAGAGCAGAGCAGCAGCTCCCACACCCAAGGCCCAAATCAAACACTGATTCCATCACCTTGGATCTCGGGGCTCCTTCCCAAATGTCTGATTCCACCCCCTCCCTCTGCAGGGGGGATCCCCATCCCGAGGGTCTCCTGGCACAGCAGCAGCTCAGGAATGCACCACGGAATGCCAGGCAAGGCTCTGAGTGCCACAGGAATGCCAGGAGAGGCTCTGAGTGCCCTGGGAATCCTCTGAGTGCCACGGGAATGTCCTGAGTGCCATGGGAATGCCAGGCAAGGCTCTGAGTGCCCTGGGAATGCCCTGAGTGCCCTGGGGATGCCAGGCAAGGCTCTGAGTGCCCTGGGAATGCCAGGCAAGGCTCTGAGTGCCACAGGAATGCCAAGAAAGGCTCTGAGTGCCACAGGAATGCCAGGCAAGGCTCTGAGTGCCCTGGGAATGCCAGGCAAGGCTCTGAGTGCCCTGGGAATGCCAGGCAAGGCTCTGAGTGCCCTGGGAATGCCCTGAGTGCCACGGGGAGCACACCTGGAGCAGCCACTCCCCCTTTCCAGCCCATTCCCACCTGGAAACCAGCCCAGCCCGCAGGGATGTGGGGCTGAGGGCACCCAACCCCCCCAGTCCCCACTGGGGCTCCCCAGGGACTCCCCCCAAAGTTCAGCAGCCCCTTCCCAGCTCCTGCTCCTTCCCTCCTTCCCACGGGGCTGCAATGCCTGGGAGCCGTGTCCAAGGCCAGGCACACCCCACTGGGATCCCAAACACCCCACAGCAGGGATCCCAGCCCCACAGGGAGCTCCCCCTGCCCCAGCCACAGGGAGGCTCTGCAGGATGAGCTGGGAGCCCAGACCCCATCCCCTGAACCCCCAGGAACTCTGGGCAGGGATAAAACAGCTGCCCCCAAAGGGCCACGCTGAGGGCATCCAGGGAGGGAGAGCCCCAAAACCCACCCGGAGGGCACCCAGGGAGGGTGATTCCTTCTGGGAGCTCAGCACAGACAAGCAAGAGATTTGTATCAGCAGAGAGGATGGCAAAGGGAAAGCTGTGGGAATTCACCCGGAGCTGCTCCCTGGGATCAGCAGCAGGCACTGCCCCCCTCCCAGGGCTGGGAATCCATGGGCAAGGGGGAATGCCCCCTCCTCCTGCTGCCACAGCGTGCCCAACACCTCCCACTGCAGCCCCCCAGAAGTGATTCCCAGCTGGATCTGTGCTTCAGGCACCCCAGGCTGAGCCCCAACACCTCCCCCTGCCACTGCAGCCCCCCAGAGGGTGATTCCCAGCTGGATCTGTGCTTCACCCCAGGCTGAGCCCAGGAAGGCTCCTGGAGCAGGGAAAGCGGGGCTGGAGCTGGGGAAACCTGGACAGCCCTCACTGCCCCCCCAGAGCCATGGAAGAGTCATGGAAAAGCGATGGGAAAGGAG
The DNA here is from genome assembly GCF_014805655.1 of Passer montanus. Classification (NCBI taxonomy): domain Eukaryota; kingdom Metazoa; phylum Chordata; class Aves; order Passeriformes; family Passeridae; genus Passer; species Passer montanus. The sequence goes on from NW_024365048.1 coordinate 318,292, forward strand.
GCAGGCATCCTGCTGCTGATGGCACATCCCAGGGCACCCAAACCCCCCTGTGCTCCCCCTGAGCCTCCTCTACCAGGTGAAACACCCTGGAACCACCTCTGCCCAGGGAAAACACCTGGAACCACTTCTTCCCAAGGAAAACACCCTGGAACCACCGCTGCCCAGGTGAAACACCCTGGAACCACCTCTAGCCAGGGAAAACACCCTGGAACCACCTCTGCCCAGGGAAAACACCTGGAACCATCTTTTCCCAGGTAATCTATCCATCCTCACGTCTTCCCAGGTAACCCACCCATCCTCATCTCTTTCCAGGTATCCCATCCATCCCCTCCTGTTCCCAGGTACCCCTCCTCATCTTTCCCCAGGTATCCCATCCATCCTCACCTCTTCTCAGGTATCCCATCCCCACCTTTCCCAGGTATCCCACTGATCCCCTCCTGTTCCCAGGTATCCCATCCATCCCCCCTGTCCCAGGTACCCCTGCTCACCTTTCCCCAGGTAGACCATGCCGTACTCGCGGCCCTGCGGGGTCTTGTACTCCACGGTGAAGCACACCTCCTTCCCGATCAGCTTCTTCCGCAGGAACTCGCGGGCCGGGAAGCCCCAGGGCTGATGGGGAGAGGCGCCCTGAGCCGGGGGTCCCGGCGGGAGGGGGAGCAGCCCCTTCCCCCGGACCGCTCCGCCGGGATCCCGCTCCTCCCTGCGGGGTGAACACCCCCGAGGGGTCCCGGGCGGGCTGCAGCCCCCCAGAAGCGGGCGCGCCGGGCTCGGGAGGCTGGGGCGCGCTCCCGGGCGCGCTCCCGGGGCGCGCTCCCGCTGCAGCACGGGCGGGTGGGCGGGAGCGCGGCCGGAGGTGGGAACATGACGCGCTCATAAACAATTAGCGGGGCTGACAGGCGTCACTTCGGCAAAGAGTGACATTTAGAGGCTGCTTGGAAGACAAAACTCCCCAGGGAGAGCAATTATCTGCCAGCGCTGCGCCCGCCGCCCCCGGCCCGCAGGAGGGGGGCCGGGCCCGCCGGCACCGAGCGGCTCCGGGACGGCCCCAAAGCACCCCGAGCGTCGGAGCGCCCGCTGTGTGCCCCAAAACACACACCCCGTGTGCCCCAAACCAGCCCGAGTGCCAGAGCGCCCGCTGTGTGCCCCAAAACACACACCCCGTGTGCCCCAAACCAGCCCGAGTGCCAGAGCGCCCGCTGTGTGCCCCAAAACACACACCCCGTGTGCCCCAAACCAGCCCCGTGTGCCCCAAAGCATCTCCCGAGCCCCAAACCACCTCCATGTGCCCCAAAACAGACACCCCATGTGCTCCAAAGCATCCCAAGTCCCAAACCACCCCCGTGTGCCCCAAACCACCGCCGTGTGCCCCAAAGCATCCCCACCCCCCGTATGCCCCAAAACAGCCACCCCATGTGCCCCAAACCATCCCGAGTCTCAAGCCACCCCATGTGCCCCAAGCTACCCCCCTGTGCCCCTCACAACACCGTCCCAGGTGCAGAGGGGCAAAGCAGGAGGTTCCCCCAAGCCCCCCCTGGGGCCAGACGGACTCCGTGTGTCCCAGCCATGCCCAGCCCGTGTCCCCCAGCCCATGTCCCCGCCATGCTTCGTCGGGCGTGTCTGTGCCATGCCTAGCCCATGCCAGCCCTGGCCAGCCCTGTGTCCCAGCCAATGCCAGCCCCTGCCAGCCCGTGTCCCCGTGCCTCGTCAGGCATGTCCCCGCCGTGCCCAGCCCGTGTCCCAGCCCATGCCGAGCCCATGTCCCCCAGCCTGTGCCCAGCCCATGTCCCAGCCCCTGTCCCCGTGCCTCGTCGGGCGTGTCCCTGCCCAGCCCGTGTCCCTGCCGTGCCTAGCCCCTGCCCAGCCCCTGCCCAGCCCCTGCCCAGCCCTGCCCAGCCCGTGTCCCAGCCCGTGCCCAGCCCATGCCAGCCCGTGTCCCAGCCGTGCCTCGTCGGGCGTGTCCCTGCCCAGCCCATGCCCTGCCTGTGTCCCCCAGCCCATGCCAGCCCATGTGTCCCAGCCGTGCCTCGTCGGGCGTGTCCCTGCCGTCGGGCTGGCTGGCGGCCGCGCGCCGTGCCAGGCTCCCCGCGCGGATGTTGCTGAGGTTGATCTGGCGCTCCGGGGGGGGCCCCCCGCGGGGCTGGCCCCGCACGATGATGGCACAGCCCGACAGCACCTGCGGACACGGGGACAGCGGTCAGCGGGGGAGAGGGACACAGGGACATGGGGACAGCCCGACAGCACCTGCGGACACGGGGACAGCGGTCAGGGGGACACGGGGACAGCGGTCAGGGGGACACGGGGACAGCAGGGACACAGGGACAGTGGTCAGGGGGACACAGGGACAGCAGGGACAACGGGGTCAGAGGGGTGAGAGGGACAGTGGGGTCAGAGTGGTCAGGGGGACAGAAAGGACAGCAGGGACAGAGGGGGACAGAGGGGGACAGCGGGCATCCCCTGACATAGCAGCAGCAGCCAGGGACAGGGGACAGGGAGGTGACGTTGCACGGACACACAGAATTCCAGGGGCAGAGCTCCAGGGACGTGTCCTGCCCTGGCAGGGCTCGGGAACCCAGCACCACCGAGTGCCACAGGCTGGAGAGCCAAGAGCTGCCCCAGCTGGAGATGGGGACACCATCCACGGCCTGGGCTCATCCCCAGCAGGGCAGGGGGATCCTGCCCCTGTGCCCCCCAGGTGAGACCCCCCTGCAGAGCTGCCCCAGCCCTGGGCACACAGCAGCAGCACCTGGAGCTGCTGCAGAGCCCAGAGGAGGCCCCAGGGTGGCAGGGGTGGCACTGGATGGGCTGAGTTCCCTTCCCACCCAAACCATTCCATGACTCTGATCACAGATTGTTTGACTTTGTTTATAGCATTTCCTTTAAACTTGTATGAAACAATTGAGTGACAGCCCAGGTGGAAACACCTGAATTTCCTGTGGAATGCTGCAGTCCATCCTAGAGCTCAGATTCCCAGACAGGAGCACACCTGGGGGGGTTGCAGGCTACGGCTGTGTCTGCTCCATCCTGAGTGACCCTGTCATTGTTGCACTGTCCCAGGTGCTTCCAGCCAGTGCTGATCCACATCCAGATGCTGTGGGAGCTGATGCTGCTGGGGGAGCCCATGGTGGTGATGGCACCGTCCCCAACCGTGTCCTCAGAGATGGTCCTGGCCCTCACCAGGTGACACCCCCGGGGTGTGAGGGACTGGGAACTGACAGCAAATCCTGGCAGCCTTTCCCTCCCACGTGCACTCTGTGCTGCTCACCTGGGTTGAGTTTAGCTTGCTCGTGGAAGCTTTGCAAGACAAACTGCAAATATTCCACACTCATTTTCCAGCGAGGATAGAGAGGAGCACAGAGGAATCTCCCCAGATGCTCCCAGCCCTGGGGAACCTTCTCTCCCCAGCTCAGAGCTCTGCCTTAGCACCTAACCCCAAAACCTCCAGCTTCCCCCGAGAGATTCAGCCAGGCCAGGTGCCAGCCATGCCCTGGGGCAGCCCCAGGCCCTGCAGCACTCCAGGCTGGGCAAGGCCCTGGGGGTGCTGTGCCAGCTGGGACACGAGCCCAGGGGGGCCGGGGGGCAGGAGGCCGAGGGCCCCTGGGCTGGGCAGCCCCAGGGTGGGCACAGCCAGGGGAGGGACTGTCCCCTGTGCTGGCCCGGGGTGATCGTGACACTGCTGGGGTGACCCTGCCGTGCCCAGAGTGACCCTGAGACACCCAGAGTGACCCTGCCATGCCCAGAGTGACCCTGAGACACCCAGAGTGACCCTGCCATGCCCAGAGTGACCCTGAGACACCCAGAGTGACCCTGCCATGCCCAGAGTGACCCTGCCACACCCGGGTGACCCTGCCTGTCCCTGCAGCTGCCTGGCCCCGCTGCGGTACTGCTGTGACTTCCGGCCCTACTTCACCATCCACGACAGCGAGTTCAAGGAGTACACCACGCGCACCCAGGCCCCGTGAGTGCCCCCTGCCCTGCCCTGCCAGCCCCCGAGGCACAGCCAGAGCCACCGGCGCTCAGCCTGTCCCCTCCTTCCAGGCCCAACATCGTCGTGGGCGTCACCAACCCCTTCTTCATCAAGACCCTGCAGCACTGGCCACACATCCTGCGGGTGGGCGAGCTCCGCATGTCAGGTGAGCTCAGGGTGCCAGGGCAGCTCAGGGTGCCTGCCAGGGGAGCTCAGGGTGCCAGGGGAGCTGCCAGGGGAGCTCAGGGTGTCTGTCAGGGAAGCTCAAGGGCATGGGGAGCTCAGGATGGAAGGTGAGCTGGCCCAGGGTTCTGTGGGGCTGGCAGAGCAGCTGGAGGCTGCAGGGAGCTGCCCTGGCAGTGATTTCCCCTCCTGGGAGAGCCCAGCAGCCACAGGAGCTCACCCCTGGCTGTGGCCATGTGCAGGATGAGCACGGAGTGGGGCAGGCTGTGGGGAGCAGGAACTGCTGTCCTGGAGCTGCCTGGAGAGGAAAAGCCCTTCCTGGGCAGGAAATGGAGAGAGAGAAACCTCCTCTCCTCTATCAAGCACCTCGCTGGGAAGCCAAGGAAGCCCTGGGCATGAGGAGCTGGGTTTTAGCACATCCTCATCCCGGAATTCCAGCAGGGAAGGGAGCTGGGACTGCTCCCAGGGTGGGCAGGGGCAGGGCTGGGTGTCCCCAGGTGCAGTCCCAGCAGGAGGGGACAGAGCCTGAGCTGTCCCCACTGTGTGTCACAGGAGACCTGCCCAAGCAGGTGAAGGTGAAGAAACTGGCCAAGCTGAAGACCCTGGACACCAAACCAGGTGGGTCCAGGCCTCAGGAATCCTTCAGGACTGACCCTCCCCTTGGGGATCAGGAGCAGGGAACTGTGTCCATTTCTGACTCCTGCTTTTTCCTGTTCCCGTGCTTTTCCCATCCAGGAATCTACACTTCCTATAAAACATTCCTCCACAAAGACAAAACCCTGATAAAAAGGCTGCTGAAGGTAAGCACCTCCCACTCTGTCCTGCTGGGAACTGCCAGGAGCTGGGTTTGGGCAGACACAGCTCCCCAGAGGAGCAGAACTCACACTTTGGGGTGGTTTAGTCCATACTGGGACACCTTCAGCATGCCAGGTTTAGGATTTTCCACTTGATGTTGAGGATTAAATCCTGGTGCTAACAATAGACTGAGGAGGAATAACTGATATTAAAACGGGCGTGTCCCTGCCGTCGGGCTGGCTGGCGGCCGCGCGCCGTGCCAGGCTCCCCGCGCGGATGTTGCTGAGGTTGATCTGGCGCTCCGGGGGGGGCCCCCCGCGGGGCTGGCCCCGCACGATGATGGCACAGCCCGACAGCACCTGCGGACACGGGGACAGCGGTCAGGGGGACACGGGGACAGCAGGGACAACGGGGTCAGAGTGGTCAGGGGGACAGAAAGGACAGCAGGGACAGAGGGGGACAGAGGGGGACAGCGGGCATCCCCTGACATAGCAGCAGCAGCCAGGGACAGGGGACAGGGAGGTGACGTTGCACGGACACACAGAATTCCAGGGGCAGAGCTCCAGGGACGTGTCCTGCCCTGGCAGGGCTCGGGAACCCGGCACCGCTGAGTGCCACGGCCTGGAGAGCCAAGAGCTGCCCCAGCTGGAGATGGGGACACCATCCACAGCCTGGGCTCATCCCCAGCAGGGCAGGGGGATCCTGCCCCTGTGCCCCCCAGGTGAGACCCCCCTGCAGAGCTGCCCCAGCCCTGGGCACACAGCAGCAGCACCTGGAGCTGCTGCAGAGCCCAGAGAGAGCCCGGAGCTGCTCCAGGGCTGCAGCCCCTCAGCTCCCAGGGATCCAGCCTGGGAGAGCTGGGGGGGCTCACCTGGACAGGAGAAGGATCCAGGGAGAGCTCAGAGCCCCTGGCAGGGCCCAGAGGGGCTCCAGGAGAGCTGCAGAGGGACTGGGGACAAGGGACAGGACACAGGGAATGGCTGCCAGTGCCAGAGGGCAGCCATGGGTGGGATCCTGGCAATGAGGAATTGCTGGCTGGGCTGGAATTGCCAGAGCAGCTGGGGCTGCCCCTGATCCCTGCAGTGCCCAGGGCCAGGCTGGACACTGGGGCTGGAGCAGCCTGGCACAGTGGCAGGTGTCCCTGCCATGGCAGGGTGGCACTGCAGGGGCTCTGGGGTCCCTCAGAGCTCAGCACACCCAGACACGGGGTCACCTCCGTGCACACAGAACACCCAGGAGGATTTGGAAAATCAGGATTTTACACCTGGTGCTTTCCAGGTGAGCCCAGCCAGGCCACGTCCCACCACAGCTCTGGCCCCCAGAGCTCCGGGCTGGGCACTCCCAGCCAATCCCCCCTCCCAGGGCTCCCTCACACCCCCAGCCCCACATTCCCAGCCACATTCCCCAGGTCCTGCAGCAGGGCTGGGCTCTGGGCCAGCAGCCAGAGCGTGTGGGATCTCCCTGGAGTTCTGAGGGATCTCCCTGCTCCTGGGATCTCCCTGACCCTGAGGATCCCCCGTTCCCAGGTGTCTCAGCACATGTCACAGCTGACACAGCCACGACACACAGAGTGCCACCATACAATTTCAGAAAGCTTCACCCCATGCACAGCACCACCACCCCACTTCAGAAGGCTGCAGGCATCTGCCCTGGCTGTCCCTCACCACCCTTTCACCCCTCCTGCTCACAGCCTGCCCCGTGTGCCCTCTGCTCGCCGGGTGGGTGCTCAGCACCCCTGGGCACTCCGTGGCTCACTGCTGCTCTCCTGCTGCCCACAGCTGTGCCCTGGGGCTGGGGCAGCCCCACTCCCAGCCACCACAAACTCTGTACCTACCCCCAGGGATCTCCCTGGCCCTGGGCATCTCCCTGACCCAGCCTCAGGGTGGTTCCAGTCCTGCCCTGGCTCCCTCCACCCGAAATCCCCCCGGGGTGCTCGCAGGGATCCCAAACCCCTCCAGCTCTGCCCCGCCACCAGAGCCAGCCCAGCCCCGTGCCCGGGGCACTGAACCCCCCAGGAGGAGCCCACCCGAGGCTCTGGGCCCTGCTCCCCCACACCCAGAGGCAGGGCAGAGCCCGGGGCACCTGGGGCTATCCCAGCCGGGCTCCCTGCTCTGTGCTTAACGACTTGGAGGTTTCACGGCTGTAATTAACCCTAAGCTTTAATTTACAGGGCACGGCGAGGCCAGGGAGCTGCTGGGCTCCATGCCCAGCCCTGGATCCCGGGTGGGATCCTTGGAGTGCTCCGTGTCCCAGGGCAGGGCAGTGCTCTGGGGACACTCCGTGCCAGCTCCGGATCCCCGTGGCCCTGTCCCTGCCCCGCGGGGCTGTCGGGATCCCGGCTGGGAGCTGCTCCAGGGATGGCCGTGGGACCAGGACACTGTCCCAGCAGCCGGGTGTCACTGTGCCACCCTGCCAGCAAGCGTCACCCAGGGCCTGCCCATCCCACTGAGGGCTCCAGAGAGAGATGTGGGCTTGAACCTGGCTTAACCCAGCCGGGGAACAGCACAGGCACACGGCGTGCACAGCCCCAGCTCGGGCTGCCAGGGCACCAAAATGCCACGGGCACAGCCAGAACCCAGAGCTGCCCCTGTGGGGCACAAAGGGTTAAAAACCCTGCCAGGAGTGGGAGGAAAGCTCCCGCTCTTCATCCCCATCCCGCTGCCCAACTCGAGCTCCCAAAGCCCCTAGTCTGACTGTGATTGCAGCAGGAAGGGGCCAAAGCCCCAAAAACCCCAAAGCTGTGCCGGGACCCACAGGGCACGTGGCTGGCACCAGAGCCGGGGAATGCTGGCCTGGAAGGGGACACAGGGCACAGCGCGGGCTACGCGGCACAGGCACAGCTGTGACCCAGCCAGCAGACCCCAAAATCCCCCCAAAATCCCCCCAGACCCTGCCGGGGATCCACATCCCCGCCGGGCTACCCGGCACAGGCACAGCTGTGACACAGCCAGCAGACCCCAAAATCCCCCCAGGCCCTGCCGGGGATCCACATCCCCGTGGATGGATCGGGCGGGCACAGCCGAGGTGGAGGATGTCACTGAGCACCCCAAAACCCGCGGGCAGGGCAGGAGCAGATCCCTGTCACCAGTGCCATGCAGCACGGTGCCAGAGCAGACCCGCCGTGCCCCCAAAGCCCCGGTGTCTGACCGCACACCCGCAGTGCCCATCCCAGAGCTCCGGGATCCACCCCCAGATCCCTGCCACGCGCCCCCAGACCCCCAGGGTCCGTGTCCCGTGTCCCCAGCCCTGTCCCCAGCACGGCCACGGCTCCGGGCTGCAGTGACAGTGACAGCCGGGGACGGGTCTCGCTCTGGGGGCAGCCGAGACCCCCCAGCCACCCGGGCACGGGAATGGGGGGCTCGGGGACACGGCAGGGAACGGGCTGGGGCGGGACGGGACCGGGAAGGGACAGGGGACGGGGACATGGAATGGGGACACGGGATGGGAACATTGGATAGGGACACGGGACGGGACTGGAACAGGGACACGGGACGGGGACACGGCGCCGGGACTGAACGCGACCTTCGCTCTCCCGGGCCCCGCTGCCCGCACACGTGGGGCCCTGGCGCGGGGCACGGGGACCCTTCCCGGTGACCCCGGAGGGACCGGGGAGCCCATCCCCGCGGGGACCCGGGGGTCCGGCCCGGGGGTGCCCCGGCGAGGCGGAGCACGGAGCACGTGCGGCACCGGGCACGGCCGCGCTGCCGGGGGGCTCCGGAGCACCGGGACCCGGAGCTCTGCTGGCCCATCCCGGGGGAGCCGGGCGGCCCCGGGGGGAGCCGGGGGCGGCGGGAGCGGCCCGGCACGGGCGGTAACGGACCAGCAACGGCCGCGGAGCGGCGCACCGGCTGCACCGGGCAGGGCGGCCGGGCACGGCCCTGGAGCTATCCCAGCCGGGCTCCCTGCTCTGTGCTTAACGACTTGGAGGTTTCACGGCTGTAATTAACCCTAAGCTTTCATTTACAGGGCACGGCGAGGCCAGGGAGCTGCTGGGCTCCATGCCCAGCCCTGGATCCCGGGTGGGATCCTTGGAGTGCTCCGTGTCCCAGGGCAGGGCAGTGCTCTGGGGACACTCCGTGCCAGCTCCTGATCCCCGTGGCCCTGTCCCTGCCCCGCGGGGCTGTCGGGATCCCGGCTGGGAGCTGCTCCAGGGATGGCCGTGGGATCAGGACACTGTCCCAGCAGCCGGGTGTCACTGTGCCACCCTGCCAGCAAGAGTCACCCCGGGCCTGCCCATCCCACTGAGGGCTCCAGAGAGAGATGTGGGCTTGAACCTGGCTTAACCCAGCCGGGGAACAGCACAGGCACACGGCGTGCACAGCCCCAGCTCGGGCTGCCAGGGCACCAAAATGCCACGGGCACAGCCAGAACCCAGAGCTGCCCCTGTGGGGCACAAAGGGTTAAAAACCCTGCCAGGAGTGGGAGGAAAGCTCCCGCTCTTCATCCCCATCCTGCTGCCCAACTCGAGCTCCCAAAGCCCCTAGTCCGACTGTGATTGCAGCAGGAAGGGGCCAAAGCCCCAAAAACCCCAAAGCTGTGCCGGGACCCACCGGGCACGTGGCTGGCACCAGAGCCGGGGAATGCTGGCCTGGAAGGGGACACAGGGCACAGCGCGGGCTACGCGGCACAGGCACAGCTGTGACCCAGCCAGCAGACCCCAAAATCCCCCCAAAATCCCCCCAGACCCTGCCGGGGATCCACATCCCCGTGGATGGATCGGGCGGGCACAGCCGAGGTGGAGGATGTCACTGAGCACCCCAAAACCCGCGGGCAGGGCAGGAGCAGATCCCTGTCACCAGTGCCATGCAGCACGGTGCCAGAGCAGACCCGCCGTGTCCCCAAAGCCCCGGTGTCTGACCGCACACCCGCAGTGCCCATCCCAGAGCTCCGGGATCCATCCCCAGATCCCTGCCACGCGCCCCCAGACCCCCAGGGTCCGTGTCCCGTGTCCCCAGCCCTGTCCCCAGCACGGCCACGGCTCCGGGCTGCAGTGACAGTGACAGCCGGGGACGGGTCTCGCTCTGGGGGCAGCCGAGACCCCCCAGCCACCCGGGCACGGGAATGGGGGGCTCGGGGACACGGCAGGGAACGGGCTGGGGCGGGACGGGACCGGGAAGGGACAGGGGACGGGGACATGGAATGGGGACACGGGATGGGAACATTGGATAGGGACACGGGACGGGACTGGAACAGGGACACGGGACGGGGACACGGCGCCGGGACTGAACGCGACCTTCGCTCTCCCGGGCCCCGCTGTCCGCACACGTGGGGCCCTGGCGCGGGGCACGGGGACCCTTCCCGGTGACCCCGGAGGGACCGGGGAGCCCATCCCCGCGGGACCCGGGGGTCCCGGCTCGGGGGTGCCCCGGCGAGGCGGAGCACGGAGCACGTGCGGCACCGGGCACGGCCGCGCTGCCGGGGGGCTCCGGAGCACCGGGACCCGGAGCTCTGCTGGCCCATCCCGGGGGAGCCGGGCGGCCCCGGGGGGAGCCGGGGGCGGCGGGAGCGGCCCGGCACGGGCGGTAACGGACCAGCAACGGCCGCGGAGCGGCGCACCGGCTGCACCGGGCAGGGCGGGGGGGGGCGGGACTTCCGGCGCCAGGGACACGTCGGCAAAGGCCGCCCGCGCGCACACGTGGCCTCGCGCCGCGCCGGGGGCGGGCCGCAAAGCGACACGCCCCCTCCGTCACCGGGGGCGGGGCTTGGCGGGGACACGCCCCCTTTGTCAGCGGCGAGCGCCCAACCCCGGGACCGGACCGGGATGGGGCTGGGGTCAGCCCGGGGGAGACCCCCGGGACCTCCGACCCGGCCCGATCCCGGGATTGGGGAGACCCAGCCCAGCCCAGCCCAGCCCGATCCCGATCCCGGGGTTGTGGGACCCCAGACCCGGCCCGGCCCGGCCCCGGGGCAGCTGGGACCCCCAGCACGCTCCCACAGGGGCCGGGGTCCCCCCGAGCTCTGTGCGGCCCCTCCGTGACCCCACCGGAGCTGCCGGTGCCGCTCCCAGCCCGGGCCCGGGGTCTGGGGAAGGGCAGCACGGGGCACGCTCCCCGCAGCCCCGGGGTGTCCTCCCTCCCTCAGGGGTCGCTGCCGCTGCCGCTCCTCCGGGTGACCCCAGTCCCCCAGCCCCGAGCGGGGGAGCCCTCCCGCCGTGTCCCGTGTCACCGGCTGGGGTCCCCCCGGGCCGGCCCCCGCCCCCGGGAGGCGCTCGGGGCGCTCCCGGTGCCGCTCCCGGTGTCCCCTCCGCCGGCCCCCAGCGCAGCCGTGTCACTCGCGGCTGGCCACGGAGGGAATCCCGGGGATGGGAACGGGAACGGAGCGGCCCCGGCGCCGCGCTCCGGGCTGGGAGAGGAGCCGGTGTCCCGCGGGTGGAGCCCCCGGGAGTGGGGGGGACCGGGGGGCACCTGGGGATGAGCGGGGGGCACCTGGGGGAGATTGGATAGCACCTGGGGGGGGTTGGAGCCCACGGGAATCCGCCCCGCCAGTGTCTCTCGCCAGGCACAGCACGTTTTCCCACCCTATGATATTTTTTTCCCGTGATCCCGCTGTTTTTCCCGTGCCCCACGGTGTTCTCCCGTGTTCCCGGTGTTTTCCCGTGTGCCCAATGTTTCCCGTGTCCCCGTTATTTCCCCACCCGTGCTGGCCCCGGGGTCTCTCTCCCCCCGTGGCTCCCGGTGGTCCCGCTGGTCCCGCTCCGGGGTTTCTCTTCACTGCCCCCGGCGGTGCCGGAGTCTCCCGGGCCGTGAGGAATCCTCTCCCTTCTGCCACAGCCCTCCACCACCCCGCTCTCCCTGCCCCAGCCCTTTGATGACAATTGATTCATTTCCTCGTTTTCTCCCCGTTTTCAGCCCCTTTTCGGGGCAGGAAATCTCTGCCCAGACACCGGGAAAAGCAGCTCCAATGTCCCGATCCCCGGGATTTCTGGGCCTGCCAAGGTCGCTGTCCCACCTTGCACCTGCATTCCTCCAGAGATGATGGGAGGACACCCACAAGCCCCCAAATTGCCTCTTTTAGCCCAAATCATTTAACAATCATCATTTTGATGGAAAAGAAAGTGAAATTGTGGGTGGGAAGGTGGGGATAAACTCTGTTTTCTTGGTCGGCTGAGTCATCTGGGCTTTTAACTTCCACCCGTGCTTTCTGCAGGAGGGAGGAATGGGATTTTCCAGGCACCCGGTGCTCCGTGCGGAGCAGGGCGACCTTCTGCAGGGACAGAGCCCAGAATGGTGCAAAAAGCCTTGGGTGTGCAGGCAGGAGCGGCAGAGGGAGGGAAACCAGGGAATCCCGGGATGGGATGGGTGGGAAGGGGTCTTGGGGACCCCCCAGTGCCCCTTCCGGCGCCAGGGACACGTCGGCAAAGGCCGCCCGCGCGCACACGTGGCCTCGCGCCGCGCCGGGGGCGGGGCCCAACGCGACACGCCCCCTCCGTCACCGGGGCGGGGCTTGGCGGGACACGCCCCCTTTGTCAGCGGCGAGCGCCCAACCCCGGGACCGGACCGGGACCGGGACCTCCGACCCGGTCCGATCCCGGGATTGGGGAGACCCCAGACCCAGCCCGATCCCGATCCCGGGGTTGTGGGACCCCAGACCCGGCCCGGCCCGGCCCCGGGGCAGCTGGGACCCCCAGCACGCTCCCACAGGGGCCGGGGTCCCCCCGAGCTCTGTGCGGCCCCTCCGTGACCCCACCGGAGCTGCCGGTGCCGCTCCCAGCCCGGGCCCGGGGTCTGGGGAAGGGCAGCACGGGGCACGCTCCCCGCAGCCCCGGGGTGTCCTCCCTCCCTCAGGGGTCGCTGCCGCTGCCGCTCCTCCGGGTGACCCCAGTCCCCCAGCCCCGAGCGGGGGAGCCCTCCCGCCGTGTCCCGTGTCACCGGCTGGGGTCCCCCCGGGCCGGCCCCAGCCCCCGGGAGGCGCTCGGGGCGCTCCCGGTGCCGCTCCCGGTGTCCCCTCCGCCGGCCCCCAGCGCAGCCGTGTCACTCGCGGCTGGCCACGGAGGGAATCCCGGGGATGGGAACGGGAACGGAGCGGCCCCGGCGCCGCGCTCCGGGCTGGGAGAGGAGCCGGTGTCCCGCGGGTGGAGCCCCCGGGAGTGGGGGGGACCGGGGGGCACCTGGGGATGAGCGGGGGGCACCTGGGGGAGATTGGATAGCACCTGGGGGGGGTTGGAGCCCACGGGAATCCGCCCCGCCAGTGTCTCTCGCCAGGCACAGCACGTTTTCCCACCCTATGATATTTTTTTCCCGTGATCCCGCTGTTTTTCCCGTGCCCCCCGGTGTTCTCCCGTGTTCCCGGTGTTTTCCCGTGTGCCCAATGTTTCCCGTGTCCCCGTTATTTCCCCACCCGTGCTGGCCCCGGGGTCTCTCTCCCCCCGCGGCTCCCGGTGGTCCCGGTGGTCCCGCTCCGGGGTTTCTCTTCACTGCCCCCGGCGGTGCCGGAGTCTCCCGGGCCGTGAGGAATCCTCTCCCTTCTGCCACAGCCCTCCACCACCCCGCTCTCCCTGCCCCAGCCCTTTGATGACAATTGATTCATTTCCTCGTTTTCTCCCCGTTTTCAGCCCCTTTTCGGGGCAGGAAATCTCTGCCCAGACACCGGGAAAAGCAGCTCCAATGTCCCGATCCCCGGGATTTCTGGGCCTGCCAAGGTCGCTGTCCCATCGTGCACCTGCATTCCTCCAGAGATGATGGGAGGACACCCACAAGCCCCCAAATTGCCTCTTTTAGCCCAAATCATTTAACAATCATCATTTTGATGGAAAAGAAAGTGAAATTGTGGGTGGGAAGGTGGGGATAAACTCTGTTTTCTTGGTCGGCTGAGTCATCTGGGCTTTTAACTTCCACCCGTGCTTTCTGCAGGAGGGAGGAATGGGATTTTCCAGGCACCCGGTGCTCGGTGGGGAGCAGGGCGACCTTCTGCAGGGACAGAGCCCAGAATGGTGCAAAAAGCCTTGGGTGTGCAGGCAGGAGCGGCAGAGGGAGGGAAACCAGGGAATCCCGGGATGGGATGGGTGGGAAGGGGTCTTGGGGACCCCCCAGTGCCACCCTGCCACGGCAGGGACACCTGCCACTGTGCCAGGCTGCTCCAGCCCCAGTGTCCAGCCTGGCCCTGGGCACTGCAGGGATGCAGGGGATCTGAGTGGATCCCCTGGGAGCTGCACCTCGTCCCTCTGCCCTCCCCGGAGCTGGCTCGGGCTGGGATGAGGAGAGGGAACACCCGGAGCTGGGTGAGCAGCACCAGAACGGCCAGCTCTCCTCTGGGCAGGAGTTCCCAAATCCAGTTATCCCAAGCCTGGTTGTCCCAGCAGCCATCCCTGTGTGCAGCCGGGGGGAGCCCTGGGGGTGCCCTGGGGGTGCCCTGGGTCCTGGCTCCTCTGAGCCACCAGCAGCTGTTCCCTGTGGGATGGGACCCTGCTGCTCCCAGTGCTGCTCAGGGAACGCAGGCACCGAGTCCCAGACAGAATCCCAGCAATGAGCTGCGGGGCTTTGGCAGCTTTGCCTCGCTGTGGAAATCTCCTGGGATCATGGCATTCCCTGTTCTGCTCCCTCTGTTCTACTCCCCCGTGTCCCTGTTCCCATTCCTGTCACACTCCCTGTCCCCATTCCATCCCCTCCCTGTCCCTGGTCCTGTGCCACTCCATGTCCCTGTTCTATCCTATCCCTGTCCCTGTTCCCTTGTCTCTCCCTGTTCCACCTTCTCCATTTCCCTGGTCCCATGTCCCTCCACATCCCTGTTCCATCCTCTTCCTGTCCCCGTTCCCTTTCCCCTCCATGTCCCTCTTCCCATTCCTGTCACACTCCATGTCCCCATTCCATTCCTTCCCTGTCCCTGTGTCCTTCCATGTCCCTGTCGCACTCTGTGTCCCTGTCCCTCTGCCCCCTTGTCCCTGTGGCTATCTGTGTCCCTGTTCCAGTGTCCCTCCCTGTTCCAGTGTCCCCCTGTTTCTATGCCACTCTGTGTCCCTGTCCATGTGTCTCTCCCTCTCCCTGTGCCCCCGTCCCTGTGTTTCTCCCTGTCCTTGTGCCACTCTGTGTCCCCGTTCCCGTGTCCATCCCTGTCCCTGTGTCCCCCTGTCCCTGTGCCACTCCGTGTCCCTGTTCGTGCCCCTCCCTCTCCCTCTACCACTCTGTGTCCCCGTTCCTGTCCCTGTCCCTGTGTCCCCCTGTCCCTGTGCCACTCTGTGTCCCCGTGTCTGTCCCTGTGTCCCCTGTCCCATTCCCGAGCGCTGTTCCCGTCACCCCTCTGGCAGAGCAGGTCCCTGATCCCCTCCCAGCTCCTCCCGCGCTGTCCCTGCAGGGTCCCTCTGTCCCGTGTCCCTTCCCAGCTGCAGACCCCGGTCCCAGCGCCCCCCGTCGCTGCTGCCAGCCCGGAATGGGGACAGGGAGCCGCTGTGCCCGGGCTGTCCCCGGGCGGTGACAGCGGAGGGCGGAACGCTCCGGGCGCGGCCGGGAGCAGGGATGGGCAGCGCGCAGGGAAGGGAGCCCGAGCCCCGAGCCACGGCCCGGCCGGCACAGGATTGTCCCGGTTCCTCCCTGCGGGACAGCCCCGGGACACCGGGATGGGAACGGGGATGGGATGGGATGGGATGGGGAATGGGGAGGAAGGTGGGAAATGGGGTTGGGAATGGAGATGCAGATGGTCCGGGAGTGGAGGAGGAGATGGGGTGGAGATAAAGGCAGAGATGGAGAAGAAGCAGAGGTCAAAGCACAGGAAAAAAAAGAAGGATACAAAGATGGAGATTAAGATATAAATACAGAGGCAGAAATGAAGATGGAAAGAGAAATGCAGATGGAAACGGAGATGGGTATAAAGGTGGAGGTGGTGGATCCCACCTGGATCCCTGTGCCCTGCAAACTCCCCCCAGAGCCGCGGGAGACACCCCTCCCTGCTGGGCTGCTGCCATGAGCGCCTTTCCTGGGACACCGGGGCTCTGTGCTCCCCTCCACAGCCCCCGGTGTCCCCAATCCGCCCCTGATCCTGCCTGGGGACAGTGGGGACCGGGTTTTCCTTTCCTTTCCTTTCCTTTCCTTTCCTTTCCTTTCCTTTCCTTTCCTTTCCTTTCCATCCCTGCAAAGCTCTTCCCGAGGTCACAGAAGCCCAAATGCCGCGGTGGGTCCTGGATCTTCCTCCCCCTCTCCAGAGCTGTCCCCACCCCTCCATGTCCCCAGATCTGTCCCCAGCGCTCCGCCTCAGCCTCTGCACCTCTCCAAGCTCCCTGATCGCACCTCCACACCTCTCCTTTCCCCCTCTCCATCATTTCATGTCCCCACAGATTCACCTCTCCACCTTTCCGTGTCTCCACAGTTCTGCCTCCATCTCTCCATTTCAGCATCTCTCCACTTCTGCCTTTTCACCTCTCTGTGTCCTTATGTCTCCATGTCTCCCCCTCTCCACGCTGTCACCTCTCCGTGTCCCAACATCTGTCCCCCCTCTCCTCCTCTCCCTCTCACCACCTCTCCATGTCTCTCCGTCTCTCTCGTGTCCATTTCTCCCTCTCCCTGTCTCTTCCCTCTCCCCATCCCTCCTCCTCTCCCTCTCACCACCTCTCCGTGTCTCTCCATCTCTCCCGTGCCCACTTCTCCCTCTCCCCATCCCTCCCCGTCCCCACCTCTCCATTTCACCCTCTCTCCCGCTCTGCTCTCCACGTGCCATCTCTCTTCCTCCCTCCCCGCATCCTCCCCTCCCCACATCTCCCCGGTCCCGTCTCTCCCGTCTCTCCCGCTCCCCTCCCGCCTTTCCCGGTCCCGTTTCCCGGTGCCCGGGGCCGCGCCCGCTCCGCGCCGGGTACGCACGGCCCGGTGCCCGCCTCCGCCGCTTCCCCCGGCCCGCGGGGCTCCCGCGGCTCTCCGGGCGGCTCCGGGGGCTCCTCCCGCGCGGGGCCGTGGTTAATGTGTAATTCGGAGCATATGGTATTTTCCAAAGGCGGGCAGCGGCGCGGAGCCCGGGGGCCGGGGCCGGGGTGCAAATAAGGCTGGATGACTCGCGGGGCCGGGCGCGGAGGGCCACGGTGATGGGCTCCCCGCTGGCTAATATTTGCTCTTCAAATATTTTACTTGAAAGGTTTACAACGTTGTTTTTTTTTTTAATCTTCCAAGAAGGGGCCATCTGTGCCGGTGCCTCGCCTGGAGCACACCGGGGAGTCCCCGCCGGGGCCCAGCCGCCACCCCGGGGGCCGCCTTCTATTTGTTCAGCACCCAAAATAAATTAAATCGATGTAATAAAAGCCAAGCTGGATTTATGATTGAATCCCATATGTCCCTGTTTGTTTTGCGGGAGAGCCGCGGGAGCGAAGCCCCTCGGGGGGCTCGGCCGGGGGCTCCCCGGGGATGCTCCGGGCGCGGGGACGCGGCGGGGCCGTGCTGTCCGCCGGCCGCAGGTGCTGAAACACCGGCGCTGCGCCGGCACCGAGCCCCAGCCCGGCCCGGGGGGCCCCGAGCCCCCACGGAGCCCCCCGGGCCGGGCGTGTGCTGGGCGCGGTCACGTCGGGCCGCCCCTTCCTCCCCGTCCTCCTCTCCCTCCTCGGTGACATCACGGCCCCGCCGCCGGCACTGAGCGCCCGCCCGGCGCCGGGACGGTCCGGTCCAGCTCCCCCAGGCTCCACAGGTACCTCCTTGCCCCTCTCCCGGCGCTCCCGCCCTCCCGAGCGTCTCTCCCTGCGCGTGGAAGCTGCAGGACTTGCTGCAGGAATTGCTGCAGGAGCTGGTGGGGAGCGGGCTTGGACCTGGAGAAGCCCCGGGGTCCCCGGGGGTACCGGCTCTGGCCCGGCCTCGCTGCTCCCCGCCGGCTCGGGGACCGAGCTCATCGCGGCCCCGGGGCTCCGGGCACCATCAGGGGCACCGAGGGCTCGCAGCCCAGTCCCGGGGTTCCCTGGCACCATCGGGGGCTCCGAGGGCTCCCATCCCGGCTTTCCCGGCGCTCCCGGCTCCCCGTGTCTCAGGAAATCCCCGTGTCGCCTGCGGGCACAGCGCGGGCCGAGCCGGGGCGTGCCGGGGGCTGCGCGGCCCCGGGGCTTTCGGGGGTCTCGTGTCCCGCCCGTCCCTCCCGGAGCAGCCCCCGCGCAGCGCCCCGGGCCGTCCGCCCCTCTCCGGGCACAGCTCACGGGATGCGCCCCGGCTCTGCGGGCTGGTCCCTCTTGTCGCGTTTATTTTTCCGAGTTTCCCGAGTTTCCGAGGGTCGGTGTCGCCAAACTCCCTCGGGCTGTGCGGGGAAGTGGCGCGGAGGGGTCTGGGGGCTGTGGCAGCTCGGCCCCAGCCTGGGGGTGCCGGGAGGGGTTCAGGGTGTTCCAGGTGGAGCTGGGGGCTCTGGCAAGGCCGTGGGGGAGCAGCAGCCGCCAGGCTCGGTGGCAGCTCCGCGGCTCCGCTGCTGCTCGGGCAGGAGAGGCGCTGGCACCGCGTCCCTGTGGGAATCCTGCCGGGAAATCCCGTGGAGCCAGGCGGGGAGAGCTGGGGGCGTCCGGCTGGAGACAGAGAGGCTCTGGAGAGAGCTCAGAGCCCCTGGCAGGGCCCAAAGTGGCTTCAGGAGAGCTGCAGAGGGACTGGGGACAAGGGACAAGACCCGGGGAATGGCTGCCGCTGCCAGAGGGCAGCCACGGATGGGATTTTGGCAATGAGGAATTGCTGGCTGGAGGGCGGTGGGCATGGGGGAACCCTCCCTTCCCTGTGGATCCCGGCACCCGGCTGGGCTGGGCTGGGCTGGGCGTGGGGACCCCCCTTTCCCCCGCGGGGTGTCCGGGAGCTCTGCAGGCGCTGGGATGTGGCTCCGTGCCGGTGGCTGCTCGGTGCAGGCAGCACCGGCAGCATCCCCGGTGTCTCCCGAGCCTCTCCAGAGCCCTGTGACCTCTTTCCCGTGTCTTTATCCGCTGTGCCTGGAGCGCAAGAACTTCCCAAAGTGCCCTCATCCCCTGCTCCAAGATTCCTGCCCGTGTCCCTCCTCCTCGCAGCAGGGTCTGGCTGAGCCCTGGACAGCGGCGCTGATTTATCCGGCCCCGCAGCACGCCCCGTGTCCCACGGGGAACTCCCGGGCACGCTCAGCCCCCTGCAGCCTCTCCAGGATGCAGCACCGAGGTGAGGAGCGCGGTGCTCCCGGTGCTCCCGGTGCTCCCGGCGGGGCCCGGGATGTGCCGCGCCGCCGTTCCCTGCTCCGGGAGCCCATTCCCCGCAGCTCCGCAGGGCCCTCCGGCCCCGGGACCATCCAGCCCCCAGCCTGTCACCCCCCTCCCCAAATTCTCCCCGTGCTCTTCCAGGGGGTGTTTTCCTGCTTGCTGGGCCGGCGCCCCATTCCCTGCCTGCACCCACCCCCAGCACCCCGCGTCCCCCTGCCCAGCCCTGCAGCCCCCTCAGCTCCCCCTGCCCAGCCCTGCAGCCCCCTCAGCTCCCCCTGCCCAGCCCTGCAGCACCCTCAGCTCCCCCTGCCCAGCCCTGCAGCCCCCCCAGCTGGCCCCGTCCCCCTCCGCAGGGCCCAGCGGGGTGAACCAGCTCGGGGGGCTCTTCCTGAACGGCCGCCCCCTCCCCACGTGCAAGAGGCAGAGGATCATCGCGCTGGCGGCCAGCGGCGCCCGCAGCTCCGACATCTCCCGCAGCCTCAAGGTGCGCCCGGCCGGGGGCTGGGGGGTCTCCCGCCCCTCCCGAGCCCTCCCGGAGCTGAAGTTCCGTCCGCAGGTGTCCAACGGCTGCGTCAGCAAAATCCTGGGCCGCTACTACCGCACGGGGGCCGTGGGGCCCAGGGCGGCGCGGGGCCGCCAGCCCCGCACGGCCACCCCCGCCGTGGTGGCCAGCATCGCGCGCATGAAGCGCGAGCAGCCCGGGCTCTTCGCCTGGCAGATCCGGCGGCGGCTGCACGCCGAGGGAAGCTGCGCCAGCGGCGGCATCCCCAGCGTGAGTCCGGCCGGGACCCCGGGAACAGCGGGACAGGCGGGGCGGGGGCGGCCGGGGGGCGAATGGGAATGGGAATGGGAATGGGAATGGGAATGGGAATGGGAATGGGAATGGGAATGGAGCAAAGGGAGGGCTCGGGAATGGGAATGGGAATGGGGCACTCCGCAGTGAAGGGCTCGGGAATGGGAATGGGGCACAGGGAGGGCTCGGGAATGGGAATGGGAATGGAGCAAAGGGAGGGCTTGGGAACGGGAATGGGGCACGGGGAGGGCTCGGGAATGGGAAGGAGCCACAGGGAAGGGCTCGGCGCCTGGTGAGACGCGGGGCTGCAGCGGGCGGGGAGGGGAAGGCAGATCGCTCCCTCCCGGCGGCAGCAGAGCCCCCAGCCCGAGCCCGGCCGCCCCCTCGGGTCGGACACGGCGGTGGCTCCGTGAGAGGTGTCTCTGCGGGCGGGGAGCGCTGTGCTTCCCCAGGACAGACCCGCCCTGCCATGCCCCGCACGCCAGCCGCCCCCCGTTAGAGCCTGTCGGTGCCCGGGATTGCGGGTCCTGCATCCCAACCCGGGACAATCCCCGGCTCCGGAGAGCACCCCAGAGCCAGCTCCGGGACCTCCGCCTCCATCCCGCCCCCCCGCAGCCCGGGGGTCCCGTCCCCTGCCGGCACATCCCCTCTCCCTGCCCAGGTCTCCTCCATCAACCGCGTGCTCCGGACCCTGCCCAGCGACCTGCGGCTGGCGGCCGAGCCCCGGGACCCGCGGCCTCGGGGTGAGCCTGGCCCCAAAGCCCGGACGCCCCCCGGGCCCCCCCGGCCCCGGGTGCGCCCCCAGCCGCTGCCCTTGTGTCCCCGCAGTGTCCCCCGCGGCCCCGGGGAGCCCGGAGCGCCCGGGAGGCACCGGGGGCGGTGGCAGGAGCCGGACCGTGTTCTCCCGGCAGCAGCAGGAGGCTCTGGAGGAAGGTGCGGGGCTGCTCGGGGGGGGATGGCGCTCGTGTCCCGGGGGGCGGCCCGACCATCGCCGCGGGGCCCCAAAGCTCCCCAGAGCCCCCCAAAGCTCCCCAGAACACCCCAAAGCTCCCCAGAGTACCCCAACCCACCCCAGAACACCCCAAACCGCCCCAAACCATCCCAGAGCACCCCAAACCATCCCAGAGCACCCCAAACCATCCCAGAACACCACAAACCACCCCAAAGCTCCCTTGAGCACCCCAGAACACCCCAAACCACCCCCAACCACCCCAACCCAACCCAAAGCACCCCAAACCTCCCCAGAGTACCCCAACACACCCTAACCCACCCCAGAACACCCCAGAGCACCGCAGAGCACCGCAGAGCACCCCCGCGATCCCCCAACCAACCCAACCCACCCCAACCCGCCCCAGCTCTCGGGCCGCGCTCCCGCCCCGGTGCCGGGGGGCTGCCCCGCTGCCCCCCCCGACCCCGCTGTCCCCGCAGCGTTCCGCAGGGGACAGTACCCGGACAGCGCCACCCGCGAGCGCCTGGCCGCGGCCACCCAGCTCCCCGAGACCACCGTCAGGGTAAGGGGGACCCGCCTGGCCCCGGAGGGACCCCCGGAGGGGCCGCGGGGCCGCCAGCCCGGGCACAGGGAGCCCTGCAGCCTTGGGGACATCCCCGGACGTGTCACCGCTGTTGGCCTCGGGGCTGGGACGGGCTCCGGGTGGTGCGAGAGGCTCCCCGGGGGGGGTTGTCCTGGCTCGGGGGTGTCTCCATGGCACACCTGGCACACTCCCTGGCACATTTCATAGCACACCCCATGGCACACTCCATGGTACATTTCATGGCACACTCCCTGGCACAGCTGGCACACTCCCTGGCACACTCCCTGGCACAGCTGGCACACACCGCTCACACGTTCCCCCCACATCCCCGTGCCCTGCCGAGCCTCCCCCGGGACACGGCAGCCCCTTCCCCTGCAGCCCCGACCACTGCCGGCCTCTGCGTGCCCGGGCAGTGCCAGCAGCGAGCCCGCCGTGCCAGGGCAGCGCTGCCGCCCGCGGGCACCCCGGGCAGCAGGCAGGGCACACCCGAGAGCGGCCGCGAGGGGCCCGTGCCCGGGGCCGGGGGCACGCCCGGAGCCTGCAGTGTGCTGCCGGCCCGTGAGTGGGGAGATCAAAGCCTTCCTCTGCCCGGGACCGTGCCCACTGTCCCTGCCCATGCCCCGTTTGGGATCAAAGCCTTCCTCTGCCCAGGACCGTGCCCACTGTCCCTGCCCATGCCCCGTTTGGGATCAAAGCCTTCCTCTGCCCAGGACCAAACCCTTTCCCCAGCCCATGCTCATGCTCATGCCGGGCATCCGGGCACGGGCATCCTCTTGCCCAGGGCCGTGCCCATGTCCGGGATGGAGCCCCCTCTCTGCCCGTGACCCTGTCGCTCCCGGGCTGTCACCAGCCTCCCGGGGCTCAGAGCTGTGCCGGGGGGCGCGGGGCGGGCGGGGGGCGGCAGCCTCAGCTCCCCCCCTCCCCAGGTGTGGTTCTCGAACCGCCGGGCCAAGTGGCGACGCGAGAGCAAGCGGCAGCTGGAGGCGGGCGGCGCAGGTGACAGCCGGGGACCGAGGGCACGGGGCGTGGGACAGGCTGCCCGAGGAGGGGCTGCGGCCCTGGGGCGTCCCTGGGTGGGAGCGCGGCTGACATTTGGGGCTGGGACCCCGGGGATTGCTTCCGCCGGGAGCTGGGGAAAGGACACGGTGCACCCGGTGCGCCCCGGTGAGCTGGGGAAAGGACACGGTGCACCCTGTGCGCCCCGGTGAGCCGAGCCCGCACATTGTCCCCGCCGTGTCCCCGCAGGCTCCTGGAGCGACTGGATGCCGCCCGCTGCCGCCGCCGCCCGGGTAGGACATGGCCGGTGGCGGGGTGCCGGGGACACCCCGAGAGCTCGGGCACGCTCGGAGCCCGTGCTGCCCTCGGGAGCCGTGTCTGCAGCGTGCCGGCTCCCCTCGGGGTGACCCCGGCTCAGCCCCGACACGGCGCTCTCTGGTCCGCAGCAGCCCCTCCCGGACACCCCCGCGGGCTCGGGGCAGCCCCCGCCCGGCCCCGCCGCCCGCCCGCGCCCCGCGGCCCCGCTGCACCTCTGCGCCTCCGGGCCCTGCGCCTGGGACGACGCTTGCTGCGGTACGAGCTGCCCACCGCGGCCTCGGGGGCTGGGGGTCCCCCGGGTGCCCCCTGCCAGGGCGATGCCTGAGCCCCGCGTCCGTCCCGCAGGTCTGGCTGCCGGCGGGACCCCCGTCCCCGCGCCCTGGGGGGCTCTGGAGAGCTCCCCCTTCGCCCTGCTGCCCCCCGGGCTCCCCCCGCTGCCAGCCTGGGGCCTGGAGCCGCGCTGAGCCCCGGTGCCACCGAGGAGCCCCCCGAGCCCCCCAGCCGCCCCCCGCGCCGGGGCAGCTCTGCGGAGCCGCGATCCCGCCGGAGCAGAAGGAATGTCCCGGCTCCAGGATCCCAGCGGGGACCGAGGGCACAGCCGGGGATGGCACCGGGTCCCGCGCCTCAGGCAGGAGCTGGTGGCAGAGGGGACAGCCTGGGTGGCCGCGGCAGCTCAGCGGCACCTCCCGCGGCTCCGCGTCCCCCGGGGCTCCGGGCCCGCTCCGTTATTAAACCGCTTTTCCCCTCCGCCCCGGCTCCTCCGCGTCCCCTCCGAGCCGGGCCAGCCCCGCTCGCTCTCCCTCCCGGCCCCTCCCGGCCCGGGCGGCGGAACGCGCACAGACCGCGCTGCTGGGAAGCACGAACAGCGTTATTTCAACAGCGAACGGGAGCGCGGCACGGGGGGCGGCAGGGCAGGGCCGGCGGGCGCCGAGCGGCCCCGGGCCCCGCGCTGGCACCGAGCCGGGACGAGCGGGCCGGGGCCGCCCTCTGCAGCCAGGAGCGCGTCCGCCCCGCCGCCTCAGCCCAGCTGATCCTTCAGGAACTGCAGGAAGTCCCTGAGCAGGTTGCAGAACTGCACCAGGCTCTGGTACGGCACCGAGATCAGCAGAAGCCTGTCCGGTTCCGGTTCTGGTGCTGGTGTGGGCACCGGCTCCTCGGGCATGGAGGGGATGGATGGCTCCAGCTCCGGCTCCAGCTCCGGCTCCGGCTCTGGCTCAGGCTCCGGCTCAGGCTCTGGCGTCAGCTCTGGCAGTGGCGTCGGCTCTGGAATCGGCACCGGTTCTGGCGTTGCCTCTGGCTCTGATGTCGGCTCTGGCATCGGCGTCGGCTCTGGCATCGGCGTCGGCTCTGGAATCGGCACCGGTTCTGGCGTTGCCTCTGGCCCTGTCGTTGGCCCTGTCGTTGGCCCTGTCGTTGGCTCTGGTGTTGGCTCTGGCGTCGGCTCTGGTGTCAGCTCTGGCACCGGCACTGGCGTGGGGTCTGGCACCAGCTCTGGCTCTGGGCTTGGCTGTGGCTCTGTCGTCGGCTCTGGTGTCGGCTCTGTTACCGGCTCCGGCTCTGGAGTCAGCTTCAGCTCCGGCACCAGCTCTGGCGTCGGCTCTGGCACTGGTGTTGGCTTTGTTTCTGCCTCCTGTTCTGGCCCTGGCGTCGGGCTCTCCGCAGAAGCCGTGGTGACCCCTGGCTTAGGAGTCGGGGCGCAGTTCAGCTTCGGTGCTGGGCCGGTTACATCTGCGGGGCTCAGGCCCGTCTGGATCAGGATCCAGTTGTAGAAGTGCTGAGTGGAGGTGTAGATCCCGGGGTGCCTGGCTCTGTCACAGCCTCTTCCCCAGCTGTTCAATCCCACCAGCCAGTAGTAGTCAGCTCTGTTGTCCTTGCAGACGAGGGGATTGCCACTGTCCCCCTGTGCCAGGAGAGATGGCTCAGGGACTGTGGGGGCTGCTGCCAGCCCCGGGGCTGGCCCCTCTCCCAGCCCTGGGTCTGGCTCCTCTCCCCCAATCCCGGGGCTGGCTGCTCTCCTCCAGTCCCTGCCAGGTCCACATTCCCAGCACAGGTCGGGGGCTCTCCCATCTCTGCACGTGGGTCCCAGATGTGCGGAGGATGGATGTTCCAGGGTCACATCCACACTTTGGGTCTGCTGGGGCTGCTGGATGGGCATTGTGGGCAGGAGCAGGCCTTGGGGACAAGGGGACATAGGACAGGGACCCGCAGGTGAGGGGTGGACATGGCACAGGCTGGGCTGCCTACCTGGCAGGTGTCGATGCCGCCGTGCGGGTACCCAGCACACAGGTTGTCAGCATGAATGGCCCCCGCGTACCACCGGCTGCTGTTGCAGAGCTCCCTGTCCATGAGGTGGACCTTGGAGTCCCGCAGCACCATGCCTGTTCCCGGAACCATGGGAATGAGTCTCAGCAGCTCAGTACCCATCCCCTTCCCTTCCTGGACCTGGTTCTGCCCCTTCCCCACGGAGCGATGCTGTCCCGCTGTGTCCCTGCTGCTGGCCTGGGGAAGGGGCCAGACCCGTCCCTCCCGAGGCTTCCCAGGGCCAGCAGGAATTGTTTGGGTGAGCAGGGAGCTCACAGCTCATCCCGCTGCAGCACCATGCCCTCCCCGGGAATGGAGCCCTTGCCCAGCCCGGGCTGCTCCGAGCCCGGCCCCGCTGCCGCCCCGCGGCCGGACTCTGTCTGTGCCCGGCCCGTGTCCCCGGGGCTCGCCCTCGGAGCACACATCCTGCTGGGAACTCACCTCTGGCAAAGTTCCAGCCGGCGATGTAGCAGGATTTCAGCTCCGAGACCCTGAGCGAGGCGTCGGGCACGCAGCCCAGCTGGATGTAGTCGCTGCACTCCACGGGCTGGTCCAGCTCCACCAGGGCAATGTCGTTCCTGGCCGTGGCAGGCACGTAGTGCTGGTGCACCAGGAGCCTCTGGATGCGTCTCACTGCAGCCTCGGGACCCGGCTGGCTCAGATCTGTGGCTCCTATCACCACATCCCACGTGGAGATGCCCCTGGGGAGCAGATGGACAGAGGGCTGACAGGGAGCAGAGCCAGGGGCTGCAGCAGCCCAGCATTTCCCGGCCTTCTGCTTGCCCAGGTGGGCAGGGAAGCGGCCCGTGGTGCTGTGAGCTGGGCACCTGCCCGTGCTCTGGGGACATCTCTGTCCCTGCTGTCTCTTACCCGGCCCTGGCGAAGCAGTGTGCCACCGTGAGCACCCACTGGGAGCTGAGGAGGACACCTGAGCACATGTGCCACGTGCCGTTCTCCCAGGTGGCCTGGATGCTGACGATGCCGGGCCAGGCCCCTGGCTGGACACTGCTGCCATCCACACGGGCCGTGCCAGCAGCAGAGCCGTGGTCGGAATCCAAGGGCCGCAGCCCGCAGGTGCCTCTGGAAGCACAAAGGGGAGGGGCAGCTCGGGGTCACAGAGACCCCCGTGGAATGGTCTGGGGGCTGCCCTGGAGCACCAGCACGGGTGAGACTGGTGGGCACCGGGCTGGGCACGAGCAGCTGGAGCAGCCCTGGAGAAGGATTTGGGGGTGCAGGGGGTGGGAGCTGCACCTGACCCAGCCCGGAGCCCCCAGCCCTGGGCTGGGCCCAGTGGGCAGCAGGGCAGGGGGATCCTGCCAGAAGACAGAATGCTAATTAATGAAAGAGGGTTTTATGTAATTAAGAAACAATGAACGTTCATTTCTCTGTTGGCTCAGAAGGTACAAACGGGTGACAAAGGCACGAACGGGTGACAAAGGCACAAACGGGTGACAAAGGCACGAACGGGTGACAAAGGCACAAACGGGTGACAAAGGTGACAAAGTTTTGTCCCGGGGTCTCTGTGGAGGCCGGGGTTGTGCCGAGGACAGGGCAGGGCCGGGCTCACGGAGCTGGAACACTCGGCTCCAGGTTTGTTTATCCCGGGGCTCCGGGGGGCTCCGGCCACGAGCAGCCCCGGGCCAGCCCGGCAGGGGACAGCGGGGACAGAACCCGGCCGAGGTGGCACTGCCAGGGGCGGCTCGGCCAGAGCCCAGGGCACCCCAGCTCCTCCCCAGCGTCACCCGGGACAGCTGTCCCCCCCCGGCTGGGGGACAGCCACCGCCCTGGGGACAGCGCAGGACGGGGCGCGACACTGCTCCTGCCCGCGGCGGTGACACTGCTCGGGGCCACCCCCTGCCCCGGGCTCCGAGACCCCCGCGGGGCGACAGGGGGGGACACGGGGGGACACGGGGGACATGGGGGAAACACGGAGGGACAGAGGGACATGGGGGACATGGAGGGACACGGGGGGAGCACGGAGGGGACACGGAGGAACACGGGAACACGAGGGACACGGAGGGACATGGAGGGACATGGGGGACACGGGGGGAGCACGGAGGGGACACGGATGACACAGAGGGACACGGATGACATGGAGGGACACGGGGGGACACGGGGGGACACGAGGGGACACGAGGCACTCCAGGGGCACAGGGGACCGCCCTGCTGTCACCGCCGCGTGGTGCCGGGCCGAAGGCCACGCCCCGCATGCAGACCACGCCCACATCTATGACCACGCCCCATGGGGGACACCGCCGTCCTTCGCGGCCAGGCCACGCCCCCGAGCCATCAAACCACGCCCCCATCGAGCGGACCACGCCCACGCCTCGCTCCACGTCGCGCGCTGAGACCACGCCCCTTGTGGCAGAAGCCACGCCCACATCCCCGAGCAGCACGCGCGCACGGCCCCGCCCCACGCCGTAGCCACGCCCACATATCGCCTTATTTGGGGCGTGGCACCGCCTCTCCCGTGACACGTCCCTTCGCCCTGCCCCTCCGGCGGCTTCCGGCGGAAGTGGCGGCGCAGCGGAACCGGCCGGAGCTGAGGGGGCTCCGGGGCCCGGGGCGGTGAGCGCGGCGGGGCCGGGCACGGCGGGGCCGGGGACCGGGCTGGGCGTGGGGATGGCCCCGAGGGCGTGACGGAGAGGGACCCGGGTGCCGTCCGGGGGGTCACGGTGGCCCTGGGGGTCGGGATGGGGTCTGGGGGGTCCTGAGGGCTCAGGGAGGTCCTGAGGGGGTGACAGTGGAGGGGCCAGGGGGGGCCGGGGGGGCAGCATGGGGGTCCCAGGAGGGGTCAGGAAGGGGTCCTGGGGCGGGGTTCAGAGTGGCGCCCCGGGGCAGGGTCCTGTCCTGGGGGTCCCGGGGGTCCCGGGGTCTCAGGACGGCGGTCCCGGGCAGGGCGGTGTTTGTGGTGCTCACTGCCCGTCTGGTGTCCCGCCAGGCCCCGGGCGGTGCTGCTGCCCGTGCCAAGGGTGCCCTTTGCCCCTGCCCTGCTGCCCCCAGGCCGCCCCGCCATGGAGAAGTTCGGGATGAGCTTCGGGGGCGGCCCCAGCCGGAAGGAGCTGCTGGAGACCGTGGAGACGCAGAAGCAGCAGCTGCTGCGCTTCCAGGCGCGCCTCAAGGACGTGGTGAGCGCCTACAAGAGCCTGCTGAAGGAGAAGGAGGCGCTGGAGGCCAGCCTGAAGGCGCTCTCCGCGGCCCCCCACGGGGACCCGGCGCCGCCCGCCGCCGGGGACTGCCCGGACGAGCAGGGCTCGGAGCACAGCGAGGACAGCGCGGGCACGGCCGAAACCGCGGCCAGCCTGGGCAGCGCCAGGGGGGACGAGGAGGACAGGGGGCACTCCCAGCGGGCCGAGGAGGCGGGCGGCGCCGAGGGCGCGGAGCTGTGCGCCGCCGGCGAGCCCGAGCGGCGGCTGCAGCAGCTGCGGGCGCAGCTGGGCACGCTGACGGGCGCGCTGGCCACGGTGACGCGGGAGAAGTCGCGCATGGAGGCCTCGTACCAGGCGGAGCGGCGGCAGATGCGGCAGGAGCTGGAGGAGCTGCAGGAGCAGCTGGCGCGGGGCCGCGCCCGCCTGGCCGCGCAGCAGCGCGAGCGCGAGCGCGAGCAGGGCGACCACGGGCTGATGCTGCGCGAGCTGCAGGAGCTGCTCCCGGGCCACGAGCAGCACTGCCGGCAGCTGAGCCAGGAGCTGGAGGAGCTGCGCCGCGAGCTGCAGGGCGCGCGCGACGAGGGCGGCAGGGCCGACCCGCGCGTCCAGGAGCTGCAGGAGGAGATGGCCGGCCTCAAGAACCACTTCCAGCTGCAGCTGGTGCAGGAGATGAAGAAGGTGAGTGCTGGATGGGAACGAGGGGGGTGTCCAGGGACTGGGGCTAGAGGAGCCAAATTCCCTCTCCTGGTCTCTGAGTCCAAAGTATCCTGGCTTGGATTGATAGGATGACAAACTGGGGAACAGCTCTCTGTGGGATGTATCCAGGGAGTGGGGCCGACAGAGTCAAATTCCCTTTCCCAGTCCCTCAGATTCCAGGAGGTTCAAAAGAAGTGGCACGGGGTGCCCAGAGCAGCTGGGGCTGCCCCTGCATCCCTGCAGTGCCCAAGGCCAGGCTGGACACTGGGGCTGGAGCAGCCTGGCACAGTGGCAGGTGTCCCTGCCATGGCAGGGTGGCACTGGGGGGCTCTGGGGTCCCTTCCCACCCAACCCATTCCAGGATTTCAAATACACAAATCCCCTAAAAGCCAGGACAGGGAGGTTCTCAGGCAGGATTCCCAGGGTGGGGAAGGTTTGGAGCAGAGCAGGGTCCCCGTGCGACCCCAGGTGTGTCCCCCTGTGTCCCCGTGCTCCCTAACCCCGCCGTGTCCCCGCACAGACAGCCCAGGCCGAGGAGCAGCTGCGGCAGCGCTCGCAGCGGGAGGAGCAGCGCGTGGCCGAGCTGGAGGCCCAGGTGTCCCAGGTGTCCGAGCTGCTGGGCACCTACGAGAAGGCCAAGCAGAGGGACCAGGGCACCATCCAGAGGCTCAAGGAGCGCATCGCGCAGCTGGACCTGGAGAACAAGACCTTGGCCATCGCCGCCTCCAGCCGCTCGCTGGGCGAGGCGGCCGTGGAGGAGGCCACCCTGGACGTGAGCGCGCTCAAGGAGAAGATGGAGAAGCTGCGGAAGCTGCTGCAGGCGGCGACCGAGAAGGGCCCGGCGGGGCCGGAGGCGGAGGAGCCGCAGGAGGAGCCGGAGCCGTCCCCGGGCGGCGGGGACGGGAACGGGGACAAGGCCCCGGGCGGGCACTGCCAGCAGGAGCTGAGGCAGCTCAAGGAGGAGTTCGAGCGCTACAAGGTGCGGGCGCAGCAGGTGCTCAAGAGCAAGGCCAGCAAGGACGTGGGCCTGGCCAAGGAGCTGGAGGAGGCGCGGGAGCAGCTGGCGGAGCTCCAGGACAAGCACGTGCTGCTGCAGCTGGCCGCGGACGAGGCGGAGCAGCAGCACCGGCGGGAGCTGGAGGCCGGCAAGCAGGAGCTGTCCCAGCTGCAGCAGCGGCACCGGCAGGAGCTGGAGCGCTGCCAGCTGCAGTTCCGGGAGCGGGCGCTGCGGCTGGAGGAGGAGCTGCACAAGCAGCGGGACCGCGCGCTGGCCGTGCTGGCCGAGAAGGACCGGGAGCTGGAGCAGCTCCGCGCCCTGGCGCTGCCCCACGGCCCCCAGGGCTGCCGGGACGGCGGCCCCGGCGACGCCGCGGGCCAGGACTGCGCGGAGATCCTGCCGCAGGCGCTGCAGCCGGGCACGGGCTCCGAGCCCACCTTCCTCCTGTACGCGGAGCAGCTGGCGCGCAAGGAGGTGGAGATCGCGGCGCTGCGCAAGCACAAGCACCGGCTGGAGGTGCAGCTGCACCAGCTCCAGGGCTGGGCCCTGGCCGAGGAGGACAAGCACCGGGAGGAGGTGGCGGCGCTGCGGGGCGAGATCCAGAAGAGCTGCCGGGATAAGAGCAGGGAGGGAGCCAACCTGGAGTACCTGAAGAACGTGGTGTACCGGTTCCTGACGCTGCCCGACGCGCGGGGCCGGCAGCAGACGCTCACGGCCATCCTGGCCATCCTGCACTTCAGCCCCGAGGAGAAGCTGAGCATCGCCAAGAGCTCGGCCCACGGCTCCTGGTGGCTGCATGGGAAGAGATGAGGGGTGGGTTTCATCCCTTTCCCGTAAGAGCTCCTTCCCGAGGACTGACCAAAACCTCATCCCAGCCACACCCACATCTCTGAGGGTTTGGGCTCCACTTGGTGTTCTTAGCACTAATTTGCAGTGAGGTTGTGCCAACTTTTCCAGCCCCAAAGCCTCCGTGGTGGGAATTTGCTTCAAGTTGAGACTTGATTTGAAAACCATGGAATTGAAGGTGCTGAGGTTTTTTAAGGGTGATTTAAAAGCAGTCCCTACCTGTCAGGCGTGGCATCGAGTGGAATTCACTTGGATCTTCAAGCTCCAGCCAGGCTGGTGACTCAGGAGATGAAAGGGAAGGTGGGAAGCACTTTAGGTGGAGCTAAAATAGCACCAGGCCATGGAAAGCTCAGGAAGATGGGGCTCAGTGCAGGAAGTCTTGGGCATTTCCCCCTAAGGTTCTTTTCCAGAGCCTAATTTAACCAGTGGATGCAGCTCCAGGCTCATCCAGGGCTCAGGCTCTCCTTCCTTCCCAGGGATCCTCTCTGGGTTATCAGGGATTCTAGGAAGGAGAAAGGATCTCCCTGTGGATGATTCCCATCCTGAGGGTGTTGTTTTCCTGCCCCACCCTTGGAATTAAATCCCGGCTGCTAAAGCTAGGCCCACAGACAGGGATGGGTCTGGATTAACACCCCGGGGGTCCTGGAGCCCAGTCAGGAGCAGGTTTGGGAGCAGCTCCTGGTGCTGCACTGCCCAGGGAGCCTTGGGAGGGATCAGCCACTCCTGGCACTGCCAGGGACAAGGACAGGGACATGGAACTTCCCTCCTTTCCTCCTTGGCTGTCCTGGTCCTGGATTCCACTCTGGCCAGTGCAGCCCTTGGTGCCAATTTCTCCTCAAGAAAATCCTCAGGGAAACGTGCCCCGGGCAGAGCCTGTCCCTGCTGGGAGGGGCCACAGCTGGGGGGTGTTCCCTCCATCCAGGGATGTTCCCACCAGGATCCAGGTGCTCCCTGATGGGAGAGTTGGTCCCAGGAATGTTTGAAACGCTCCCTAAGGATGGAAGTGCTGGCCCAGCCAGGGGAGAGCCCATCCCTGCTCCCAGTTTGGAGCTGTTGAATCAAGGGCTGCCTCTGGAGTGGCAGGGGTGGCTCCAACTCTCCCTGGAGCCATTCTCACACCTCCAGGGGGAGGTGGAGCCTCCTCCTGCTCAGGCTGAGGGGATGGGTCCCTGTTCTCCCTCTGCTCCTGCAGGATGGAGTGACCTGGAATGGACCCCGGGGGTGGTGGGGACCCAGCTGGGCAGAGGAGAGGGGTGGGACCCAGCTGGGAGCACAGCCTGGAGCAGGGAATGGGTGAGGGATCCAGCTGGGAGAGCAGAGAATGGGTGAGGGATCCAGTGAGAGAGCAGGGAATGGGTGAGGGATCCCTGGGAGAGCAGGAATCAGTGAGGGATCCAGCTGGGAGAGCAGGGACAAGAGGGGATCCAGCTGGGAGGACCTGGATCATCCCAGTGCCCTCTGTCTGTCCCTGGCAGAGGAAGAGGAGGGAGCATCTGCAGGAGTGCCCAGCTCCGTGTCACTGTCACCCTCCTGCAGCTCCCCGTGCCATTCCTTCCTCTGCTCCTCCTTCCCTCGGACCCTCCCCCACATTCCTCCCTCCCTCTCCCCTCTCTCCCTTCAGCCAATATCCCTGAAATAAAGGTAAAATTCCTGTTTGAGGGGATTCTGGTGGCTCCTGGGGGCGGGATGGACGTTGCTTGGGGATTTTTGCTGGCTATTGGAACATCCTTGGGTTTAAAATTATCACAAAATTGTTAAATCCCGTGATTTCCAGAGGTTCCTGGGTGTGTGAGAACGGGAATGGTTCATTCCTGCACCTGCAGTCATGGTGTGGCAGCTGAGGGGAAGCACAGGAGCCTGGCACTGAGAATCCTGAGATGGGTTTGGGTGGGAAGGGACCCCAAATCCCCCTGCAGTGCCACCCTGCCACGGCAGGGACACCTGCCACTGTGCCAGGCTGCTCCAGCCCCAGTGTCCAGCCTGGCCCTGGGCACTGCCAGGGATGCAGGGGCAGCCCCAGCTGCTCTGGCAATTCCAGCCCAGCCAGCAATTCCTCATTGCCAACATCCCATCCATGGCTGCCCTCTGGCACTGGCAGCCATTCCCCGTGTCCTGTCCCTTGTCCCCAGTCCCTCTGCAGCTCTCCTGGAGCCCCTCTGGGCCCTGCCAGGGGCTCTGAGCTCTCCCTGGATCCTTCTCCTGTCCAGGTGAGCCCCCCCAGCTCTCCCAGGCTGGATCCCTGGGAGCTGAGGGGCTGCAGCCCTGGAGCAGCTCCGGGCTCTCTCTGGGCTCTGCAGCAGCACGAGGAGCTCCCGGCTGCTCTCCCGGCGCTGTTCCCTCATTCCCGGTGTGCCCGGGGCCATCCGGGCGCTCATTCGGGCTCTCCCGTGCCTGGGGCTGGTCCCTCCCCGCTCCCGCTGCTGCTCCGGGAGCTCCAGCCCGGCCGGGCAGGTTCCTCCGGCTGTGCCGCGGCCGTGTCCCACGGCTGGGCGTGGAGCGAGCCGGGCAGCAGCGGGAGCCGCTTCCATCCGTCCATCCATCCATCCATCCCGGGCTGCGGGCATGGCCGAGGCGCAGGAGCAGCCCCCGGCGCTCTCGGATGTCCAGGTGAGGGCCGGGAGAGGCTCACTGAGCTCTGCCTTTCCTAATCCTGCCCCAACAAATCCTGCCATGGGGATCTGGGCCGGCGCTTTGGCCACCGGCCCGGGGTGGCACGGCCCCCCGCGAGGGAGGGTGACACCGGCAGGGCTTTCCCGGCCCCCTGCCCGGCTCTTCCCGGCCCCCTGCCCGGCTCTTCCCGGCCCCCTGCCCGGCTCTTCCCGGCGCACTCCCGGGCCCGGCTCCCAGCGCGGCCGCGGGCGGGACGCGGCTCCTCGGCGCTCCCCAGCCCCGGGTGAGGGAAACCCGGGAGGAGATCCCAGCGGGAAAACTCGGGAGGAGAAAGCAGGGAAGCCCCGCCACGTGCAGCCACGGCCGAGGGGCGGCTGAGGAGCCAAACTGCGCCTCCACTACCCCGAAACGCTTTTCCTGGGCACGGCTTCGGCCAGGGACGCCAAGGGACAGAGTCCGGCCGTGCCCAGGGTCCCCCATCCCACTCCCCGTGGGGCTCGGGGTGGCCCCGCTCCCTCCGTGCCTCCCGCAGGTCCTGGTGCTCACGGGCGTCACCCTCCCGGCCGCGCTGCTCAGGTGGGTGCTGTCCCTGTCCCCTGCCCTGGGCTGGCACCTGGGGGTGGCAGCGGCTCCGCCGGGACATTCATCACCCGCCCCGTCCCCTGCAGCCTCCTGGGCAGCGCATCCGTCCTCGCTGTCACCTCCTGGCAGGGGCGCTGCTGCCACATCCAGGTGAGTGCCCCCGGCTTGTGGCAGTGTCACTGCTGCCACATCCAGGTGAGTGCCACCAGCTTGTGGCGGTGTCACTGCTGCCACATCCAGGTGAGTGCCGCCGGCTTGTGGCAGTGTCACTGCTGCCACATCCAGGTGAGTGCCACCAGCTTGTGGCGGTGTCACTGCTGCCGCATCCAGGTGAGTGCCCCCGGCTCCCAGGGAGACAGGGCTGGGTCTGGCCCCAGCTAAGCCCGAGTTTAAACCGGGTTTGAAGCCCCGGGCGGGGGGCAGGAGGTGCAGGATGCCCAGCACCCGGCACTCGGCCCGGCCCCCGGGAGCTGCCGGGGGCTGCTGCCAGCAGAGCTAACGCTGTCCCTGTCCCCAGCTGCGCCCCCTGTTCCTCCTGGCGCTGGCAGATCTCCTGGGTGCCACCGCGCTGCTGGGCACGGGAACCATCCCGCTGCTGCCCGCGCCGCTCGCCGTGCCCGCCTACGCCGCCTGTCCCTACGGGCGGATGCTGACCACGGTACGGGGACCCTGCTGGGGACAGCTGGGCCCTGGCTGCGGCTGGAGAGCCCTGGGGACACTGTCCTGGGGTCCCCTCCTGGGGTGGGCACCGGGACAGGTCTGCGGGGCCGCGTGTGGAGCACCAGGAGGGAGCGGAGGGGGCACCGGGGGCACAGGGAAGGTGGAAGGTGCCCTGGCTGGACACAGAAGCATCCCCGCTCCTTTTCCCTCTCCTCTCCATTTCCCAGACCTCCTTCGCCGTCTCCTTCCTCATGGTCGTTGTTTACGCGTTCGAGTCGCACCGCGCCGTCCTCGGGGGGCGAGCCCGGCCCCCGGCAGCGCTGCAGGTCCGCGCCTCGCCCTGGCACAGCCGGGATCGCCCTGGCACAGCCGGGATCGCCCTGGCACAGCCGGGATCGCCCTGGCACAGCCGGGATCGCCCTGGCACAGCCGGGAATCGCCCTGGCACAGCCGGGATCGCCCTGGCACAGCCGGGATCGCCCTGGCCGGCACGGCGCCGGCAGGACCCGGGAGCAGCGGGGCGGTCCGGGGCAGCTCCTTTACCAGGAATTCGGGGTTCCCGGTCCTGGCGGAGCGGGGGGGACCCTCGGCTGCGGCCGCCCCTCCAGCCCCGGCTCACGGCGTTGTCCCGCAGGAGCGGAGCCGCTGCCTGGAGAGCGCCTGGCAGGGAATTCCCTACGTGCTGGCCTGGTAGGTGCCCGCAGCCGGGCTGGCCCGGGGCTCTCCCCTCGCTCCCGTCCCTTCCCCAGCCTGGCCCGGTGCTCTCCCCTCGCTCCCGTCCCTTCTCCAGCCTGGCCCGGGGCTCTCCCCTCGCCCCCGGGGGGCTCCCCTCGCTCCCGTCCCCTCCCCAGGCTGCTGCCGGCGCTGACGCTCCTGGCTCAGCTGCTCTCCCGCGGCACCTCCGCCGCCGACATCGCGCCCGTGGTGCCCTGGCCCGGCTCCAACGCCACCTTCAGCCTTTACTGCTCCAGGTACGGCCCCCCCTGCCCGGGGCACCGCTGCAGCCCCCGGGGACGCCGGGGGAGGCTCCGGGCCCTGCAGCTCCGCTCTGTCCCTGCAGCTGCCTCCTCCTGATCCACCCGAACCGGGACATCTGCTCCCAGGTGGGCGCTGCCCCCCACCCTCCCTGCGGGCCGGGGGGCTCCGGGGCCGCGGGGGTCGCCGGCCCGGCCCCGCTCATTCCCCGTTGCCTCCCAGTCCGGCGGGGACAAGAGCGCGGGGCTGGAGGAGAAAATCGCCTTGCTGCTGTACCTGCTGCTGGTGCTCGGCTGCTGCTCGGTGAGCCGCGGCTCTGGGGGAGGAGCGGGGGTCCGCAGCGCCCCGCTGACCCCCGCACCCCCCAGCTCCTGTACCGGCGGGTGCGGCTCCGCTGCCGGGGGAACGCGGCGCTGCCGCTGCTGAGCCCGGCCCGGCACGGCGGCTTCGGGGGCAGGAGCGGCCGCGGCGTCCGCAGAGCCTCGCTCCACTTCCAGCTGGTTTTCCTGCTCTGCTGGACGCCAGGCAAGGCCGGGGGGTGTCCCCAGCCCCGCAGGGTCACACTGGGGGGTGTCCCCAACCCTGCAGGGTCACACGAGGGATGTCCCCAACCCCGCAGGGTCACACTGGGGGTGTCCCCAACCCTGCAGGGTCACACTGGGGGTGTCCCCAGCCCTGCAGGGTCAAACGGGGGATGTCCCCAGCCCCCGTCCCCAGCCCCGCGGGGTCACACTGGGGGTGTCCCCAGCCCTGCAGGGTCACACGGGGGATGTCCCCAGCCCCCCCAGCCCCGCAGGGTCACACTGTGGGTGTCCCCAGCCCCCCAACCCTGCAGGGTCAACGGGGGATGTCCCCAGCCCCCCCAGCCCTGCAGGGTCACACTGGGGGTGTCCCACCAAGGAATGTCCTTCTGTGTCCCACCCACAGCCTTCCTCCTCACCATCCTCTCCTTCACCAGCATCAGCCCTGCCTCGCTCTTTGTCCTCTACGTGTCCACAGTGAGTAAAGCCCCTTCTCCAGGGCTCCCAGGCTGGACATTTGTCCCCATCCCACGTGGGAGCTGTGACAGCCCTTGGGGATGCCCCGGGCAGGGTGAGGACACAGCCTCGGGCCCAGCGTGGCTCTTCCCGCTGGATTTTGGGTTGGGATTTCACCCCTTGGCTCTTCCCGGGGGCTGGATGTGCTTTAATTTGCCACACCAAGAGGAAAGTCCCCCGTGTCCTGTGCCAGCCTGCCTGGGCAGTGCCCGCAGGGACCGGGGGCCCGACCCTCTGTCCCTGTGTCCCCAGGCCCTGAGCGTGTCCCTGCAGGGCTTCCTGCACAGCCTGGTCTACGGCTGGATGAGGGAGAACTTCCGACGGGAGGTGCTGGCCCGGAGCCCCTCCCTGCCGAGCCCCGCGGGGCTCAAGGCTTTCTACGACGATTCCCTGGGGGCTGCTCCCTGAGCTCCACCTCATCCCATTCCCTGGGGATTATTCCCTGAGCTCCACCTCATCCCATTCCCTGGGGATTATTCCCTGAGCTCCACCTCATCCCATTCCTGGGGGCTGCTCCCTGAGCTCCACCTCATCCCATTCCTGGGGCTGCTCCCACCTCACCCCACTCGCTGGGGGCTGCCCCAAGCAGGATTTGCACATTCCCAGCAGCTCAGGGGTCCTGGAATGGCTGGGTGGGAGGGACCCCGGAGCCCCTCGGGTGCCACCCTGCCCTGGCAGGGACACCCACGGCCCCTGGCAGGAGCCCCTGGGTGCAGCCCTCGTGCCCAGGGAGGTTTGGGGAGGGCACGGGGGGGCTGGGCAGGTCCCACAGCGCTGGGGGCACCTGCAGCCCCTCCCTGCTGGAGACCCCCAACTTCCCCCCCTGCTCTGTGCAGAAAGCAGATCCACAGGGATGGAGCACAGAATCCTGGAACCGCTGGAGGGGCTTTGAGGTCCCTTCCCACCCAAACCATTCCAGGACTCTGGGACACTGGGGCTGCAGGAGATGGGGTCTGGACTCCTTGGGAGGAATGCAAAGCTCAGAATTCATCCCTGGGGGAGAATTCCTGAGGGAGGAAGTTCGGGCTCTTGAGGAACAGCTACTAGAGATGGTGGAGTCCCCACCCCTGCAGGGACTCCAAGCCCTGTGGCACTTGGGGACAGAGCCAGTGGTGGCCTTGGCAGTGCTGGGAATGTCGGACTGGATGGGCTCCAAGGGTTTTCCAACCCAAATGCCTCTGTGATTCTGTGCCTTGGGAAGGGCAGAGGGACACACAGCCCCCCACAGGGGCTGTGAACCCTCTGGAAAACCAGGATGGCCACGAGTGACCAAGAGCAGGGACAACCCTTCCCAACCCAATAAACCTCCCCAGCCTCCAAACCAGGACCCAGTTTGGCTTCAGGGTTTTTTTTTAACTAAGATTTCCTACTTTACAGGAGGGTTTGGGGCCTGCACAGACACAGCTGGGACATGTCAGGATTTCCACCATCCCAAAGGACACTGCTCAGAACTCCTCACTCCAGCAGGGCCAGGGGCACAGAAAGCCAGCAGCCTCCTGCAGCTCCTGCCTGGCTCCAGAGGGGAAATTTGGGAAGAGGTCAGCCCCCTCTGAACCCCTCAGCCCTGAGAATGGGCAGGGACCGATGGAAAGAGCGCAGCTTCCACTGGGAGCACTGGGAGCTGCCCCGGATCAGGGCAGGAACAGCCCAACAATCCTACCACCTGCAGGGGTGCTGGGTTTGACCCCTCCAGGCTGCACATCCCTGCCAAACCCTTTATTTAGGATAATATTCCACCCCTGGATGGACCCCCTGGTGGTGCAGTGCAGTTTTGGAACACCAGTGCCCTGGTCCCAGAGAATCCCTTCCCAAGGCAGGACGGGGATCCCAGGCACAGAAATGCTCTGGAGGCAGGGGCAGAGCAGCAGGGCCCACCCCAGCTCGGCTCAGGCTGCACAAATCAGCTTCTCCAGGTTTTATTGGGAAGAGGCTGCCAGGAGCTCTCCCAGAGCCTCGGGCAGAGCCCCAGCCCCGCTGTGTCCTGGAGCTCAGGCTGGGTTTCCAAGCAGAATAAATAGGATTAGGGGCCAGCTCCTCCCAGCAGCCGTGTCAGGCACTCCGGGGAGCTCTGATCCCTGCGGATGCTCCAGCCCCTCCTCTGCCTCTGCCCTGGAAAGCAGAGCAGCAACTGTCCATGTCCAGCAACTCCTCCTCCTGCTCCCGGGCTGCCCAGGGGCAGGGACGGTACTGTCACCTCCTCCCCGTCCTCAGAGCGCCCTGAGCCCCTGCCGGGCTGCTCCTGCCTGTCCGGGCGGGATGGGGCTGCGGAGTGCCGAGGATCCGCATGAGGATGAAGTGTCCCGCAGCGCTGGGGTCCCTCCTGCCCGGCCGGTGCCACCCAGGGGCCAGTTCCGCGGGGACAGCCCCGGCCGGGCTCCGGGAGCAGGGCTCGGCTCTGCCCGGCGCGGTCCCGGTGCCATCCCGGCCGGGTCCGGCAGGGCTGCCCCGCGGCCGGGAGCGCGCTGGGACAGCCCGGGAAGGGTCTCCTGCTCCAGGAGCCCCGCTCAGGGGTGGTGCAGCACAGTCTGCAGGTCCTCGGGCAGCGAGCCGATGATGGTGTCGATGTAGAGGGCCACCCTCTGCAGGGTCTCCTCCTTGACGGGCAGGTGCTGGCAGCGAGCCCTCACCTGCGGGAAATGGGAATTAACACCTTCCCGGGGCCCTGCCCCTCTGCCGGGCCCTGCCTGCTGCAGCTCAGCACAAAAACAGGCAGGAAATGCCACCTGAGCCTCGGGAGGGAAAGAACTGCCCCAGATCCTCCCAGCTCTGAGGATTTCACACAAACACCGAACTTCAGTGAGCTTCCCAGCCCTCCAGGGAGGGTTTTCCAAGGCACAGGTGTGATCTGTGCTCTGGATCTCCCCAGCCAGAGAGGGGAGGAGTGCAGGGGCAGGGAGGCACTCACCAGCTTCTCCCGCAGCTTCAGCACCAGGTCCACGATCTCCACCTCGGACTTGTCCTTCATCCAGGCCACGATGTCCTAAGGAGAGAGTGGCTTCCCTCAGGGACACTGCCCAAGGGATTCCCCTAAGGAAAGCCTGAAGGTGAGCAGGGGGTTTCTCATCCTCATTCCTGAAACAGTGACAGAGCCCCTGCAGTGCCACCCTGCCATGGCAGGGACACCTCCACTGTGCCAGGCTGCTCCAGCCCCAGTGTCCAGCCTGGCCCTGGGCACTGCAGGGATGCAGGGGCAGCCCCAGCTGCTCTGGCAATTCCAGCCCAGCCAGCAATTCCTCATTGCCAACATCCCATCCATGGCTGCCCTCTGGCAGTGGCAGCCATTCCCTGGGTCCTGTCCCTTGTCCCCAGTCCCTCTGCAGCTCTCCTGGAGCCCCTCTGGGCCCTGCCAGGGGCTCTGAGCTCTCCCTGGAGCCTCCTAATCACTGAGTAAACCCAGCCCTGTCCCTGTCACCCACTGCCTCCCAGACACACCCTGTCCCTGTCCCAGCCCTGTCCCTGTCACCCACTGGTTCACGCACACAGCCCTGTCCCTGTCCCAGCTCTGTGCCAGCCCAGTCCCTGTCCCTGTCCCTGTCACCCACCGCCCATCAGATGGCCTCCAGGTGCAGGGCCTCGAGCTTGTGGCTCATCTCGCGGTGCCGCTGCCGGAACCAGCCGTCGAAGTTGGGGGACTTGAAGAATCGCCTGTGGAGGGGTCAGCAATTGTGATTCTGGGGTGCTGCAGCTGGCAGGGACCCACAGGGACCATCCCACCCACCAACCCCACCCTGCAGCCCACAGCTGCCTGAGGTGACCCTGGGGAGGGCTCAAGGGGACCCTGGGCTGCCTTGGGGACACACCAGGCATGGGCACAGGTGCCCAGAGCAGCTGGGGCTGCCCGCCAGGCATGGGCACAGATTGCCAGAGCAGCTGGGGCTGCCCCTGCATCCCTGCAGTGCCCAGGGCCAGGCTGGACACTGGGGCTGGACAGTGGCAGGGGTCCCTGCCATGGCAGGGTGGCACTGCAGGGGCTCCGAGGTCCCTTCCCACCCAAACCATTCCATAACTCTATAGTTATTGTTGCTGATCACTTTCTGGGATTTTTTCATTCTCTGTCTCTGTGCATTTCCCATTTTCCTTCCTTGGGTACCCAAATTCTGGATTTTTCCCACTCCTGTTGCACCAAGTGTCTTCTCCATCTCGTTCAGAACCAATTATCCAGGAAAACCCTGGAACAACTCCCCTGCAGGATCTCCACCCGTTTAAAGCACAGGAACCCCAGGGCTGGATTTGCCCTGGATTTGCTGTCCCTGACCAGCCTGAGTTAATCCACGGATGAGTTCTGCAGGTCCCACAGCTGCCCCTGGGCCCCAGTGGGGTTTGCTGCCCCTTGGGACTGGCCCAGCTGGGTGGGATCAGGACTCTCACCTGTAGAGCCCCAGCCAGTCCCCCTTGAGCACACAGGTGAGCTGGGGCCCGGCGTGCTCCAGGCTCTTCATGAAATCCTCCTGGCAGAACGGGCGGATCTGGGGGGGATTCTGCACAGGGAAATCCACGTTAGTCCACGGGAATCCATATCAGAGAACCCCAAATGGAACCAGGAAAATGAGGGCTGCACCTCCTCTGGGAAAGGTGCCCAAGGCACTGAGGATAAAAACACCCCAAGCTGATCCCCACATGAGATTCTCAGTAATTCAGCTCCTGGCAAAACTGGGAATAGCTGTCCCAAGAGTTCTTCCAAATTTTTAATGAATTTTTAAAGGAGTAAAACCCCTCTTCCTTCAACACGGGAGGTTCCCAGGAGTGTGCCCAGCACCCTGTAACCACTGCCAATCCCACAGGGAAGGAGGACTGGGAAGGGCATCCCACCTTCCACGGAGTGATGGCTCTCTGCAGAGGCATCAGGCTGGCCATGTAGTGCTCCTAAAACAAGGAAAGATAAAAATAATAATTTACATTGAGGAGTCCCTTGAGGTGCCCAGAGCAGCTGTGGCTGCCCTGGGTCCCTGGCAGTGCCCAAGGCCCGGTGGACACTGGGGTTTGGAGCACCTGGGGACAGGGGGAGGTGTCCCTGGCTGGCAGGGGGTGGGATGAGTTTAAAGGTCCTTCCCACCCAGGGCTCTGTCACAGGCACTGCTCCCTGTCCCCCCGCTGTCCCTGCACTCACCAGAGGGATGATGAAGCTCTGGGTGAGCTCCAGGAGGTGCCTCCTCAGCAGAGCACTCTGTACCTCCGAGGGGCGCTTCCGCTGGATGCCCTGGGGGGCACAGGGGGACATGGGGCACACAGGGCACATGGGGTCACCCAGGGTCATCCAGGGCACAGCCGGGTCACCGAGGTATCCCCTCACTGTCACAATCTGCGGCCGCGGGAGCCTGAAGTGCTCCCCAAACTCCAGATCCCCTAGCACAGATTCCACCCTTTACTCAAACACTTTAAAGTTTCAAGTTCCACTACACAAAACCTGGGGGTTTTTTTTCAGGGTTTTTTTAATATCAGTTATTCCTCCTCAGTCTATTGTTAGCACCAGGATTTAATCCTCAACATCAAGTGGAAAATCCTAAACCTGGCATGCTGAAGGTGTCCCAGTATGGACTAAACCACCCCAAAGTGTGAGTTCTGCTCCTCTGGGGAGCTGTGTCTGCCCAAACCCAGCTCCTGGCAGTTCCCAGCAGGACAGAGTGGGAGGTGCTTACCTTCAGCAGCCTTTTTATCAGGGTTTTGTCTTTGTGGAGGAATGTTCCCAGGGCACAGATGGGTCACACGGGGTCATCCAGGGCACAGCCGGGTCACCCAGGTATCCCCTCACTGTCACAATCTGCAGCTCTGCGGCCACGGGAGCCTGAAGTGCTCCCCAAACTCCAGATCCCCTAGCACAGATTCCACCCTTTACTCAAACACTTTAAAGTTTCAAGTTCCACTACACAAAACCTGGGGGTTTTTTTTCAGGGTTTTTTTAATATCAGTTATTCCTCCTCAGTCTATTGTTAGCACCAGGATTTAATCCTCAACATCAAGTGGAAAATCCTAAACCTGGCATGCTGAAGGTGTCCCAGTATGGACTAAACCATCCCAAAGTGTGAGTTCTGCTCCTCTGGGGAGCTGTGTCTGCCCAAACCCAGCTCCTGGCAGTTCCCAGCAGGACAGAGTGGGAGGTGCTTACCTTCAGCAGCCTTTTTATCAGGGTTTTGTCTTTGTGGAGGAATGTTTTATAGGAAGTGTAGATTCCTGGATGGGAAAAGCACGGGAACAGGAAAAAGCAGGAGTCAGAAATGGACACAGTTCCCTGCTCCTGATCCCCAAGGGGAGGGTCAGTCCTGAAGGATTCCTGAGGCCTGGACCCACCTGGTTTGGTGTCCAGGGTCTTCAGCTTGGCCAGTTTCTTCACCTTCACCTGCTTGGGCAGGTCTCCTGTGACACACAGTGGGGACAGCTCAGGCTCTGTCCCCTCCTGCTGGGACTGCACCTGGGGACACCCAGCCCTGCCCCTGCCCACCCTGGGAGCAGTCCCAGCTCCCTTCCCTTCTGGAATTCCGGGATGAGGATGT
This sequence comes from Passer montanus, assembly GCF_014805655.1. Taxonomy (NCBI): domain Eukaryota; kingdom Metazoa; phylum Chordata; class Aves; order Passeriformes; family Passeridae; genus Passer; species Passer montanus. The sequence continues at coordinate 361,306 of NW_024365048.1, forward strand.
GCTAAAACCCAGCTCCTCATGCCCAGGGCTTCCTTGGCTTCCCAGCCAGGTGCTTGATAGAGGAGAGGAGGTTTCTCTCTCTCCATTTCCTGCCCAGGAAGGGCTTTTCCTCTCCAGGCAGCTCCAGGACAGCAGTTCCTGCTCCCCACAGCCTGCCCCACTCCGTGCTCATCCTGCACATGGCCACAGCCAGGGGTGAGCTCCTGTGGCTGCTGGGCCCTCCCAGGAGGGGAAATCACTGCCAGGGCAGCTCCCTGCAGCCTCCAGCTGCTCTGCCAGCTCCACAGAACCCTGGGCCAGCTCACCTTCCATCCTGAGCTCCCCATGCCCTTGAGCTTCCCTGACAGACACCCTGAGCTCCCCTGGCAGCTCCCCTGGCACCCTGAGCTCTCCCTTCACCCTGACCTCCCCTGGTGTAGGCACACAGTTTGTGGTGGCTGAGAGTGGCGCTGCCCCAGCCCCAGGGCACAGATGTGGGCAGCAGGAGAGCAGCACTGCCAGCAGTGAGCCACGGAGTGCCCAGGGGTGCTGAGCAACCACCCGGGGAGCAGAGGGCAGGTGTGTGAACAGGAGGGATGAAAGGGTGGTGAAGAACAGCCAGGGCAGATGCCTGCAGCCTTCTGGAGAGGTAAGGTGTTACTGTCTATGGAGGAATGCTTAAAGCTTGCACCCTGATCTGCCCTGGCAGGCACCCTGAGCTGCCCTGGCACCCTGAGCTCACCTGACATGCGGAGCTCGCCCACCCGCAGGATGTGTGGCCAGTGCTGCAGGGTCTTGATGAAGAAGGGGTTGGTGACGCCCACGACGATGTTGGGCCTGGAAGGAGGGGACAGGCTGAGCGCCGGTGGCTCTGGCTGTGCCTCGGGGGCTGGCAGGGCAGGGCAGGGGGCACTCACGGGGCCTGGGTGCGCGTGGTGTACTCCTTGAACTCGCTGTCGTGGATGGTGAAGTAGGGCCGGAAGTCACAGCAGTACCGCAGCGGGGCCAGGCAGCTGCAGGGACAGGCAGGGTCACCCGGGTGTGGCAGGGTCACTCTGGGCATGGCAGGGTCACTCTGGGTGTCTCAGGGTCACTCTGGGCACGGCAGGGTCACCCCAGCAGTGTCACGATCACCCCGGGCCAGCACAGGGGACAGTCCCTCCCCTGGCTGTGCCCACCCTGGGGCTGCCCAGCCCAGGGGCCCTCGGCCTCCTGCCCCCCGGCCCCCCTGGGCTCGTGTCCCAGCTGGCACAGCACCCCCAGGGCCTTGCCCAGCCTGGAGTGCTGCAGGGCCTGGGGCTGACCCAGGGCATGGCTGGCACCTGGCCTGGCTGAATCTCTCGGGGGAAGCTGGAGGTTTTGGGGTTAGGTGCTAAGGCAGAGCTCTGAGCTGGGGAGAGAAGGTTCCCCAGGGCTGGGAGCATCTGGGGAGATTCCTCTGTGCTCCTCTCTATCCTTGCTGGAAAATGAGTGTGGAATATTTGCAGTTTGTCTTGCAAAGCTTCCACGAGCAAGCTAAACTCAACCCAGGTGAGCAGCACAGAGTGCACGTGGGAGGGAAAGGCTGCCAGGATTTGCTGTCAGTTCCCAGTCCCTCACACCCCGGGGGTGTCACCTGGTGAGGGCCAGGACCATCTCTGAGGACATGGTTGGGGACGGTGCCATCACCACCATGGGCTCCCCCAGCAGCATCAGCTCCCACAGCATCTGGATGTGGATCAGCACTGGCTGGAAGCACCTGGGACAGTGCAACAATGACAGGGTCACTCAGGATGGAGCAGACACAGCCGTAGCCTGCAACCCCCCCAGGTGTGCTCCTGTCTGGGAATCTGAGCTCTAGGATGGACTGCAGCATTCCACAGGAAATTCACGTGTTTCCACCTGGGCTGTCACTCAATTGTTTCATACAAGTTTAAAGGAAATGCTATAAACAAAGTCAAACAATCTGTGATCAGAGTCATGGAATGGTTTGGGTGGGAAGGGAACTCAGCCCATCCAGTGCCACCCCTGCCACCCTGGGGCCTCCTCTGGGCTCTGCAGCAGCTCCAGGTGCTGCTGCTGTGTGCCCAGGGCTGGGGCAGCTCTGCAGGGGGGTCTCACCTGGGGGGCACAGGGGCAGGATCCCCCTGCCCTGCTGCCCACTGGGCTCAGGGCTGGGGGGCTCTGGGCTGGGTCAGGTCACCCCCAAATCCTTCTCCAGGGCTGCTCCAGCTGCTCGTGCCCAGCCTGGACTGATGCCAGGGGCTGCCCGGACCCAGGTGCAGCACCTTGGACTCGGCCTTGTTAAAGCTCAGGAGGTTCCCATGGACAGGGGGTGCTTTCAGTGTGCCTGAGACAGCAGCACACCCCTGGATTCCAGAGGATGGACACGGAAATGGCACCTCCAGGGCTGGGAGTGCTGGGACACTCTCCTGGGATCTCTGGCCAGGAGCTGCTCCCCAGACTGTGGTGTGGTGGGGGGACACAGCCCCTCTCCTGCCCCAGGGCTGTGCAGGGCACAACCCTCAGCTCAAAGCCTGCCCAGAATGCCAGAGGAGTCCCTGGAATGCAGCAGTGCTCGATTCTGCACCATCCCTGTGATTTATGGGATGCTCCCAGCAGGGAGAGGGCAGCAGGTGGAGGGGACAGGGTTGGGAGGAGCCTCTCACCTGAACAGATCCAGCTCATGAACACTGGGGAGAACCAGGGGGGCTGGTAACAGATTCTGGATGAGGAAGGGAGAAAAGGCTGTTAGTAGCTGTTAGTGAACTGTGAGGAGAGGGGAGAGCCTGGCTGGAATTCCACCCAGCAGCCACAGGGAACACAGGGAACAAGGCTCACACCCCGAGGTGTGCACAGGAGCAGGGCTGGGCACAGCACTCAACCCCAAACTGATTCCTGTGCTACAAACTAAGGCAGATTCCCTTCTTTTCCAGATGGGAAAGGCTGCCCATGCCTGCTCCTGTATTTTCCAGGGTTTCCTCTGGTGGAAGAGCGTTTGAGACACCGCAGAGCCAGCGGGGTTAGAGATGTGGCACCAAACCATTGTTAGTCACAGCAGAGAAAGGGAAAGGGAGGGAATCCAAACCAGAGCTGAACCAAAACACTGAAGCACATTCAAAACAACTCCGGGGTGAAGGCAGGAGACCCAGCATGCCTGACTTCCCAGGACAAGCAAGGGAACTGTGAGTAAAGCACCCGGAGTGGGTGCAGAGCCCTGTGGGACTCCAGGCAGGAGAGCCTGGCGTGGAACTGCTGAGACCACACAGATCCCAGGCCAAAGGGCTCCAGCAGGACTGAGGAGCCAGCCCCTCTCACCTCCTGGTTGCACTGCTTCACTGGGCTGGAGCCTGGCTTGTCCACCCGGGACGGGATCCTCACCTGCAGGGCAAGGACAGCAGGGATCTCACTGGGGTGGCACTGGCAGGGCAGAAACTTCCCAGCCACCAATTCCAGCTGGAAAGGTTGTGGGGAATGCGGGGTGAGCAGGGATTCCACAGCCAGCACCATGGAACACAGGTGCCTTCCCTCTGGCACAGCCCGGTACCTGGATGACAACTCCCATCACGGGCAGGTTCAGGGTCTGGCCAGGCACTGGGGGTGGCCACTGGTCGATCTCGTTGCACACTGAGGGACACAGGGAAGGGAAGAGTTTCACCTGAGGGAAAACCCAGCTCATCCTGGCATTCTGCAAGGGAATTATTCCCGGTTCCCAGCTCACACACCCCCCTGGCTTGTGGCAAACCCAGAGCTGATAAATCAGGATGAAATGACCCAGGCACAAAAGGCCTGATGGAGGTGCTGCAGATTCCTGGCGTTGGGAATACCCTGCATTCCTTGGGAACACCCTGCATCCAAACTGAGAGCCCCATCCCTCCCTCCCCACAACCCCTCCTTTACAGCTGGTTACCCACTTGGACAAGCAGGAGGAATCTGTTCCCTGCTGGAATTTGCTCCAGCATGAGGCCATTTGGAGCATTCCAGCTGTTTTCCAGGAACCTCCCCATGCAGCCCCTCTGTCCCAAGCTGGAATTCCTGCCCCCAGCTCACCTGCCTCCAGGCAGGGCTCCAGCTTGTCGAAGTACTCCGGAGCAATCAGCTGCAGCAGGCACTGGAACAGGTTCACGTAGGGAAGGCGGGACACCAGCACCAGGGACTGGGAATGGCAGTGTGGGATCAGGACCTCCCTGACCCCAGCACTGCACGTCTCTGGACTGCTCAGAGAGGGATGAACTTCAAAAACCCAACACTAAATGCACGGAGCAGCTCCCAAGCAGCACTTGGGTGGAATTCTTGCTGCCACCCGCTCGTGAGCCAGGGTTTGGGAGAGCAAAGGGATGGGAGCATGGCCTGGCAAAAGAGCAGCTGGACAGGGAAGAAAAGCCAATGGCTGGTGGGTTTAAAGCTGCCAAAAACCATTTCAGGTGGAGAAGCACAAAGGAGAGACTCCTGAAATGGGAACTGGGCAGATAAACAGTCAAGGAATGCTGGGGAAGGACAAAGCAATTTGGAATAATGAATCATGTCCAGGAAAGCCTTTTTTGTTCTAAATGAGGCTTCCTTGTGAAATAAATCCCTGCTTTTTACAGCTGCCCCAACCGAGCCCCACTGGAGGTTTCATTGTTACGCTGACTCTCCTCTTCTTCTAGCCATTAATGAGTGCATTAATTAGGAATGCAGGAGTCATTCAAACAGCTCCTGTCCAACCCCAAACTTGGCCATTTCAGTGAGGTTTGGAATTCAAACCTCATCCAAGTGTGATAATTCCTTCCCTGAGCAATCCCACTGTTCCAGTGGAAAACTCACTGGTTTACTGGGGATGGAAAAACTGATTTCTGCCTTAGCAGGAGTCTGAAAGAACTCCTGGAGGTGGAGGGCACAGAGATCAGGACACTGCTGGGACTGAGATGTCCCTGTGGACCAGAACAGGACAAGGGGGAATGGCCTCAGGCTGGGCCAGGGCAGCTCAGGGTGGGCACAGCAGGAATTTCCCCCTGGAAAGGGGTCAGGCCTTGGCAGGGGCTGCCCAGGGAGCTTTGCAGTGCCCATCCCTGGAGGTACCCAAGGAATTCCCAGAGGTGGCTCTCAGGGCTCTGGGCTGGGGACAGGTGGGCATTGGGCACCGCTGGGACTGGATGGGCTGGGAGGGCTTCTCCAGCCCCAGGGATCCTGGGATTATTCCAGACTCAGCACTGACCTTCTGGAAGTAGCCCCTCCTCATGGAGCTGTCCTTGACCTGCCGGAAGTACACGTACCCGAAATAGTGAGCAGCCTCTCGCTGCAGGGACAGACGGACAGGGAGGGACAGAGGGACAGACACAGGGAGGAACAGAAAAAGAACAGAGACAGACAGTAAGGGACAGCCCAGCCCCACTGCCACAACCCCTCCTGAGCCACCCCCCTATTGTGACACATCCCAGCCCTCCAAGAGAGCTTTCCATGGGGACACAGGGAGAGACAGCTGGAGCCAGGCTGGAGAGCTGGGGGTGCTCACATGGACAGGAGAAGGATCCAGGGAGAGCTCAGAGCCCCTGGCAGGGCCCAGAGGGGCTCCAGGAGAGCTGCAGAGGGACTGGGGACAAGGGACAGGACCCAGGGAATGGCTGCCAGTGCCAGAGGGCAGCCATGGATGGGATCTTGGCAATGAGGAATTCCTGGCCCTGGAATATAATTCCCAGAGGAAAATCTGTGGCTGCCCCTGCATCCCTGGAATGTCCAAGGCCAGGCTGGATATTGGGGCTGGAGCAGCCTGGGACAGTGGGAGGTGTCCCTGCTTCAGTTCCCAAAATAACTGGGGTCTCCGAAATTCAGTTCCCTCTCCCAGTGGAACTGGGGTCTCCCTAATTCTGGTCCACCTCCCAAAATAGCTGAGGGTCCCCCAGGTTCAGTTACGTTCCCTCTCCCTGATTTAATTCACTCCTTGATCCTCCTGACCCAGTTCCCTGTCCCAGCAGTTCCCTGTCCCCTGATCCCATTCCCTGTCCCAGCAGTTCCCTGTCCCCTGATCCCATTCCCCATCCCAGCGGTTCCCTGTCCCCTGATCCCATTCCCTGTCCCAGCAGTTCCCTGTCCCCTGATCTCCCTGTCCCCTGATCCCATTCCCTGTCCCAGCAGTTCCCTGTCCCAGCAGTTCCCTGTCCCTCTCCCTCCCTGTGCCGAGCCGTTCCAGTCCCGCTGTCCCCTTGGCCAGGAGCAGGGGGATGTCCCCGGGAGCCCAGGGGCAGGACGCACCTGCAGCGCGAGCGGCGCCTCGCGGTTGTACCTGCCGTCATCCTGGAACGGGGAGCTGCGGGAGCCCCCGGCCTGGCGCAGCCGGAAGCTGAACTGGGTGTCCCCGAGGCCACCTGGGACAGACAGCACGGACACGGGGACACTGAGCTGGGAATGGCTCCAGCACAACGGGATGGGGCCACGGGAAATCCGGCAGGGAATGGGGAGGGACGGGGAGAAACCGAAGCAGGAAAATCCAAAAGGGAGGGGAAAGGGAAGAAAAATGGGAAGGAGAAAGGAAATGGAACTCTAGGAAAAACCTTTTCCCTGGGAGGGCAGGCAGGCCCTGGCACAGGTGCCCAGAGCAGCTGGGGCTGCCCCTGCATCCCTGGCAGTGCCCAGGGCCAGGCTGGACACTGGGGCTGGAGCAGCCTGGCACAGTGGCAGGTGTCCCTGCCATGGCAGGGTGGCACTGGGGGCTCTGGGGTCCCTTCCCACCCAAACCATGCCAGGACTCCATGAAAATGCAGAATCCCTTAAAGCCCCAGGGCCTGGCTGGATGAGCAGATTTATTTCTCATTATCCCTTTGTGAAGTATAAACACAGGTTTGGGGACATTTCTGCTAGAAGTGTCCCCTCTCCTGCTGTCAAACACAGGAATGTGACAGCTGCCACCCCTCCTGGCCACACTGGGAATTTCCTTGGAGCACAGGTTCCCCCAGCAGAGCACGGGGACAATCAGCACGGGGTGCTCCCGTGCTCAGCGCCAGGGTGCTCCCTGCAGTGCCCCCAGCCCTGCTGCACCCCAGGGATTGTTCTGCCACCAGGGACACTTCTGTCACCCCCGGAGTCACCCACCTGAGTAGGAGTCTGGGAAGGACAGGTAGCAGATGCTCGTTTTCTGCAAAAAACCAACGCCAGTGAGACCCCCGAGAGCTGCTGGCACAGGAGGGAGAAGGGGAATGAAGGGTGGTTACCTCCTTCTCGGTGAGCCTGAAGTCGTGGGGATACACCAGCTGTGGAGAGAGCAGAGCCTGTCAGCCCCTGTGCCACAGCTCCACACACAACTGCTCCCTGATCCCAACAGATCCCTCAGGAAAGCACCCGGGATGATTTAATCTTGGACCTGTCACTGAACATGGTTTATTTGGATTTCTGGACAGACCCAAAGGCTCCTGGTTTAGATTTATTCCTGACAGCTGATGGCTGAGTGAATGAACAGCCCCAGATCCTCTGGGAGCATTCCAGATGTGCAACATCTGTTCTGTCAGGAGCAGGACGGGACACACAGGAGGGACAGGGTGCAGAAGGAGCTGGGAAGGAGCAGGGGGGCACCAGGAGGGTTCAACAGCCACGGCTGAGACAAACCCCACAGGGAGGAACCCAGCAGTGCTGCACTTGGTAACCTTGCAGGGCTTCTCCAGCCTGGCTCTGTGCTTCTCATAATTCATGGAGACCACAGAGTCAGGGAATCCTGGAATGGTTGGGTGGGAAGGGACTCAGAGTCCCCCTGGGGTCCCGAGGAGAAGGGTCCCACAGAGCCCCTGCTGAAGTGCAGGAATGGCACAGGAGCAGAAAGGAGCGGGCAGGGCCGGGCTGAGCCGGGGCTCTGCTCCCAGCCCCAGGAGTTCTGCTCCAGAGGCAGTGCTGCTCCAGCCAGGAGCTCACACCATGCCTGGCTCTCCTCTCCAGGCTGTAAATAGCCCGGGTGGCCCCGTGCCAGGGGCTGGGAGTTCACCCAGCTCTGACAATTCCCGCGGATCCCTTGGCGAGGGCAGCGCTCCAGCCAAATTCCCAATTAACAGCGCTGCTGATGAGCCCTGCTGGGAGCTGAGCTGAGAGAAAAGGCACGAAAATCCCGAGGCAAAACAAAAATCCCGAGGCAAAGCAATCACTGAGCAGCTGCAGGGAGCGGGCAGCCTGCAGAGGGAAGGCCGGGATGCTGCAGTGGGAAGGGATCGGGATTGCCCCAGGGCATCCATCACTGCCCTGCTCCCCTTGCTCTGCACCAGGACCCCCAACACACCCTGGGCTTGGGACTAATTAACCCCCACCCAATTATCCTGGTAATTCCAGGGAGTCATGGCCAGGCCAGGGAGCCCTGGACAGCTGATCCTGCTCCATCAGCAGCCTGTGAATCCCAGGAATTGTGCTTTCCTCGACATTTGCTGCCTATCTCAGAGCAGGAGTTGGGATGAGGCTTCTGCTTCTCCTGCTGGATTTTGTGGGGGGCTTTCTGCAAGAGAACAGTTGGAAAATCAGGCTTTAACCTCCAGGGCTGGAATTGATCTCAGAGGCCTTTTCCAACCTTAATCCCTCTGGGATTCCACATCTCTGCTTCTCCTTCACTTTAACTCTAATGTTTCTCTATGTCTGTGTGCGGGGAAATCACCAAACATCCAAAAGTTCAAAACCTCAAATCCAAGCCAAAAGGAATTGTAACTTTTCACAAGCCAAAAAGAGGCAAGTGAAAAGGAAATTAGGATGTGTAGAAGTCCCTGGATGTCTACAGAGCAGCCCAAAAGGGCTTCAGTCACATCCTAAAGTGTTTATTTGGTTATTGAAGGTGGAGGGGCCAGAAACAGGAATTCCATTTAACTCCTGCCTTGATTTGGGTTCTGCTTTCCAACAGCTTCTCCACTGTCCGTGGAAGCAGAGTGGGAATTGCTGAACTCCAGGATCTTTGGGCTCTCCCTCACAGTCTCCTGAATCTCTGAATCTCCCAGAGCTGAACTTCAGAGCCCTCCAGGTTTGTACCCACAGGGACCCCCTGGGTTTGTATGGCCAGACCCCCTAAACTGGCACCCTCAGAGCCCCCCAGGCCCCCACAGCTTCTCCTCTTCCCGGCTTCCCTCCCCTTCCCTCTGGAACAGAAATCCACACGGTTTTTCCAAAGGAAGGGGGACAGGGGGCTGTGCCATCCCCACTGACGTGTGCCCAGTTTCCTAAGTCATTTGTGCCACATAAGGAACATTTTTCCACTGAAACTTATGCAGGCAAAGGGACAAAAGGAAGGAAAAGAAGGAAAATTCCTTTCCAGGGATGAAGAAACAACATTCCTGCATCCCTCATCCACAAAGGCTCCTCCTCAGTGAGGCAGACAGGTGAGAACCCACCTTTACACATCAAAACCCCACTACAAAGTGTTGAATTCTGACCATGCTAATTATCACCCCAGTATTCCTCCCTTCCTTGGGGTATTTCAGGCCTGGTTTTGCAGGAAAAAGGATCAAACAGGTGAAACTCAGGTCTGGAGATTTTTTTATTCACTTTGAGGCTTCAGGGAAAAAAATAAAAAACAAGTATTCCAGGCAAGGGAGCAGGAACAAGGTGGAGTTGGTTCCTCCTGCTTCCCATTCCTTTTGGAAGCTCCAGCATCTAAAACAGGGAAGGCTCAACTCTCTGAAAAGCAGAGCAATCTCCCTAAAAAGGGCAGAGCAAGGAGTGACTCCCACAACCACACAAGAAATAAGAAGGAATTTGAGGTGATGCCTGAGGTTCAGACAAATCCACACCTCCCTGCTTTCCTCAGAGAGCAGCCCCTGAGGAGCCCAGCTCCCCCAAACCCTCCTGCAGGACCAGCACTGGACATTCCAGGGAACTGGGAACAGCCGTCCAGCCCTTCCCACCCCTATGGCCCCACAGGGGGCTCAGCTCTGCTCCAGCCCAGCCAGGGAACTTCCCTGGAATCCTGCACGGACACCTCCCTGCCCTGGCTGCTGGGAATTTGTGCCTTTGGAATCCTGCAATGGTTGGGTGGGAAGGGAGCCCAAAGCCCTGCAGTGCCACCCTGCCATGGCAGGGACACCTCCACTGTGCCAGGCTGCTCCAGCCCCAGTGTCCAGCCTGGCCCTGGGCACTGCAGGGATGCAGGGGCAGCCCCAGCTGCTCTGGCAATTCCAGCCCAGCCAGCAATTCCTCATGGCCAACATCCCATCCATGGCTGCCCTCTGGCAGTGGCAGCCATTCCCTGGCTCCTGTCCCTTGTCCCCAGTCCCTCTGCAGCTCTCCTGGAGCCCCTCTGGGCCCTGCCAGGGGCTCTGAGCTCTCCCTGGAGCCTTCCCTTCCCTCCCAGCCCGGCTCCATGGGACGTGTCACCCTGGGCAGGTTTTATTCCATGAAGAGGATCCATAAAGGTCTCCTGGATGCTTCCCTGGCCCCTCCCTGCCCTGTGCACCCCCCACCCCACAGAGATCACCCCAAATCTCTGCTCGGGCCCCCCTCCCCTCCCTGTTCCCTTCCCCACCCCAACCACGATCCGGCTTTTCCCTCTCCATTCCCGATCCCGCTTTCCCCTCTTCACCTCCCCGTTCCCGATTTCCTCTCCCCATTCCCGGCCCTCAGCCCCAGTCCCTGACTGCCCCTTCCATCCCCTCCTCTCCATCCCGGCTCCCCTCACAGCCCCGCTCCCTGACGCCCGCGCGCCCCCCGCTCGCAGGCGCGGCGTGCCCGTGCCGGGCCGCACCTCCATGGCCTGTCCCAGCTCCAGGTCGAAGGTGACCACGCACACGCAGTCGATCCACGCGGCGAAGCGGCCCCAGGGCAGCGGGGAGGCGGCGGCGGCGCGGCGGGGCCGCGGCCCGGCCCGGCTCAGCGCCTCCATGGC
>NW_024365048.1:372330-535666 GCF_014805655.1 Passer montanus
GCCCCCTGCCGGCGGGGAGGACCCGCCCGACGCGCCCCCGCCCCGCCCCGACGCGCCCCCTGGCGGCCGGGAGGTCCCCAGCGCGCCGCCCGCACCATCGAGACGGGAGCGGGCGCGCAGAGCGGCGCTGTGGCGGTGTCGTGGCGGCGGCGTGAGGGCTCCGTGGGGTTTGGATGAATTAAACCCACGGCGACTTCACCTCTCCGCCTGTGCCGGCCGGAGCCTCCCCGGCCCCGCCTGTGCCCGGTCTGAGCTCCCCCCGAGCCCCCGTTCGCAGCCCCTCGGGCCCGGTTTTGGGAGCTCTCCCAACACCGTTTAGAAACGCCGCCGTTTATTCCGTGCCGGGCGTGAGATTTCCACAGAGCGAGCTCACGGAGGGGTAAAAAAATGCCGTCTCTTCTACAGGAGGAGTCCCACAGACCCGCCCCGGTGTAACTCACACTCTGCCGCTGCCTAACCCGCAGTTATTTGTGTGACCTAACCTGGCCCAGCGGAGAGCTGACTTTCGCTGGAAAAAGAGTTCTTTCATTAAGTGGCTCCTGTTGTAGAAGTTACCCGACGCCTCATTACGTTCACAAAGGTGAGGAAATGGCACCGATTCCCCCAGGAGGAGTTTCCCCGGGATGAGGATGCACGCGGGGCCAGGAGCTGCCCGGGGTGTCCCAGGCAGGGCCAAGGGTGGATTGTTATTTGCGGTGGTTTCTGTGGGACTCCGGGCACGTGAGGGCAGTGCACGGGCTGCTGCCGCTCGGGGACGTGTGGGAAGTGGGAAATACCGGGATGAACCGCAGACCCGTGGTTTGCCGAGCAGCACCCAGGCACTTCGGGGGTTGTTTATAGCCAGGGTCAGGCCCGGAGCACAGCAGGAGCAGGACCAGTGTAAAGAAAGTGTGAGAAGGAGCAATTCCACGCTGGCAGTGCCCAAGGCCGGGCTGGACAGGGCTTGGAGCGCCCGTGGGCTTTGAGGTGCCTTCCAGCTAAAGCTCTCCATGACTCCAGAGGTGTCCCATGACCCCGAGGGTGCAGTGACACAGCAGATCCTGCAGGAGCTGTTTTCCACAGGAATCCCATGGCCAGGCTGCCCAGCTCCCACGGCAGCATTGCCCCCGTGGGTTTGGTTATTTATTTTTGGCACCTCTTTGCCCCCCCGTGCTGTTTGTTCAGCTTCAGCCCTTTGATGTCCTTGCCCTGCCCCTGTTGAACTCCCCTGGTCAGGGGGCAGAGGAGCTGCCCTTAAACACTGCCCTGTGCCATGAACTGCTAATTAATGCTGATTATGATTTATTGCAGCCCTGTAAAAGAGCCTGCAACACTACATTTACACTTGTCACACTTGGAGCTGCTTCTTGCCACACAAGGGACAGGAGGAAAAGATAAGGAGAATATTAATAAAAATATTGGACATTTTTCCCTCAGTGACTCTTTGTCCCGCAGTAAAAATCAGTTTTAATCTTGTCCCAGGGGTCTCCCACAGCTGATTGCACTGCAGCCACATGAACATTCCCATCTGGCTGAGCAGAACAAAATTAACAGTGAATAAAAAGGCCAATAAAATGCTTAGAACATCTGAGAAGTGTACAAGTGAGGGCTGGAGGGTTTCTGTTAGAATGGCAGCAGAGCCTGAGCCTGAGCAGGGAACTGTCACGGGCAGAAAGTCACAGCCAGCGTCCCATTCCTTCACAGGGAATTTCCCAGAGCAGGACAGGCAAATGTTGGGATCAGAACCAGGGAATCCTGGAATGGTTTGTGTGGGAAGGGACCCCAAAGCCCCTGCAGTGCCACCCTGCCATGGCAGGGACACCTCCACTGTGCCAGGCTGCTCCAGCCCCAGTGTCCAGCCTGGCCCTGGGCACTGCAGGGATGCAGGGGCAGCCCCAGCTGCTCTGGCAATTCCAGCCCAGCCAGCAATTCCTCATGGCCAAGATGCGATCCATGGCTGCCCTCTGGCACTGGCAGCCATTCCCTGGCTCCTGTCCCTTGTCCCCAGTCCCTCTGCAGCTCTCCTGGAGCCCCTCTGGGCCCTGCCAGGGGCTCTGAGCTCTCCCTGGAGCCTTGAGCATTCCCAGCTCTCCCAGCCTGGCTCCACAGGAGGTTTCCATGACCTGAGGAGCTGTTCCAGGGCAGTTTTGGTGTCCTGTTGATGAAACCCCCGGGACCTCAGGACTCCTTTGCCGGCTGCTGTCGGTGCCCTCCGGGCTGGAGCCCTGCTGGGCTGGGCTCTGCCCAGGCTGCCGCTGCTGCTGCGGGCAGGGCAAGCCGCAGGGCGGGATGTCCCCGGCGGGCTGAGCCGGGCGCTCTCAGGGGCGGTGCAGAGGGTCCGGCTGGCCGATGGCAGAGCCCGGGCTGGGCTGGGCGCTCCAGGCTGCTGCTGGACCATATTTGGGAAGGTCGGCTGGAGCGCAGCGCTGCTGCCGAGCGCGGAGCTGCCGGGGCCGCCGCTCATCTCCCCGGCAACCCGGCAAACACAACAGTGCCCGGCCCTGCCGGCTATAATTAACCGAGCGCCGGGCCCCGCGGAGCCGCTGCCCGCGCTCCCGCACTGCCCGGCGGGGTGATGTTCCCGGAGCGCCCAGGAACATTCCCTGCGGCCCCGAGCGTGCGGGGTGCCGCGGGCCAGGGAGTGCGAGCCGCTCCTCGGGCTGTCTGTGCTCGGCTCTTGGGAGCTGTGCGATTTGAGCCAGGCCTGGTCCTCGGCCCCAAAGGCAGCCAGAGAGGAACGCTGGGGTTTGGAAAAGCTCCCGGAGCGGCGCTGGGTGCTCGGCAGAGTCTGTGGCTGCGGGAGAAGGGAGGAAAGCTCGTCCCCTCCTCCCTGCAGGGCCGCTCGGATGAATGTCAAACTGGCGCTGGGAGATCCTGTTCTGATGCCTGCTGGAGGCACCAGATCACGCCTCAATCCTGAGCCAAGAATAGATCCCAGAATTCTTCATCATCCACAGCCTATTCTGGGCCTGCAGCCTCCCACCCAACGTGTGCCCGCTCCCGCTCCCGCTGGGAATCCTGCTCAGGCTCAGCTCCCCTCCCTGCTCCAGAGCTGGGAGCTCTGCAGCTCCTTGTGCTGGGGGGCTGCCCTCACACAGAGAACCAGGCAATCCTGGTTTGGATCGAAGGGGTCCCGAATGCCACCCAGTGCCAGCCCTGCCAGGGACAGGGACACCTCCCGTGAGTCCAGGCTGCTCCCAGCCCCTCCAGCCTGGCTCTGCCACACCTGGGCTCAGCCCCTCGTGTCGGTGCTGCAGGAGATTCCAGCAGCTGTTCCCAGTGGGATCCAGTGCCCTGTGGCACAGCCAGGGCTCGGAACCGTGGCCTGGGCTGTCTGTCCCTGTCCCTGTCCCTGCTGGGAGAGGGGAGCTGGCAGCTCCCGGCCCTGCTGCTGCCAAGCCCAGAGTTCAGCTGTATCTTAGCGTGTTCCAGAGGGCTGGAGCGGAGACGAAGGAAGCTGTTCCAAGGTTGGAGCTCTAGAAATCAGCCAGAGGAGTCAGGCTGTACAAGCCTGGCCCTGCTGGGGGTGGGAATAGGCTCTGGGGGTGGCTGGAAGGTTTGGGAATTTGCTTGGATGGTTTCGTCCTGTCCCCAGAAGCCACAATAAGCCACAAAAAATGCTTTATAAGCCCATTTCCCTCCAACAGATGAAACAGGGAAGTGAAACTCCTGAGGTTGTGCTATTTTTTCCCGCATTAATGGCCACCAACGTGCTAATTACCACACTGGGTGCTGTATACATTCTAGGAGTCCTTCCCTTGCAGCCCGCACACTGGAAAAACGTCCATAAATGAGGAATTTTACCCTCTCTCGTGGGGGACACTACAGTGGCATTTCTGTGGCAGCAGTCCCGTGGCCAGACCCCGGCGTGTGGCAGGGGTGACACGGGGTGAGCCTTGAGCCCCCTCCCACCCTGAGAGCACTGCAGGATGCCGTGGGCCCGTGCCCCCTGCGAGCAGGGCAGCACAGAACCGTCCCTCTTTTCCCATGGCAAAGGCCACGTTTCCCCTGTAAACTTTAACCACGTGCAGGAATCTTTGCAGGGTCAAGGCCTCGGCGAGAGCAGCGCGGAGCAGCTTAGTGGTAAATCTCATGGCAGGAATTCACTGTGGAATGAGGGATTGGACCGCTTCCTGCTGGTTCCTGGAGGATGCTGGCACTTGGAAAGCAGTTTATCCACGAGACAAAGACAAATCCGGGCACGGCGACAGCGGATCCAGGAGCCCAGGCTGCCAGCATGACTCAGAGATCCCTGCTCCCAGCCCTGGCTCCCTGCTCCCTCTGCCTCCCTTTCCCTTCCCTTCTCGTGCTCACCCCCACATCCCTGGACACAGTGGGCCCTGTCCCCACCCCTGACCCCCATCTCGGGGTCCCCCCATCTCGGGGTCCCCCACTGGCAGTAACACCGGGGCCACCTGAAGGCCGTGGCCACGCAGGGCTCCCGCTGTCCCCGTGTCCCCCCAGCCGCGGGGTCCCGTCCTCGTGCTCCTCCTGCTCCCCCCGAGGCCGTGACCACCCCCGGGGCTGCAGCTCGCCCACCCCGCGGTCCCGAGGGCTGTCGCTGTCCCCTCGCCGCTGTCCCCGGGGCTGGGGCCGCCCCACGGTTCTTCTGTCCCCGCCCTCACCCCACTATCCCTGTCCCCGTGTCCCCATCGCCATCCTCGTGTCCCCGTGTCTCTGTCCCCGTCCCATCCCCGTCCCACCATCTCCCAGTCCCGCCCCGTGTCTCCATCTCCGCCCCCGAGTCTCTGTCCCCTTATCCTCACTCCCGTCCCTGTCTCCCCGTGCCCCCGTTCCTCTGTCCCATCCCCGCTCCTGTCCCCCATCCCCATTCCCGTCCGTCTGTCCCCATCCTCGTCCCCCTGTCCCCGTCCCCATTCCCCCCAGCATTCTGCCCCGCCATCCCCAACCTCATTCCCGTCCCTGTCCCCCTGTCCCGTCCCGAGTCGCGATCCCCGTCCCACCGTCCTCATCTCCGCCCTGTGGTGTCCGTGTCCCCCTGTCCCCGTCCCCGTGCCCATCCCTGCCCCCGACCCCATGTCCTTATGTCCGTGTCCCCATCTCCACGTGCTCATTCCCGTTCCCGTCCCCGTGTTGCCGTCCCGTGTCCCTGTCCCCGTCCCATCCCTGTCTCCGTGTCCCCATCCCTGTCCCCGTGTTCCCGTCCCTATCCCCCCGTGCCCATCCCTGTCCCCATCCCAGTCCCCGTGTCCCCGTCCCCATGCCCGTCCCCATCTCTGTCCCCATCCCGGTCCCCGTGTCCCCGTCCCATCCCTGTCCCCGTCCTTGTTCCCATCCCTGTCTCCGTGTCCCCGTCGTCCCCGTGTCTCCGCGGTCCCGCCCCAGCCACGCCCCCTCCGACGGCACCGCCCATCACCGACCCCGCCCAGCAAGACCCCGCCCTCTCCCCTCGGCCACGCCCCTCTCCCCCGCCCTGAGGGAGCCGCGGCGCCGCCGCCATTTTGGAGCCGCCGCCGCCGCCGCTCCGCCGCCGGCCATGGCCAAGGACCAGCTGAAGCCGCGGCTGTGCCGAATGCTCAAGGGGGAGAGCGGCTACGGCTTCCACCTGCACGGCGAGAAGGGCAAGAGCGGCCAGTTCATCCGCAAAGTGGAGCCCGGCTCGCCCGCCGAGGCGGCGGGGCTGCGCGCCGGGGACCGCGTCGTGGAGGTGAACGGGCTCAACGTGGAGCAGGAGACGCATCACCAGGTAGGGCCCGGCCGGGGCCCCGCGGGCCGAGCGGGGCTGTGCCCGCTCCAGCCGCCCTGCGGCGGGCCGCAGCCCGGCCCGGCAGCGCCCGAGGGCAGCCCGGCACCCGCAGGTGAGACCCGGCTGTCACCGCCGCCCTCGCGGGGCCAGGGTCGGGGCTGGGCCCGGAACCGCGGACTGGGCCCCGCCGCCCCCCCGGCTCCGCTCCGGCCTCCCGGAGCTGCCCCCCGCGCTCCGGGGGTGCGGCACCGTTTGGGGGGTTAAAAACCTCCCCCGGCTGGCCGCTGTCCGGGGCTGGGCCGTGGTCCCGCCGCCCCGTTCCGTGCGGATCTGGGTTAAAGCCGCCTGCTCTGCGCGTGACAGTTTCCTTTTGCCGTGTTTTGGTGCGAGCGGGGCGGGCTGGCGGGGCTGGGGGCTGCGCTGCGGGCTCCCGGTGGTGCTGGGTCGCACCTGGCCGGCCGGGAGTGGCCGGAGCTGTCGGGAGCGGTGGCGGTGGCAAGGTCAGGGGTCAGGTCACCCTTGCTGGCACTCAGGTCCCCTTCTTGGGGCTCAGCGCGCACCCCGAGGGTCTGCTCACCTTCCGGGGGCCCCCTGCCCGAGGATCGCATCTCCCCCCTGGGAGTCTGCTCCCTTTCCCGAGGGTCAGGTCCCCCTCTCGAGGTTCTTGTGCCCCTCCTGGGGGTCAGGTCAGTCCCGGAGGTCAGGTCCCTCCCGGGGTCAGATCACCCTTCTGAGGGTCCCCCTTCCTGGGGCTGGTTCCCCTCCTATGGGCCAGGTCCCTCTCGGCTGTCAGATCCCCTTCCCGGGGGTCTGCTCCCCGTTCCTGGGAGTCTGGTCACCTTCCCGAGAGTCTGGCCCGTGCTCCGGCATTCTGGTCCTGTTCCTGGGGGTCACAGGAGGGGGATCACTGGTCAGGGTCCCTCTCCTGAGGGTCTGGTCCCTTCCCGGGGTCAGGACACCCTTCCCGGGGTCAGGTCCCTCCCGGGGTCACAGGAGAGGGACCAGCCTCCCACGCGTGCCACCCTGCTGGGGACCTGCCCTCCTCAGGGTGCAGAGTTTGGCTGTAAGTGTCACCGTGCTGGTTTTATTGACGGGCAGAAGCCGGGGTAGCAGTGGAGGCCCCGCTGGAATCACCACGAGATTGATCTGACAGGAAAGCGGCTCCTGGCAGAGGCTGGGAGGGCCCTGCTGAATTTGAGGGCCTTGTTTAGCACCAGCTTAAAAAAAACCAAAAAAAACCAAACTAGGAAGTGAAAAAGAGAAACTGAGAGAACTCGGAGGGGCCTGAGAGGTTTTTCCTCGCTTGATCCCCCAGTTGGAAATTAATGTTTTAAAAACTTAAAGGTTGTTTTCATTGTTTATTCTCCTGTCTCAGAAAGGAGAAGGTGGTGATTCCAGCCCTGCCCAGCCCCACAGGTTTGAACCAAGCTCTTAGGAGCAGATTTGGGTTATAAAGCTCTGTCTGAAGCCTGATGAGAGAAGAAACATTTATGTTTTCTCTTATTACTCTGACACTTAAAAGCGAACATGCTGCCAAAATACTTCAGTGGTAAAAAAAACCCTTGGTGGATGGTAGTATAGGGATTTCCATGGCAACCAATGGTGATCTCATGGGAAGCAAAGTTAAATTTTGGGCTGTCCGTGGGAGCACATCGTGGCCTGGGCTGGCCTGGGTGACATTTGCTCGGCAGAAGGTGATGAGGGCTGGGTAGGAACAAACTGGTCTGAAACCAAGGCTTGTTCTCTGTGTACACTGGTATTCCTGGTGCTTTCTGTGCTTCCTTTGGATTAACGCTGAAATCCAGGGCTGTGGGACGAGGTCCTGGCTGGCAGTGGGACGGATTGGTGGGGCAGCAGCAGGTGCCTGTCAGGCAGGTGGTGCAGGAAAGGTTCCTGCAGAACTCACGCTGGGGGAAGGTTTGTTGTGGGATGCAGGAGCTGTGGAGCATCTCCTGCTCAGCCTGGTGTTCCAGGAGCTCTGCGTGTGCTGTGGGAGGGACAGGGTGGATTTCTGACTTCACAAATTGGAAACTGTCAAAAATAATAACGACGAGGCAGCACTGTGTGAGAGCTGCTGCTCGGGGGTTTGTTACCAGGAGAAGAGTGCTCTGTGGGCTTACAGGATTTTTGGGATGTTCCAGGCCGCTGCTGGCAGAGCTTCCCTGGGGGCTGGGGGGCCCAGCTGTGTTCCAGAGTGGGATCCCCCAGTCCTGATCACAGCTTCCTGGGTGGACTGGGAGACAGCTGGAGGGAATCCCATCGCTGCTGTCCCCCACAGTGAGATCCTGAGCGAGAAGGGGGTGTTGGTTTGTTAGGGCTTCCTCTCTTTGGTACAGAGATATCCCGGTGTTTTCCTGTGGTGCTTTTCCATGCTCTCTGCAGGGAATGCTTCATTTGAGGTCTGCCCTGAGTTTTCTGGTGGCAAAGGGGACCCAAAACTTTTCTTCCCTGAGCCCAGCAGTGGTATAGAGGAATTCCAGCATCACAGAACCATGGAATCTCCTGAGTGGGAAGGGCCCACAGGGATCACAGATTCAGCTCCTGGCCCTGCACAGACACCCCAGCAATCCCAGCCTGGGCATCCCTGCTGTCCAAACGCTCCTGGAGCTCTGGGGCTGTGCCCATTCCCTGGGGAGCCTGGCAGTGCCCAGCACCCTTGGACAAGAGCCTTTCCTGATGCCCATCCTATCCCTGCCCTGGCACAGCTCCAGCCGTTCCCTGTGCTGTCCCTGCTCAGCAGAGAGTGGGGAGAGCTGGGGGCTGGCAGCAGAGGGATGAGCTTTCCTCTGTCCCTGCTGACAGCGGGTGTGCAGGTGGGGCAGCTGCGGCTCCTGTGCTCGGGATCATGATCCGTGGATGTCATCCAGCAGCATGGTTTAACAGGGGCTGCGAGTCAGAGTGCCTGAAGGGCAGGAGCTGCAGCTCAGCCACAAAAATGGGCAAACTGGAATGCCAGGAAATAGGAGAGTCTCTTGTTGGAGTAAGTCTTGGGTTTGGAACAGGAGTAGAACAAGAATAACTGGGAAATTTGGGTGCAAATGGTGCGGGAGAAAGGGGTGAGGTCAGTGAGCTGAGAGCAAAGGAGGAGCTGGGTACTTCAGTCATGGGATCAAGGAATATCCTGGATTGGAAGGGACCCATAGGGATCATCCAGTCCAGCTCCTGGCCCTGCCTGGGACCCCCCAAATCCCACCCTGTGCATCCCTGGGAGTGTTGTCCGAGCGCTCCTGGAGCTCTGGCAGCCTCGGGGCTGTGCCCGTTCCCTGGGGAGCCTGAGCCAGGCTGACAGAACTTCAGAGAACTTTACAGGGAGAAAGGTTTGTGGGAGGTCTTGTTTTGCTGGATGCAGAATTCCTGAAGAACTAATTGAGGAGTTAATAGAGTGAGTTAATGAGTGACAGCAGTGCTCGGGCCGGGCTGTCAGACACGGAGCCTCGGCCGGGAGCAGCAGTCCCTCACCCCTGGCCCTGTTTATAGGGAACACAGCCCTGCTCCCAGTTACATTTATGGGCTGCAGTGGTTTTACCTCCTTTTCACAGAAAATCCACAGATGTCGGGGCTTTATGGAAGGCTCGGGGAAGGAATGTGGCCTCTGTGTGACCAGGAGTAGCAACAAAGGCTCTTAAGTGTCTCCTTTGATTCAATATTATTGGAAGCAGGAGTGTGTTGTCTTTCCTGGCTGCTGCTGTGTTTCTCTACTTGAGCTTTTCTTTTTCCCTCTCTGCTCCTGTTCCTCCCACCATCCTTCCCTCACTCCTGGTGGACTTCCCTGCTCCTTGTTTTGATCCTCCCTGGCCGCCAGCACTGCAGTAACCAATATTGACCTTATTATCACTGCCTGGACTATTTTTACCTGCACCTTAACTCTGGTTTGGAGGGAAACTTGGGCAAATAAATATCAGTTATCTCAGGAAATGAAGCTTTTGCAGCCAAACTTGAAAATATCAGACAAAAAAGGCTCGGATTTAGGTGGAATTTGAGTGCCACACATATTGCTGTTGGATGAGGTGTGGAAGTGGGAAGTTCCATCTTTGTGTTTCTTAGTGCCTGTTAGTCCCAGATGGAGCAGAGGCACCTCGAGAGTGACAGTAATAAACGTCTGCAGGGCCTGAAGCCTGACCAAAATTGTCATTTCTGTCAGGGGCGCCTTTAAAGCAAACCCCACGTGGCACCGAGCCGTGACCGGGGCTGTCACCACAGCGAGGGTGAGGTGATGTCAGGAGGAAGTGCAGCTCCTCAGCCTGAGCTGGCAGCTCAGCGCCTGCTGGGCTGGGGTTGCTCCTCGTTGTCGTGCTCAGTGTCTCTTTGCTGTGTCCACCTGTTAGCTGGGAGCGCTCTGGGGGTGCAGTCCCCGGGGTCAGGGTACCCACACGCCCCATTCCTTCCCCCGGAGTCAGCCTGGGGTGCCTGAGGACACTGGGGTCATCTGGGCAGGAGAGGAAGCTGGAAGGCATGAGAAAAAAACCTTCTGGTGAAATGGCAAAGGGCAGGGAGGCACTGGGGGCAGGCAGAGCTCAGAGCTCTTCCCTGGCTGGGCAGAGGGAAAAGCTTCTCTGGCACAGCTTTCCACAGACTCTCCTGAGCTGGAAAGGAGCTCAGGGATCACAGATCCAGCTCCTGGCCCTGCACAGACACCCCAGCAATCCCAGCCTGGCATCCCTGGGAGGGGAGCTCTGGCGGCCTCAGGGCTGTGCCCATTCCCTGGGGAGCCTGGGCAGTGCCCAGCACCCTCTGGGGTAGAACCTTTCCTGCTTTCCAGCCTGACCCTCCCTGGCACAGCTCCAGCCGTTCCCTGGGTCCTGTCCCTGCTCACAGGGAGCAGAGATTGGAGCTGCCCCTCAGGATGAAGCTGCAGCCCCTGGGGAGGTTTGAGCTTGGTCTCCTCCAGCTGGACACTCCAAGTGCCCTCAGCCTCTCCTTGTGTGGCCCCACCAGACCCTTCCATCCCACGTCCCTCCTTTGCATGCTCCCCAAGAGCTTTAGTTGTTTTGTATATTGAGGTGCCCAGTCCCAGGGCTGGAGGTGAGCCCCCGCAGTGCAGAGCAGGACAGTCCCCTCCCTTGCTGCTGTCCCTGATGCCCCTCGAGACAGGGATGTCCCTCCTGGCACCAGGGCACTGCTGACTCAGATGCCCTTTGCCATCCACCAGGACCAGGTCCCTTTCCAGAGCTGCTCTCCAGCCTCCCCGTCCCAGCCTGTGGGTGCATCCAGGGCTGCCTCGGCCCAGCTGTGGAATCTGGCACCTGCCTGTGCTGAACCTCACACCGCTGTGATTCCCAGCCCTTGGATTTGTCCAGGTCTCTGCAGGGCCTCTCTGCCTTAGGGGAGGCAGCAGCTCCTCCCAGTTTTGTACCTTCTGCAGACTTCCCTGGTGTCCCCTCAAGCTGCATCCAGGTCACCTGGGCAGGTGCTGAAGGGAGCTGGGCCTGAGCTGGAGCCAGGTGGAACTTTGGCTTTGCAGGGAAACTTCCCAAACATCTGGACTGCTCAGTCCAGGGTTGGTGTGGGGCTGGCAGTGCCCCTGCTGCACTTGCAGGGTGCCTGTGCTGGGAACCTGGGCTTGCAGTGGGATTTCTCTGCTGCAGTTTGCTGCTGCTCAGAGCTCTGTGGCCTGGAGTGACACTGATGACTCCGGAGTCACTGTGATTCTGATTTCCCTGGGCAGCTTTCGGAACAGTGGCAGCAGAGCAGGGCCTGGCACTGGGAGAGGCAAAGCCTGCAGGAGTGGGGATGCTCTGGCTGCTGCAGCCACAGGAAGGAAGAAGGAAATAGAACACAAGAAGCTGCTTCAGTTTCAGTTTTGCCTTTGATTCGTTGTGAGGACTGAGTTCTGTCACACCTCGGAGAACACGCCGGTGGCTCTGCTGTGACATTTGGGGTTTTCTTCCATGTGGCAGTTTCTTCCTCTCCTTCCATTCTCATAGCCCTGCGCAGCCTGCAGCTCGTTCCAGCTCCTTGCTTGGCTGTGCAGCGGGCTGGGATGAGAAGGTTGTGTTTCCTTAGCTGTTTATTTGTGTTCTCTTCCCTGGGCAGATCCCCCGGGACGCCGTTTAATTGAATTCTTTTATGTTAAGATGGATTTCTTTTCTTTGAGAAGGATAATTGAGCCTGTGAGCTCACAGGTTGAGAAGTGTCCCCGTGTCCCCGAGGCAGGGGACGAAGGGCAGGGTTGCACGGCGCCAGGAGCGGGCAGAGGGCCAGGCTGCCCCGTGCTGGCACCGCGTCCGTGCGGGATGGCAGCGGCAGAGCCGCGGGCACGGGGCCAGCGCCGGGAGCTCCGCAGCTGGAGCAGCACGGCAGCGCTGGCACCAGGGACAGCACGGGGCCCTGGGACCCAGGCAGGAGCAGGGGGACAGGAACAGGGCTGTCCTGGGGATTTAACCAGGGCGTGGCTGGATGGCACCGGCAGCGTCATGGTGCAACATGTTCCTGCTGTGGCTGTGCCAGTGCCGGCGCACAGGGAGCAGGGCTCAGACACCTCCCCTTCCTGGGAGCTTCTGCTGCTTCCTCTGAGAGCCTGCAGCTCCTGGCAGCAGAGGGACCTGGAGCTGCTGGAGTGAACCCAGAGAGGCCGTGGAGATGTTGGAGCCCCTCAGCTCTGCAGCCAGGCCAGCAGAGCTGGGAATGTTCACCTGGACAAGAAAAGGCTCCAGGGAGAGCTCAGAGCCCCTGGCAGGGCCCAGAGGGGCTCCAGGAGAGCTGCAGAGGGACTGGGGACAAGGGACAGGAGCCAGGGAATGGCTGCCAGTGCCAGAGGGCAGCCATGGATGGGAGATTGGCAATGAGGAATTGCTGGCTGGGCTGGAATTGCCAGAGCAGCTGGGGCTGCCCCTGATCCCTGCAGTGCCCAGGGCCAGGCTGGACACTGGGGCTGGAGCAGCCTGGCACAGTGGCAGGTGTCCCTGCCCATGGTGGCACTGGGGGGGCTCTGAGGTCCCTTCCCACCTTAACCCATCTCATGACTGCGCTTCTGTTTCACTGAACATGAGTCCCACTGCTGGAAGTTCTGCTGGGCAGTTGGAATATGGGGCTGGAATGTGATGGGGCTGCAGTGGGGCTGGCAACAGCCATGATTCTGTGTTAGGTTAAGTCAAGCTCAGCCCAGGGAATGGAATATCCAGGTTATCCTGAGAGCCCTGAGCCAGGACACCCCATTCCTGCTGAGCAGGTGCTCAGTCTGCACCATTTAGCAAATTGGAAAACACCAAAGGATGTTTTTTCAGCTTAGCTCTGCAGCTTGTTTCCTTTCTGTTTTTTAGTTGGAAGATTGCTTTTCTTTGTGCTCAGTTGTTGTTTACTTCTTCTGCATTCTCCTAGTTCTTGTTCCCTGTCATAGTTGGAATGAGGTGGTCTTTAAAGTCCCTTCCCACCCAAACCATTCACTGATTCCCTGATTTACTGTATCATTATTTAGTGTTGTACTGTCCTTGGTATAGCCTAAATTTTCTTCCATGACTTTCTAAGTATTTCCCCTCCCCCAGCCCTCTGCCTTGGTTTTCCAGGGGCTGGAAGTTCTCCCTGAGTTCACACCTCTGTGATGTGAATCCCTCTTTCTGAGGTAGCAGTTCAGTGGTTCAGGGCTCCTTTTTTAGTCGGTGGAGGAGCCAGGTGCTCATTCCCTGTCTGTGCAGGGGTCTGAAATAGCCGAGTTGTGCTGGAGAAGCGGGGCATCTGTGGGACTGACAGGATCAGTCATCCTCAGCATACACAGCTGCACCTCGGGGGAGACCCAGCCTGGGCAGGGACACCTGCAGGGCTGCCACAGGGACAGGGACAGGGCCCTCCTCACCTGGGTCAGGCAGCCTAGCAGCTGCCCAGCACAGGAGATTGGGCTGGGTGCTCCCAGAGCTTTCCCAGCCTAAAGGATTCCTCACTGTGAGACGCTGAGGTTTTGCCATGTCCAAGCCCTGAGCTCTGCCTGGGGAACCTTCTCCCTCTTCCACAGCGGGGGGATGAGTTTGCTGCTGGAAGCAGGGAGGGATTCAGAACCATGGAGATCTCTAGGGCCAAAGCACTGAACCAGATCAAAGCTGTTGTTCACATGCCCAGCACGGCTGGTTTTCAGTTCTGTGAGGAGCGTGGGGCACAGCTCTGCTGCTCCTGGCATCAGGAGCTGCTGGAGCAGCTCCAGAGGAGCCCAGCACGTTCATACAGAGCCTGGAGCACCTCCAGAGATATCCTGGGAGAGTTGGGAATGTTCAGCCTGGGGAAGGGAAGGTCGTGTGGGGACCTCACAGCACCTTCCAGGATCTGAGGGATCCAAGAGAGCCAGAGGGGGACCCTGAATCAGCACTGGAGTGCCAGGACACAGGGAATGGCTTCCCACTGCCAGAGGGCAGCCATGGATTGGTTTAGATTGGGTATTAGGAAAACATTCCTGCCTGGGAGGGCAGGCAGGCCCTGGCACAGGTGCCCAGAGCAGCTGGGCTGCCCCTGCATCCCTGGCAGTGCCCAGGGCCAGGCTGGACACTGGGGCTGGAGCAGCCTGGCACAGTGGCAGGTGTCCCTGCCATGGCAGGGTGGCACTGCAGGGTCTCTGGGGTGCTTCAGGCAGAGGACAGGGTTTCCCACCTTCTTCAGTGCCTGGCATGGGGACAACCCAAAGCTCAGAGGACATTTATCAATATTTTACTGAGTTTTTCCTGTTTTAGAGAAAGTTCGTTTAATTATGGCTGGTCCCAGACTGCTGCGTGTGGCTGAGGGCTCTGGAAACTCAAGGATGAAGCAGCAGAGGAGTTTCCAAAAGCTGTGAGGGGCTTTAGGGTGCCAGATGTTGGTGTGGGGTTTGGGATTTCATGGCTGTTACCCTGTAACTTCCTCTTGCAAAAGAGGCAATTTCAGGCCTTCTGTTTTTCCTTCCCTTCTGACACCGTTGTTCTCACACTGAAATAACTGGTGCAGGGCAGTGATGATGATGTGGGGAGTGCTTCCAGTGTGTCCATGGCCTCGCTGCTCCTGCTGTGCCCTCCACGTCCAGCAGCAGCTCTGCTGAGGAATGTTGTGTCTTGCAGGAAAAATAATGGCCACTTCATTTTTGACAGGTGAATTTTGGGCATCAGCAGCAATTTCTTTATGGAAAGGGGTCAGGCCTTGGCAGGGGCTGCCCAGGGAGCTTGGCAGTGCCCATCCCTGGAAGTGTCCAAGGAGTTCCTGGAGGTGGCACTCAGGGCTCTGGGCTGGGGACAGGTGGGCATTGGGCACAGCTGGGACTCCCTGGGCTGGGAGAGCTTTTCCAATCTCAGGGATCCTGGGATTCTTAGAGCTTCTTTGTGCTGTTTTCTCAAATACCTGGAAACAAATGCTGGAATGAAGCAGTGCAGGTTTGAAGAACTAAACTGTTAAGTTATTTTTAGTTTTAGAAGAGAAAAGCAAGGAGAGTATTGAGAGTATCCTTGGGTATCTGTGCTGGAGTTTCCCAAGGAGCAGTGAAGTGGGCACGGGAGACTTTGGCCGTGCAGGGAAAATCCTGTTGTGTAATCCCAGTTTGTTTGGAGCTGTGGACAGTGCCCTGGTCAGGAATGTGCTATTTTGGGAAAGGCAGGTGGGATCACCACCAGCCAACCAGCAGGGCCAGTGCTGGGGAAGCAGGAGGATCTGCAGGGCCTGCCTGGAAGGAGCTGGGTTTGGGTTGTGATGCTGCGGGGGCAATTCCTGCTGAGGGAATGGCTGCAATTCCTGTGGCTTGGCCCATCCAGAGTCCTGGGGGGAATCACGGGATCCCAGGATGGTTTGGGGCCTTAAAGCCCCTCTTGTTGCACCCCCTGCCAAGGGCAGGGACACCTTCACTGTCCCAGGGCACTCCAAGCACCACCTAAAACAATCCATGCTTCCGTGATCAGTAGAGCTGTTGATGATCCTTTGTGCAAGGTGGACGTTCAGTTATTTTCCCAATGTTCATCCAATCTCTAGGATTCTTTATTAAGCTTGAAAAAACAAATGTCATCCTTTTCAGTCTTTTGAAACGCTCAGCCTACAGATTCCATGGGTTTTATGAGTGGTTTTGGTTACGATTGAGGGAATTCAGTCCCAATGTGAGTGACTCCTTGGATTAGTGCTCCAAGCCCGAGTTGGATGGACATTTCAGCTGGAATGCTGTCCCCTTCCTGCTGCTCCATCCTTCCTCACTTCCCTGCCCTCTCTCCCTGCTCAGACATTCTTGCAGCAATGCTGGAAGCCAGTCTGGGGGAATGATCCAGCTGGTTATTTTTTTCCTGCTAATACTGCATGGCAAAGGAAACCCATTTTTTCCCAGCAGTGCAGTTTAATACCCAGCAAGCCGTGGCCTCAGATCAGGAGAGCAGGTTGAGCTTTGATGTTTCTTTGTCCAGGTTAAAGCCACGGAACTCCTCAGGGTGGGTCTGAGAGTTCCCAGGGATTGTTTTCCTTTCAGGATGTTTTATGATGGATGAAGCCTGGCTCATGAACAGAGGTTAAGTGGTGCCGTGCAGGGAGAGCAGCCTGGTGGTGCCTTGTCCTGGGAGAGATGTTTTACCCAGTTCCGAGGAACTGGGTAAAGAGGGAGGAATTTCCCCATGGAAAGGGGTCAGGTCTTGGCAGAGGCTGCCCAGGGAGCTTTGCAGTGCCCAACCCTGGAGGTGTCCAGGGAATTCCTGGAGGTGGCACTCAGGGCTCTGCGCTGGGGACAAGGTGGGCATTGGGCACAGCTTGGACTTGATGCTCTTTTCCAACCTCAGCCATTCTGAGCTCCTTCTGAAGAGTCTTTATTTATTTTAACTGCAAAACTTCTTAAACTTTGCATGGACTGTGTCTGTAATGCTCTGAAAGCTTGAGGAAATATAAAGGCATTTATTTAATGTCCTGTTTGAGGGCTCTGCTTCGCTGGGGCCTCGGTTCTGGGTCTGTTGAGTGGAGGAGCATTGGAATATTCTGGTAGGAGCTGCAGTGTGTGACGGGCTGGGCTGTTCCGGTGCAGGTACAGCCACAAACTCTCCTTGGGAGCTTTGAACTGGGATGAAGGACCAGGAAAGGAGCACAGCAGTTGTTTCACTGGCTCACTTGAGGCCATGTGTTGATCAAATGGGCGTCTGTGGAACGGGCAGCCCTTGATCTGCCTGTGGGGTGCAGCAGGAAATCTCAGTTTGCAAATGCTGGCCCTCAGTCTGAGTACAAAGAGGTGTCTTTTGTAACTTCGCCTTGGTCTGTGTGGGCAGCACAGATGAAAACGTCCAAGGTCCACGGAAGGACAGAGTGGGGTTTCTGTGAAACGCTGCTTGTGCACCCCAGTAAAAACCAGCACCCTGCTCTGAGACCCCAGTGTGGTCATGAGCAGGGATTTCTGTGGGGCTGAGCTGTGGTGACCCAGGAGGAAATGTCACTTGTTGCTTGGAGCAGACAGAGTAACCAGCCCTGAGCGGCATCAAAGTGATCAGGAAGGCTGAGAGGGAGGAGCCTGGAGTCCTGCAAGGGATGGAAATCAACGCTTCGAGCTCCCCGGGACTTTGTTTTGCTCGTTTAATATTCAAATGCAGTTGCAAATCTCACACTCAAAGGTTAATGCTTAATGGCGAGCCCAGAGTCCTCCCGGGTTCCTTGGGACTGGTGTTGCTTTTGTGGGGCCATCAGCACAGAGGAGCACCTGGAAATACCAATCCTGCTGAATTAGTGCTGAAATACAGATCACAGCCGGGGAGATTCCTCTGCCCTCAGAGCCGATGTGAGCCCAGCAGCCCACAGAGGTGAATTTTAGGGAGATACTGAGCTCCATGTGTGCTGAGCTGGTGAAAAAGGCCTTTTTTGTGCTCTTCTGTTCCCAGAGCATTTGGGATCCTTTTCTGCAGCTTTTTCCTGCAGCTTTTGAAGTGCTGCGGTTTCGGTTTCTTCGTGTCTGGGTGTGGAGCAGTTAATTAAAAAGTAACATTTAAATCAAGAAGCTGTGCAAATTCTGTCTTTAGCATGGGGTAGGGCAGCAATTAGGAGGCTGCTTAACGAGATACTGGGTGAGGATAAGGTTGATGATCAAAACAAAGTACTCCTGATATCATCTCTTTCTTTGGGAGCTTCAGAGGCCGGGAAGGATTAGAAGGAGCTCTTCATTTCGGGTGCACGTTTGTCCAACACAGAGGCTTTCAGGGGTTTATTGCTGGGGCAGATTTTTGTTGAAGAAAAAACCCAGCACAGCCCTTTCCATGCAGAGCAGCATCCCACCATGCCTGCCTGTGGTTTCCTGCTGGTGGCCAGGGAGCGTCGGTGGCACTGAGCTGGGGGGATGTGGGAGCTGGCAGAGGGACAGGGACAGGCTGGGTCATGGCTGAGGGACAGCCGGGCCAGGTGCCAGCCATGCCCTGGGTCAGCCCCAGGCCCTGCAGCACTCCAGGCTGGGCAAGGCCCTGGGGGTGCTGTGCCAGCTGGGACACGAGCCCAGGGGGGCCGGGGGGCAGGAGGCCGAGGGCCCCTGGGCTGGGCAGCCCCAGGGTGGGCACAGCCAGGGCAGGGACTGTCCCCTGTGCTGGCCCTGCTGAGGGACCCCGGGATCCTGGGAAAGCTGCGGGCCCCTCCTGCCAGGAGAGCCCTGGAGGGGCTGGAGGGAGCAGGGAATGGAGCTGGGGAGGGAATGGAGCCCCAGCAGGGCTCAGGGAGCTGGGCAGGGAATGGAGCTGGGAGGGAATGGAGCCCCAGCAGGGCTCAGGGAGCTGGGCAGGGAATGGAGCCCCAGCAGGGCTGAGGGAGCTGGGCAGGGAATGGAGCTGGGCAGGGAATGGAGCCCCAGCAGGGCTGAGGGAGCTGGGCAGGGGCTGAGCCTGCAGCAGAGGAGGCTCAGGGGCCCTGGTGGCTCTGCACAAGTCCCTGGCAGGAGGGGACAGCCGGGGGGTCGGGCTGTGCTCCAGGGAACAGGGACAGGAGAGAGGGAACGGCCTCAGGCTGGGCCAGGGCAGCTCAGGGTGGGCACAGCAGGAATTTCCCCCTGGAAAGGGGTCAGGCCTTGGCAGGGGCTGCCCAGGGAGCTTTGCAGTGCCCATCTCTGGACTGGTTGGCTTTGGAGGGCTTTTCCAACCTTAATGGTGCCAGGATTTTGTAATGCAAATGCAGAGATCTCTTTAATTTGTCAGATGTTAAGGAATAATGAAGAAATTCATCTTCATAGTTCACAAGGGGAAAACAAAAGGAGATTCTTGGCAAACTGGTGACATATTTTGGTTGAAATTTTATCTGTGAATTTTAAGTGTATCCAAGTGGTTTTCAATAAGCAGCTTGGGCCAGGGAACGTCTCAGGGAGCTGAAATGCCTCTTGGGGGTGTGTAGCAATGATGAACCCCAGTGAGCTGGGATCACTGCCTCGAGGCCTCCAGTGTGTCCTGCTTTGCCTTTATCAGGGATTCCAAAAAGAACTGAGTGAATGAGACAGGCAGGGGACAAAGAGAATGGTGCTGAATGAGAATGGAGTTACGGCAGTTCTGATGTCAAAGGAACTGTTTTAGTTTTGTGCTGCTGCTTGGGAGGGTGTCCCAGAGCTGCCCCTTGGTGGAGAACCTTCCACAGGTCCTGTCCCTTGGCTGTTCCTCATGGCTGGCACGGAATGGGCTCCTGGCATGGTGTCATTTGAGAGCAGAGGGGCTGGGTTCATGGAATTGTGGAATCCCGGACTGCTGTGGGTGGGAAGGGACCCCAAAGCCCCTGCAGTGCCAGCCCTGCCATGGCAGGGACACCTGCCACTGTCCCAGCTGCTCCAGCCCCAGTGTCCAGCCTGACACCTTGAGCTCCAGGATTTACATAGGAAGCATTTCCTTTCCTCCTTTGGAGTTTCTCACCGTCCACCATTCCTCTGAAGAGAAATCCACAAACGTCTTGGATTCAGTCTTTGCAGTGTTAAAGATGAATGTGGGAATTATTCCATCTTGGAAGCACAGACAGAGTGTGTTCCTCAGGAGTCTGAGCTGGGAGCCTAAGGAGGTTGAGCGAGCTCTGAAATAACTGAGTAGCTCATGGGTCTCTTCCCTGGCAGACTGAATCCCAGAATCCCAGAAATACTGAGGCTGGAAAAGCCCTCTGGGGTCACTGGGTCCAAGCTGTGCCCAATGCCCACCTTGTCCCCAGCGCAGAGCCCTGATTGCCACCTCCAGGAATTCCCTGGACACCTCCAGGGATGGGCACTCCAAAGCTCCCTGGGCAGCCCCTGCCAAGGCCTGACCCCCTTTCCACGGGGAAATTCCTGCTGAATTCCTGCAGGATGATGACTTTTTGTCTCCCTTGTCCAGCACTCCCAGGAGGAGGACTCTGAGATGTACCTGCAGCCCCCATCAGGGCTGACCCAAGACATTTACAGGGTGCTCTGAATTCTGAATGGTGCTTGCTTCTCTCTCAAGGAAAGTTGGGTCCTTTTTAGGGAAGTGAAATTGTGCAGTTGAGAAATGTTGATAACCCAAATATCCAATTTCTTGGGAAGAGCTTGAGGATAAAAATACTGGCGAGTGTAAGTTGTTGTGAGGTGGCAGTGGGGTGTTCTGTATGAGCCTGGCACCGCTCCTCGCTGCTTTCCTGGGAGTGCTTGACAGGTCTGGGGATGGCTCAGGGCTGGCTTCCAGCTGGGCACGGAGGGAGAGCTGTGTGGCAGGAAGTGGGAAGGGGCTGGGAGTGACCCTGTCCCTGCCCTGGAGTCACCAGGCAGCAGTGGGACACCTGGGCATCCTCTGTGTCCCTGCAGTGATGCACTGCAGGCTCCAGCTTCTTCCCAGGCAGCACTGGGCTGGGATAACCATAACAGTAATAATAACAACAGCAGCAGCCCCTCTGCTTGCCATCAGTAACTGCCCTGGTGTCTTGGTTTGAAAAGACAGGAAGTCCTGGGCTGTGTTTCCCCATCCAGAGCTGCCTGACCTTGGGGAGGGACCTGCTGTGGTTCAGATGTCTGACTGGAAAACCACAGCAGCTGCACGTCCATGCTGTGGTGTACCTGGAATCACAGAGTCAGGGAGTCTCCTGAGCAGGAGCGGACCCACAGGGATCACAGATCCAGCTCCTGGTCCTGCACAGACACCCCCACAATCCCAGCCTGGCCATCCCTGGCAGCGCTGTCCAAATGCTCCTGGAGCTCTGGGGCTGTGCCCATTCCCTGCCCAGCACCCTTGGAAAAGAGCCTTTCCTGATGTCCATCCTATCCCTGCCCTGGCACAGATCCATGGAGATTTGAAAAGATTTGGAGCAGGCTCTGGCAGCACAAGGTGCTGGTCCTGTGCTGGATCAGCTCCTGTGGAAGATTCCCAGAGCTTGGCCAACAGTTTAAAATAGTAACTGGTCTTGGTGGCTTCTCCAGTTACCAGGATCATTCCAGGGATCTCATGATTTACATATCGTTTTCCAAATGTCCACATGCACAGGAAAAGAAATTTGCTGTTGCTCTGACCCTGAGGTGCTGAAGGAAGAGTTGAAGTGATGTGTGCCAGGAGGAGTGGGTTGAGGGATGAGCTGGGGCTCGGAGCAGCTGGCAGCGTTCGGGCACAGGGGCTGGGCTGGCTGCTCCTCCACGGGATGGAACAGGAACTCCAGAAAACTGCAGAGGGCAGGGTAAGGTGGGATCTTGGGAAGGAATTCCTGGCTGGGCTGGAACTGCCAGAGCAGCTGGGGCTGCCCCTGCATCCCTGCAGTGGCCAAGGCCAGGCTGGACACTGGGGCTGGAGCAGCCTGGCACAGTGGCAGGTGTCCCTGCCATGGGCACCCCCTTGTCCTGTCCCTTGTCCCCAGTCCCTCTGCAGCTCTCCTGGAGCCCCTCTGGGCCCTGGCAGGGCCTCTGAGCTCTCCTTAGAGCCTTCTCCTGTCCAGGTGAGCTCCCCCAGCTCTCCAGGCTGGCTCCAGCCCTGGAGCAGCTCTGTGGTCTCTGCACTCTGTCCAGCAGTTTGTCTCAGCTCTTGTTTATTTACTGTTAGAACCAGAGGCTCTGGGAATATTTCAATTGCTGTATTACGGTTGAGGTTCAGAAGAGTTGGTGGAAGGATCTGTATGTATGTATTTCTTTATTTACTGGAAGTGAGGAAGCAGCAGAGAGCAGAGCCCATCCCAGTGACCCCTGGGCTGTGTGGAGTCAGGACTGGACTGCAGCAGTTTGTGGGTTAGAACAATCTGCACTATCTGGAGTGGCCATCTGGTCACTTGGTGTTTGTGGTCACTTGGCCATTCTGGCTGAGCACTGGGGCAGTGCCTGGATGGTTTTACAGCTCTTCCACCCTTCAATCCCTGAATTCCTGCCAGAGAGGGTTAGGGAAGAGCTGAAGGTGTCATAAAACCCCAACTTCAGAAAGTTGATGCAGGTGTTGTTGGTATAAACCCCCAAAATGAGAAAACCTCTGGACCATTTTCCCCAGTCTTTGCATCACTCACTCCTGCTGGAGAGAAGTGAGTGATGGTCCCCTGTTTAGTCTGGGACAGTCCAGCTGTTTTAGTCTGGGATTATTGTTTTTCTTTGAGTGTATTTAGCCGTGGCAGGGGCTGCCCAGGGAGCTTTGCAGTCCTCATCCCTGGAAGTGTCCAAGGAGTTCCTGGAGTTGGCACTCAGGGCTCTGGGCTGGGGACAAGGTGGGCATTGGGCACAGCTGGGACTCCATGGGCTGGGAGGGTTTTTCCAGCCTCAGGGATCCTGAGTTTTTTGTTGGGGCTGCTGTTAAAGCAGCTGGGAAGAGGCTGAATAAATCCCAAAATTGGTGTGAGTGGACATTGATTAGGGAATAGTTTGTGTATTTCCGTTCTGTCAGCAGTGCAGGTACCCTGGGAAATGCTGCTCTTCCTTAATTCCAACAGCTCAAACTCTTCTTTTTTCAGTGAAATCTTGGGGGAAGTTCTAACTCATATAAAAGGTTGAATTTAGCTCATCTGGGCTGATAGTTCTGATCAACCATGATAAAGTAACTGAGGCAGTGGGAAGACTTTAAAATTTGTTAAAAATAGCTGGGTTTTGTGTGTGCCTGTCCTTTTCCAAATGCTCCCATCCCACTGCTGCCTCCTGGGGTGTGCCATGGGATGTATGGGAAAGGCAGGAATTCTGCTCCTCTCGTCAGGCTCATGTTTAAGGGTTAAATGGACCTTTTGGCTGATTTTATTGAGGAGTTCCTGATTCTCCTCATCCTTTTCCAGTTCCTTTTGCAGCCAAAGAACCCTTTCCTTGCAGTTGGCTCAGAGCAATAGTGGGTATGGATTTGCCTCAGGGAAGGGGCTCTGCAGGCTCTGTACATGCCTGGGGAAGGGGCTCTGCAGGCTCTGTGCATTCCTGGGGAAGGGGCATTCCAGGCTGTGTGCATCCCTGGGGAAGGGGCATTCCAGGCTCTGTGCATCCCTGGGGAAGGGGCATTCCAGGCTCTGTGCATCCCTGGGGAAGGGGCATTCCAGGCTCTGTACATCCCTGGGGAAGGGGCATTCCAGGCTCTGTGCATCCCTGGGGAAGGGGCTCTGCAGGCTCTGTGCATCCCTGGGGAAGGGGCATTCCAGGCTCTGTGCATCCCTTCTCCCAGCTTCCCTGGAGCAGCAGACCGAGCCGGAGGAGCCCCTGGCAGGGAGGCTCAGGTGGGATCTCAGGAGCAGGCTCTTCCCCAGAGGGTGCTGGCCCTGAGCAGGGCATGGTCCCAGTCCCGAGGCTGCCAGAGCTCCAGGAGTGTCTGGACAGCGCTCCCAGGAATGGGATGTGGGGGTGTGCAGGTGATCCCTGTGGATCCCCTCCTGCTCAGGATATTCCATGACTCCATGAGTCCAAGGACAGCTCTCTGCTTCCATGCGTGTGCTGCGTGTTGAATTCCCAGCTCCCCTCAGCAGAGGGGCACAGGGAAGGCTGCAGGCTGTCCCTGCTGGTTGGACTCGGGGTCCTGGTGCAGGCTCTGAGCCGTGTCCAGCAGGGTGTGTTACACACAGCCCTGGCACACGTTCTCCCAGGGACAGCCCCAGCAACGGCGGGTCTGCTCCTCCTGGGCTCTGCAGATCCTCCAGCAGCGCTGCTCCAGGTGGGAGCTCCCTGAGGAGAGCTCAGGGGGGGAGCTGGGATATATTGAACAGTTGTTCATCACTTGCTAATGTGTAAATGCTTTTCCAAAGGCACTGGAGAGGTTTTTAGTGGGTTTTAGTCTGCTCAGTAACGAGCTTTCCTTACTTGCCTGAGTGGATTCCATGGAAAAGTATCTTGGGACCATCTGTCCTAAGGCATGCAAGGTGTGGCCAAGGTGGGGAAGGTGGGCTCAGTTCAGGGGGTATTGGCACAGAGATTGTGGAAAAGCTGCAAAGCACTTTGATTTCATTCATGTGCTTGGAGCTGAACCATCCCTGGTGGTGTCCCAGGCCAGGCTGGGCACTGGGGCTTGGGGCACCCTGGGACAGGGGCAGGTGTCCCTGCCATGGTGGGGCTGGCACTGGGTGGGCTTTAAGGTCCTTCCCACCCAAACCATTCCATGGTTCCATGATTTATGCAAAATGGGCTTTCACTCGTGATTGATATTTTTAGTTTGTTTGTATTACTTGGGCCGTGTCTTTCCAATGACAGCCACAGCTCTTTGTGTATATTTGGGATATTTGGGACCAGCTGCTCATGGAAGGAGCTGCCTCTTGAACTCCTTTGGGTTTTGCTTTCACTGAACTTTGTGTGGGTTCTTTGGGTGTTTGGCCAGGGCTCCCTCCTGAGGAGGACACGGCTCCATTTCTGCTGCTGTGTCTGTCCTGACAGCTCGGCAGGGCCTGGCTGCCGTGGGAATGAGCTGGAATTGGGGAATTGGGGAATTGGGATCACCAGGAGCCGTGTCAGCTGAGGAGGGGCACCAGGCGTGCCCCTGGCCAGCAGGTGTGTCCTGGTGACACAGCAGTGACACGGGGTGGTGGCAGGAGTGCTGGCTGTGGTGACACAGCAGTGACACGGGGTGGTGGCAGGAGTGCTGGCTGTGGTGACACAGCAGTGACACGGGGTGGTGGCAGGAGTGCTGGCTGTGGTGACACAGCAGTGACACGGGGTGGTGGCAGGAGTGCTGGCTGTGGTGACACAGCAGTGACACGGGGTGGTGGCAGGAGTGCTGGCTGTGGTGACACAGCAGTGACACGGGGTGGCAGGAGTGCTGGTGTGCATCCCTGGGGAGGGGCTCTGCAGGCTCTGTGCATCCCTGGGGAGGGGCTCTGCAGGCTCTGTGCATCCCTGGGGAAGGGGCTCTGCAGGCTGTGTGCATCCCTGGGGAGGGGCTCTGCAGGCTCTGTGCATCCCTGGGGAGGGGCTCTGCAGGCTCTGTGCATCCCTGGGGAAGGGGCTCTGCAGGCTCTGTACATCCCTGCTGCCTGGGGAAGGGGCATTCCAGGCTGTGTGCATCCCTGGGGAAGGGGCATTCCAGGCTCTGTGCATCCCTGGGGAAGGGGCATTCCAGGCTCTGTGCATCCCTGGGGAAGGGGCATTCCAGGCTCTGTGCATCCCTTCTCCCAGCTTCCCTGGAGCAGCAGACCGAGCCGGAGGAGCCCCTGGCAGGGAGGCTCAGGTGGGATCTCAGGAGCAGGCTCTTCCCCAGAGGGTGCTGGCCCTGAGCAGGGCATGGTCCCAGTCCCGAGGCTGCCAGAGCTCCAGGAGTGTCTGGACAGCGCTCCCAGGAATGGGATGTGGGGGTGTGCAGGTGATCCCTGTGGATCCCCTCCTGCTCAGGATATTCCATGACTCCATGAGTCCAAGGACAGCTCTCTGCTTCCATGCGTGTGCTGGGTGTTGTATTCCCAGCTCCCTTCAGCAGAGGGGCACAGGGAAGGCTGCAGGCTGTCCCTGCTGGTTGGACTCGGGGTCCTGGTGCAGGCTCTGACCCCGTGTCCAGCAGGGTGTGTTACACACAGCCCTGGCACACGTTCTCACAGGGACAGCCCCAGCAACGGCGGGTCTGCTCCTCCTGGGCTCTGCAGATCCTCCAGCAGCGCTGCTCCAGGTGGGAGCTCCCTGAGGAGAGCTCAGGGGGGGAGCTGGGATATATTGAACAGTTGTTCATGACTTGCTAATGTGTAAATGCTTTTCCAAAGGCACTGGAGAGGTTTTTAGTGGGTTTTAGTCTGCTCAGTAACGAGCTTTCCTTACTTGCCTGAGTGGATTCCATGGAAAAGTATCTTGGGACCATCTGTCCTAAGGCATGCAAGGTGTGGCCAAGGTGGGGAAGGTGGGCTCAGTTCAGGGGGTATTGGCACAGAGATTGTGGAAAAGCTGCAAAGCACTTTGATTTCATTCATGTGCTTGGAGCTGAACCATCCCTGGTGGTGTCCCAGGCCAGGCTGGGCACTGGGGCTTGGGGCACCCTGGGACAGGGGCAGGTGTCCCTGCCATGGTGGGGCTGGCACTGGGTGGGCTTTAAGGTCCTTCCCACCCAAACCATTCCATGGTTCCATGATTTATGCAAAATGGGCTTTCACTCGTGATTGATATTTTTAGTTTGTTTGTATTACTTGGGCCGTGTCTTTCCAATGACAGCCACAGCTCTTTGTGTATATTTGGGATATTTGGGACCAGCTGCTCATGGAAGGAGCTGCCTCTTGAACTCCTTTGGGTTTTGCTTTCACTGAACTTTGTGTGGGTTCTTTGGGTGTTTGGCCAGGGCTCCCTCCTGAGGAGGACACGGCTCCATTTCTGCTGCTGTGTCTGTCCTGACAGCTCGGCAGGGCCTGGCTGCCGTGGGAATGAGCTGGAATTGGGGAATTGGGATCATCAGGAGCCGTGTCAGCTGAGGAGGGGCACCAGGCGTGCCCCTGGCCAGCAGGTGTGTCCTGGTGACACAGCAGTGACACGGGGTGGTGGCAGGAGTGCTGGCTGTGGTGACACAGCAGTGACACGGGGTGGCAGGAGTGCTGGCTGTGGTGACATGCAGTGACAGGGAGTGCTGGCTGTGGTGACATGGCAGTTACACAGGGTGGCAGGCAGTGACACGGGGTGGCAGGAGAGCTGGCTGTGGTGATATGCAGTGACAGGGAGTGCTGGCTGTGGTGACAGAGCAGTGACACGGGGTGGTGGCAGGAGTGCTGGCTGTGGGGACAGAGCAGTGACAAGGGATGGTGGCAGGAGAGCTGGCTGTGGTGATATGCAGTGACAGGGAGTGCTGGCTGTGGTGACAGAGCAGTGACACGGGGTGGTGGCAGGAGTGCTGGCTGTGGGGACACAGCAGTGACACGGGGTGGCAGGAGTGCTGGCTGTGCCCGGGCTGTCCCTGCAGGCTCTCCAGAGCCGTTCCCATGAGGATGTGCCCGAGCCCGGGGCTTGCTGGGGTCAGCCAGGATCCCTCGGTGTCCTGGCTCCATGGGACGTGCAGTGCCTGTGGGAACTGATGGAGAGAGCTTCAGGTTGGGTATTGGGAACAAATTCCTGCCTGGGAAGGCAGCCGGCCCTGGCACAGGTGCCCAGAGCAGCTGGGGCTGCCCCTGCATCCCTGGCAGTGCCCAGGGCCAGGCTGGACAGGGCTGGAGCAGCCTGGCACAGTGGCAGGTGTCCCTGCCATGGCAGGGTGGCACTGGGGGGGCTCTGAGCTCCCTTCCCACCCACCCATTCCATGACTCCATGGTTGTGGAATGCAAAGCCAGCTGAGACTGAGACAAGTTCTCCCTTCCAGCCCCGCCTTGCTCCCTGTCCCAGCCCCTTCTGTGCTTTGTGAGAATTCCCTGTGTTCTTCCATGGCTCTTCCAGCCTTGAGCTCTCCAGAGCTTTGGTGTCCATTTAAGCCAGAGTTGTGCAGAATTTTGTGGAACTCTTGGCATTCATGGCCCAGCAGAGAATTGCTGAGGAGTTCTTGTTGGAGGTGCCCCTGCTCATGGCAGGGGTCGGGCTGTGCTCCAGGGAACAGGGTCAGGAGAGAGGGAACGGCCTCAGGCTGGGCCAGGGCAGCTCAGGGTGGGCACAGCAGGACTTTCCCCATGGAAAGGGGGCTCAGGCACTGGAACTGCCCAGGGAGGCTTGGATCCCAATCCTCCCCATGGAAAGGGGGTCAGGCCTTGGCAGGGGCTGCCAAGGGAGCTTTGCAGTGCCCATCCCTGGAGGTGTCCAAGGAATTCCTGGAGGTGGCACTCAGGGCTCTGGGCTGGTGACACAGCAGTGGTGACAAGGTGGCCATTGGGCACAGCTGGGACTCCATGGGCTGGGAGGGCTTCTCCAACCTCCCTGAATCTGGGACTGTCAAAGACTTTTGGGCACAGATTCCAGGGAAAAAGGCATCAAAGAAAGTTTAGAAATAAAATCCTGAACAGTTTTTGTTCAGATCAGTGCCCTTGGTTTGGGTGAATGTTGTACCTGCAGTTAAGTAAGCACTGATTGGAAGATGAGGAAATACATTTATATTCACATTACACTTAATTCCATTTGTGTGGGGACATGCTGCTGGTTGGTCTCTGCTTGGGTGTATCCCACAGCACCCCAGGAATTCCTGGATTTCAGGCACTGGTTAAAGCCCAGCTCTGGAGTTGTGGGGGAGCTCATGGGCTGAGCCAGGCTTGGCTCTTCCTCTGTGATCCCCTTCCCCTGTCCCCAGTTGTTCTGATCCCCATCCAGCCTGGCCTTGGGCACTCCCAGGGCTGAGCAGTTCACACTGCCCAGTGCTGCAGGAGCGGGGAGCTGGGATAACTGGGAGCATCCTGAGTGACCTGGTTGGTGATTCCCTGGCAGGGGCTGTGAGTCCCTGTGATCTCCCTTTGAGCTGAAGGGTTCTGTGAAAGTTCATTTAGGGAAAAAAATAAAAGCCTTTGGCCCTCAGGTACCTTTGCTTATTAGAAACTTTCAAAAATCTTTTTCAGGATTGGAAGCTTGCAAAGGAATTCACACTGAATGAAAATCATTTCCTGAAGCTGGGTCTGTTCCAGGAACTGTAACCCAAATGTTTCTCTGTCCGTGGAGGAGATTTCACGTTTGAAGAAACTTCTACTGAAGGTAGGAACATCTCCCTGTCCTTTTGTCTTGGGATGGCTGGGTGGGAAGGGAGCTCAGAGCCCCCCCAGTGCCACCCTGCCGTGGCAGGGACACCTGCCACTGTGCCAGGCTGCTCCAGCCCCAGTGTCCAGCCTGGCCCTGGGCACTGCAGGGATGCAGGGGCAGCCCCAGCTGCTCTGGCAATTCCAGCCCAGCCAGCAATTCCTCATGGCCAAGATCCCATCCATGGCTGCCCTCTGGCACTGGCAGCCATTCCCTGGCTCCTGTCCCTTGTCCCCAGTCCCTCTGCAGCTCTCCTGGAGCCCCTCTGGGCCCTGCCAGGGGCTCTGAGCTCTCCCTGGGTCCTTCTCCTGCCCAGGTGAGCACTCCCAGCTCTCCCAGGCTGGATCCCTGGGAGCTGAGGGGCTCCAGCCCCAGGGGCTGCTGCTTTGCAGGTGGGGTCTCACCTGAGCAAAGGAGTAGAATCCCCCCTCCCCTGTGGGTCAGCCCAGCACGGGGGGAATTCTGGCCAGGGCCTGTGAAGTTCCTTTTTAAAGGACCAGGTAATTCCCAGTAATAGGATGAGCTCTGTGGTGCTGGGTGCTCAGTTCTGGTGGCTGCTCCTGGGATTGATCCTGGTATTTAATACCTTGAGTCATGTGAGAGGGAATTGTGGTGTCCCAGGGATATTCCTGGGGATGGAGCCCGGGCTGAGGGGCCCAGTCCCTGTCCCTGTGCCATCCCTGAGCCTGGGCTGGCTTTTCCCCATGGAAAGGGGTCAGGCCTTGGCAGGGGCTGCCCAGGGAGCTTGGCAGTGCCCATCCCTGGAGGTGTCCAAGGAGTTCCTGGAGGTGGCACTCAGGACTCTGCGCTGGGGACAGTGGGTATTGGGCACAGCTGGGACTGGATGGGCTGGGAGGGCTTCTCCAGCCCCAGGGATCCTGGGATTCTCAGTGTGCTGGCCAGGATCCTCCCTAAAACCAGGTTCAACTGGGAAAAGATTCCTCTCAGAACCTGAGCTCGGGTCCATAATGGCTGGGAAGAGCATGGATCCTCTTTCCCTGTTCTCCTGGGCACTGCTGTGGCTGTTGCAGGTGGAGGTGCCACTCTGTGGGCTCATGGTGGGGCAGGCAAAGGGAGCAGGCCGGGATCTCTCACTGGAGTCCCCCAGGGAGCAGTGGGAGCCATCCAGCAGGGCAGCCCGAGGCACACAGGAGGAGCTGCCCTCGCCTGCAGCAGCAGTTCCATTGTGGATTGGCTGCCCTGGCATTCCCTGGAGGTGGGGAGCAGCAGGATCCCTCCCAGTGCCAGCAGTGCAGTGGCTCACTCGGCCATTTTCCTGCTGGGAATTCCATTGGGAAAAGCTCCCCTAATGCTCCAAAGGGAGGAATTTTATATAAAACAAGTTCTCCCATGGAAATAGGTGATGAGTTGAAGATGCACAGATTGGAATGGTTAGGTGGGACATTGGGAAGGATTTCCTGCTGGTAGGGTGGTCAGGGGTGGGATGGACTTCGAAGGGAGGCTGTGGTTGGATACTGGAATGCCCAAGGCCAGGCTGGATGGGGCTTGGAGCTCCCTGGTCCTGGTGAGAGCTTTGGTAGGCTCAGCCTAGTTATTTTTGTGTCCCCAGCAGTTGTTGATTCCCTGCTGTTCCTCCTGGGATCACTCCCCTATCCACTGGCCCTGGTTTGGGATCTGCCTGTGCCTTTTCCTCTTTCTGATTTGTGCTGATTCATTTATTCCCTTTCCTCCCTCTGCTGAGTCACCGAGGGGGGGGAGTTTTGCTCTACAGCTGTCTGGGGATTCCATGCCCAGCCCTCCCCTGGGAATTCAGCTGAGCCATTGATCAGCCTGGCCTCGTCCATCTGTGTTTTCCAGGTGGATTTTCAGTGGTAGAACAGTTTGCTGAAAAAGCTGATTTGGGGGTTCACGTTCAGCAGGTTCAGTAAAGTGAGATTTTATTCCCTGGAGCTGGGATAACTGTTACTGGATAACTGGAATTAAAGGTGGAGAGTTCTTGGATGGATGTGTGGTCCTGGTGTTCTCCAAACTTCTTCCCATACTGGAATTGGAGGGAATTCCCCATGTTTTGGGGTATTTTTTGTTGCTTTGTGTAGCAAAGCTTAAAATTATTTATTCTTATGGAGGAAGTAGAGGAAATTTTGTATTGAAACTTGGAAAAAAAAAAAAAAAGATAAGCTTGAAATTCCTATCAGGAATCTGTGTCTGTCCTGGCTAAAATCCACCCTGGATGGAGCTGGGACCTGTTCAGCTGGGCCAGAGGTGCTGGAGTTGGGGTTGGCTTTGGGATTTTGTACTGGATGTTACTGGGATGGTGGGAGGATCCCAAAACTCTTCTTGGGACCGTCCTTCCCTCAACACTTCTATGTGCTCCCACCTAGTGAAAACAGTCAGTGTTTTATGTTAGCAGGAATGGTCTTAAATGGGCCTAAAAAATCAGTAAGTCTTGGGAATTTTGTCCTGATTTCCAGGCGGAGTTGCCTGGGGGGTTCCTGCCCCTCCCTGTTTGCTTTTCCTGGCACTGGAGTGCACAGAGCATTTTGGAAAGGCTGGAAAATGCTGTGGCTGTTTGGTGTGTGCCTGTGTGTGCTGAGGCTCAGGGAGCCCTGAACTGGCTGAGAGTAACCCTGGGAGAATCACAGCAAACAGGGACTGGGTACTCCTGGAGCTGTGGGATCAGGGGGCTGGGGAGGGCTCTGGGGCCCTGTGGGTCACCTGGGAGTGACCCTGGCACTGGCACCGTGCCCCCGGGTCCCTTCCCTGCTGTTCCCACTGCAGTCCCCAAAGGGAGCCGTGGTTCCCTGGAGCTGCTGGCAGCAGGAGGCTGGGTGATCAGCCATGCAAAATAAATAATTCAAGGACCAGTTCCCCATTGGAATTCCCAGCCAGGAGCTCCTCGGGCTCAGAACATTCTGTGTAAAACATTGATTTTGTCCTTCATGCAAATGAGCAGCTCTGGGGCAGGTGCTGTCCAGGATATGGCTCTGGGGAGGGTGGAAAATGAAATAAAATTAATACAATAAAGTAAAATAACACAAAACAACATAAAACCAAAATAAAATAAAATATGTGTCCTCCCCCTAGCTCCTGAGCAGATGGAGTAGGAGAAAAAGAACTGAGCAGAGCAGAGGTGGCAAAAGGGGTCGTGGCAAAAGGGGTCCTTTGTTTGGGGTTTTTAACAGCAAGTGCATCACTTGTTGGAACTTTTTATAAACTCAGCTGGGATTTTGTTGGCAGGGAATTGAATATTCCCAGCCCTGAGGAGGCAGGGTTTGTTAGTCTTGGAATTCTGTGTTGGAATGGGGAGATTAAATATCTCCTGCACTGTCCCAGAATTCAAACACCCCAACACTGGTTTTTATCCCTAATGGGAATTCATTAATGGGTTGGAAGCTGGTGCTGCTGTGCTGGGACGGGGGGCTCCAATCCAGCTGGGGCCCACAGACACCTACAGAAATCATCCTTGGGCTGAGGGAGGGCAGGGGTGGAGGGGATGCTGGGAGGGAATTCCTGCCTGGGAGGGTGCCCGAGCAGCTGGGG
The DNA here is from genome assembly GCF_014805655.1 of Passer montanus. NCBI lineage: Eukaryota > Metazoa > Chordata > Aves > Passeriformes > Passeridae > Passer > Passer montanus. The sequence continues at coordinate 404,400 of NW_024365048.1, forward strand.
CTGCCCCTGCATCCCTGCAGTGCCCAGGGCCAGGCTGGACACTGGGGCTGGAGCAGCCTGGCACAGTGGCAGGTGTCCCTGCCATGGCAGGGTGGCACTGGGGGGGCTCTGAGCTCCCTTCCCACCCAAATCATCCCAGGATTCCCTGAGCCATTGGTGCCCATGCAGAGGATCTTTAATTGGTGTTGTTAATGAGCTGTCCAGAGCGTGGTGCCCGCAGGGGATGCCATGGGGCTCTCCTTGGCTGCAGCCTCACTGCTCCTTCCCAGCCCTGCAGCTCCTGCAGAGCCTCAGGGCTTGGTGTGGCACTGGAAATCCCTGGGATGTGCTCCCCCAATGCATCTCAGCTCCAGCCCCGCAGCAGGTGCTGACACAGAGCTGCTCCCCTGGAGCCCTCGTGGGTGTTCCCTTGGATATTCCAGAAATAAAATCAGCAGCCAGGAAGGGCTCTGAGTGTCCACCCGAAAAAGGGAAAATGTCTCTGCTTTACTGGTGGAGAAGTGACCTAAATTTAAGCACTGAGATGGGGGAAATGGCAGATGCCACGGAATCAGAGAGTTCTGGAATGGATTGGATCAAAGGGACCTCAAATTCCCCCCAGTGCCACCCTGCCATGGCAGGGACACCTCCACTGTGCCAGGCTGCTCCAGCCCCAGTGTCCAGCCTGGCCCTGGGCACTGCCAGGGATGCAGGGGCAGCCCCAGCTGCTCTGGCAATTCCAGCCCAGCCCCTCTCCACTCTGGCAGGGAAGGTCAGGCAGCTTTTCCTGGAGATGTATAAAAAGTTCAGTAAAGCTGTGGAATTGCCAGGATTACAATGGGTGTCAGTTTGGAAGGTGAGAATTCCATCTGGATTCCACACCAATGGAAGGAATATTTCTGCATTTGGGTTGACTGAGCCCCCAAACCTCCTTCACTGAAGGCCTTTGGTGCCAGATTTTCCCTCGGTGAATTTATAACCAAGCAGAGATGGTTAAAAATACCCAAAGAACAGTTTGTGAGGAACACACCGAGCCCAGCAGTGCTGTCACTGCAGTGTCATGTAGGTTGAACATTCAGATGGCTGCTCCCAGCTCTGAAATTCAGTGCTGAAATCCCAGAATCCCAAAATCCCTGGGCTTGGAAAAGCCCTCCCAGCCCATCCAGTCCCAGCTGTGCCTGACCCCCACGTGTCCCCAGCCCATTCCCTCCCAGCTCCATTCCCTGCTCCCTCCAGCCCCTCCAGGGCTCTCCTGGCAGGAGCTGTCCCCAGGATTCTGGGGAAACTCCTGATGTGTACAAGAAACTCAGTGTTTCCCCAATTCCATGTCCTGGTTCTGTGAATGCTTCACTCGAAGCTTCACTGTGGAAGTTACACCATGAAGGACTGGGAGATTTAAAATCTGATGGGAAAATTGGGGTCTTCAGCCTTTTGCAAGGCCCTGCTCTGGTGGCTGGGAGGCAGAGCCCCCTCAGTGTCATTCCTGGGGGAAAATGGGGTTTTAGGAGGGCAGTGTCCAGGCTGTCCTGTAGCTGAGGTTATGCAGAATGTGACCAGCAGAGGATCAGGCACAGGGACATTTTTGGATGCTGGGAAAGCCAAAGGCATGGATGGGAGAGTTCTGTGTGCGGAAATGGGGATGTGGGTTAGGTTAAAAACAGCCTTGTGATCCTGGTGTGGAATCACATGGTGCTGCTGGATCATCTGGGAGTGTGGCACAGGGACACGGCCCAGCCCAGGCTGAGTGTGCAGAGTGTGGGAGCCAGGGCTGGCACTGCCCAGGTGTGTCCCCTGTGTCCCTGGGGAGTGGCAGCCACTGCCTGCTGGTTGTGTCCGTGGCTGCAGAGGGACTGGGGACAAGGGACAGGACACAGGGAATGGCTGCCACTGCCAGAGGGCAGCCATGGATGGGATCTTGGCAATGAGGAATTGCTGGCTGGGCTGGAATTGCCAGAGCAGCTGGGGCTGCCCCTGCATCCCTGGCAGTGCCCAGGGCCAGGCTGGACACTGGGGCTGGAGCAGCCTGGCACAGTGGAGGTGTCCCTGCCATGGCAGGGTGGCACTGCAGGGAATTTGAGGTCCCTTCCCACCCAACCCATTCCAGAATTCTGTGAATTCTGTACCTTCACTGTGGCCAGTGAAGGTTGTTGGGGAGCTGAGGTGAGATGGTGAAGGGCAGCATTGGAAGAGGAAGTGTTTAGCAAGAGGAAGAGCCCTGGAAGAGTCTCCTAGGAGTGGTCAGAACAGTGCTTTGGTTTGGTGTACCTCACAGCTCTTCCAGAATTTCAGGTATTAGGAAAGCAAAGTGGAAAAACATGATTAATAGAACTCCCACAGAGAAAAATGGGGATAACAAAAGGGCAAACTAGGGTTGGAGTAGGAATGGATGGAAATGGGGGATTCAAAGTGCAGTGCCCCAAGAACGACCCTGAGGAGCTGGAGCCTGTCCAAGGAATGGAGCTGGGAGGGAATGGAGCCCCAGCAGGGCTGAGGGAGCTGGGCAGGGGCTGAGCCTGGAGCAAAGGAGGCTCAGGGGCCCTGGTGGCTCTGCACAAGTCCCTGGCAGGAGGGGACAGCCGGGGGGGTCGGGCTGTGCTCCAGGGAACAGGGACAGGAGAGAGGGAACGGCCTCAGGCTGGGCCAGGGCAGCTCAGGGGGGATTTTGGGGAAATTCCTTCCCCGGGAGGGTTGGAAAGCACTGCATGAAGTCCCCATCCCTGGAAGTGTTCAAAAATGTGTGGAGGTGGCACTTGAGGACACGGAGTGGTCGTGGTTGGGTTGGGGTGGGACTCAGAGCATGCACAGTGGGTGTGGAGCAGTAACCAGTGCCTTCCTGCCCCCAGCCAGTCGTGTCCCATCACCATGTTCTGGAAGTTTGATTTGAACACAACGTCACACGTGGACAAGCTGCTGGACAAGGAGGATGTGACCCTGGAGGAGCTGATGGACGAGGATGACGTCCTGCAGGAATGCAAGGCCCAGAACCGGCGGCTGCTGGACTTCCTGTGCCAGCAGCACTGCATGGAGCAGCTGGTCACCCTCATCACCCACGAGCCCCCCGTGGACATGGACGAGAAGGTCCGATTCAAGTAGGTATTGGAGCCCTGGGCCATGCCAGCCAGGGATCCCGGGGCTCAAACAGAGATTCCACCTGGGCTCCGTCCCTCTGCCAGGGCCCCTCTGGGGGAGGGAGGCTTTGAGCGCTGGGGGTGTTCCAGCTTTTGGGGTTTGGAGGGAACTGATTTGGTTTTGATCAAAAAAAATCCTATTTCATGTAATGTCTCCAAAAAAACATAACTCAAGTAATGTCTCAAATAATCAAATCTCAAATAATGTAAAAAAAAAAAATCCTATCTCAAATTAAGTCTGCAAAAAATCTTATCCTGCTGTTCCCTCAAAATCCAAAGCCCCCAAATAGGTTTTTATAGGAAGGGGAAGCACAAGAGGTAGAATTCTCTGACCTCAGTGGGTTTCCAATCCCACAGAACAAAGTGAGCTGGAAATGAATAAAATCTGGGATGTTTGCAGTGTGCTGCACATCCAGATCCTGCTGATTTCAGGGAGCACAGCTCCGGGCAGGCCTTGCCTCTGCTCAGACCACACTGAGCTCCTAGCAGGAGTTTGCTTCTCACCAAAGTTGTGTTTATGCATTTTTAACCCACTGTGTCCTCAAAAATATTGACATTTGGGTTTGGGGAGTTTGTTTGCTTTTGTGAAGTTTACATAAAAATAAAAGGCTGCTCTGACTATAAATAAATGAAACTGGGCAGGTTTTTCCTGGTGGGAATGGATCAGGGCTGGGGTTGGTGGAAAGCCACAGAAGTGCCATGTTCAGGTGTGGTTTTGGGTAAGAGTTGATAATGGTGTGAGGTGGCTGCTCCCAGGTGAGTGAATGCCCAGGAGTATGTGGGGTAATAACTTGGAATGTCCTGTGGCTGCTGTGCAAGGATCCTGCTCTGAAGGGTAAATTTGGAACACACCTGCAGAGCTGCCCCAGCCCTGGGGCCAGCAGCAGAAGGACCTGGAGCAAGTCCAGAGCTGCTCCCAGGGATGGAGCCCCTCTGCTCTGGAGAGGCTGGGAGAGCTGGGAATGCTCCCCTGGAGAAGGGAAGGGTCCAGGGAGAGCTTCCAGCACATTCCAGGGCCTGCAGGGGCTCCAGGGGAGCTGCAGAGGCAGGATTCCCTGATTGTTACCAAACAGGTGAAGAATGAGGGAGGGGGGACAAGGACAGAGGTTTCAAGTTGGAAATCCCTGCTGGGACAGCGAGGGCTGATGTTCATGGAGCATTTCCTTGGCAGCACTTGGGACTCCCAGGCAGGGCAGGCCCAGAAGTGTCTCCAAAGCCTGGAGAGAGGAAGGAGGGTTTGAGCTCATTAGAAACCAGGGAAACTTTTGGGATAAATAAAAGCTGAGCAGGAAGAATGGACTCTGTGTAAATCCAGATGGAATCCCACTTTTGGCTCTTCAGGAAAGGTTATAAAAGTGAAGTGGAACAGGGAGAAACTCGATAGCTTGGAAGGATCTGGGGCTCGGGATATGTGGGGAGAGGATCATCCAAGGGCTTTATCCCTGGGACGGTGGGAGATGGAGGTTCATAAAGTTCAGAGGGGAAATTGCAAAGAGTGAAAGACCCTGGTAAATCCCCATCCAAGCAGAACTTGTGGAATTAAACACCTGAAAGGAGGCTGGAGCAGGAAAGGAGTGTGAATCTTGGATCAGCCAGTGAGCTGCTGAGCCCAGGGGTGAGGGAAGCTCAGCTCCCAGGGGTCGGAGGGGGAGTTCGGGTGAGGTGAGGTCCCTGCAGCCTGGAAACCTCCAGGGCTGGGATGTGGTGCCAGAACAGGAATGGTGAGGGCTGGATCAGACCTGGGGCTGTGAGAGCTGCAGGAGCAGAACCTGCTGGGACAGGAGGAGCTCCCATTTCTCCCTGTCCATGGGATGTGTATCCCAGGGGAGCTCCACACACAGTTCTTTAGGAATTGTGGACATCTTGTGCATGGAATGAGTCAGGAAAAAGAGAAAAGAGTCCTGGTGTCCCCTCAGGGACGGAAGGGCTGGAAGGTCCCTCTGTGGTGGTGACAGTGACATCCTCAGCTCCTTGGGCAGCTCAAGCCTGGAACAGCAGCAGCAGGGCCTGAGGGGCTTTTGGAAGCTCCAGGGCTGGAACTGCAGGAACAGGAGGAGGCTGCTGGGGAAGGGAATGGTGCAAGGAAAGGGTCAAAGCTGCCAGCTGGCCTGGAAGTGTTCTAGTGGCTTGTAGGGAATGCAGAGATTGGGAAAGATCCTGGGGCAGAAACCTGGTGTGATCACAAATCACCAATAACCCATTGTGGGAAAAGTGTCCTCACCAGAGGGAACCTAGTGGCATGGGTTGGGTGGGAAGGGACCCCAGAGCCCCCAGTGCCACCCTGCCATGGCAGGGACACCTGCCACTGTGCCAGGCTGCTCCAGCCCCAGTGTCCAGCCTGGCCCTGGGCACTGCAGGGATCAGGGGCAGCCCCAGCTGTGCCGGGGCCTGCCCACCCTGCCAGGCAGGAATTCCCTCCCTTGCCGAGGCCTCTGCAGGGGCAGATCCCCAGTTCCCCCTGTGTGTCACTGCAGGTATCCCAACACGGCCTGCGAGCTGCTGACCTCGGACGTGCCGCAGATCAACGACAAGCTGGGCGGGGACGAGACCCTGCTCAACATCCTCTACGACTTCCTGGACCACGAGCCCCCCCTGAACCCCCTCCTCGCCAGCTTCTTCAGCAAGACCATCGGGAACCTCATTGCACGGAAAACAGAACAGGTGGGATGGGGGCTGTGCCAGTCCAGGGCATTCCCCAGCTCTGCCCGTGTTGTGTCCTTGCTGTGAGCTCGTGGCATTCCTGGAGCTGGGTTTGAGCTTGGAGGTGAAATGGAGTCTCTGGAAAGTTCTCAGAATTCCTCAGTGCAGGGACATGCTGGCGTGGACAGGCTTGTCCCAGAGTTCTGGGTTGGGGTCTGCCACGGCCAGGATTTCCCCATGGCACAGCTAAAGCTTCACTTTTCATACCACTTTTCATACTTTTCAGTCATTTTGAGGACCATCAGAGTCATCCCAATCCATAAACAAGGCCTCAGGCTCATCCCTATGGGAGCAGTGCTGAGGCATGGGCTGAGCAGGGAGTCAGGATTGCTCACATCCCAATAAATACTGGGGTTGTAAATGCTGCCTGGTCAGGAGCTTGAGAGGAAAGGGAAATTCTCCAGCTTCACTTATTTCCATGGCACTGGGTTTCTCTGTGGCACAGAGGGGAGAAAAGTTGGCTGAAAAGATCTGATTTGGTGTTGCCTTGGAATAAGAATTATCTCCTTGTTCCCTGAAGAGTTCCCAGCCCAAGGTCGGTGGTTGAGACAGAAAGGAGAAACTCCAGGGGTTTTGGGGGAGCTGTGGGGGAGTTGTGAGGAAATTGTGAGAGAGCTGTGGGGAATTTGTGAGGGAGTTGTGAGGGAACTGTGAGGGAGTTGTGAGGGATTTGTGGGGGAGTTGTGGTGGATTTGTGGGGCAGCTGCGAGGGAGCTGTGACAGAGTTGTGTGTCCCGCTGGCAGCTGATGCGGGCTCCTGTTTCCACAGGTGATCTCATTTTTGAGGAAAAAGGACAAGTTCCTGAGCCTGGTGCTAAAGCACATTGACACCTCTGCCATGATGGACCTGCTGCTGCGCCTCATCAGCTGCGTGGAGCCCACGGCGCTGCGCCAGGACGTGCTCAACGTGAGGGCCTCCCCTCCCAGCCCCTGTCCTGCCTGGCTCGGGGCAGATGGCTCTGTGGTCTTTCATCCCAGGAGCAGATCCACCCCTCTGGCAGCTCCTGTTCCCATGGCTGGGGGCACCCTGTGGGGTCCCTCAGCCCCGTTGTGGCTCCAGGGCAGCAGCAATGGGGTTCCCACTCATTTTTCCATGGAGCAACCTCTCTTTAGTCCAGCTGGAGAGCTTGGAGAAAGGGAAACTGTGTTCTTCCCAGTGTTTGGAAATCCAGACATTGATTGGGACAGTAATTAGTGTAATTCCTTACCATGTTCAAGGAATCATAGAATCAAGGAATCCTGCAATGGTTTGGGTTAGAGAGGACCTCAGAGCCCCTGCAGTGCCACCCTGCCATGGCAGGGACACCTGCCACTGTGCCAGGCTGCTCCAGCCCCAGTGTCCAGCCTGGCCCTGGGCACTGCCAGGGATGCAGGGGCAGCCCCAGCTGCTCTGGCAATTCCAGCCCAGCCAGCAATTCCTCATGGCCAACATCCCACCCATGGCTGCCCTCTGGCACTGGCAGCCATTCCCTGGCTCCTGTCCCTTGTCCCCAGTCCCTCTGCAGCTCTCCTGGAGCCCCTCTGGGCCCTGCCAGGGGCTCTGAGCTCTCCCTGGATCCTTCTCCTGTCCAGGTGAGCCCCCCCAGCTCTCCCAGCCTGGCTCTAGAGCAGAGGGGCTCCAGACCCATCCCTGGAAATGTTTTTCCTTGTAATGGAAGTTTGCTCATTTCCCAGGCAGCTGAGTTTGGGCATTGTTGGGATGAGTCTGGGGGATCTCACACATCCAGCAGTTTTCCTGGAACAGGAGTGGGATGTGAATGGAGATGAAGGGCTGACCCTGCAGGTGGGACTGGGAGGGAGGAGTGGAAGGGAGCCTTTGGAGGGGACATTCCTGGTTTGCCTGGGCCAGAAAGGGGGAAAGGGAATGGTTTGCATGGAGAGCAGGAAGTTGTGGAGCAAGGTGAAGGTGCAATGACAGCTGTTCCAACATCTGGCAGGAGCTGCTGGGTGTGAGCAGCAGGAAGAGCAGGAGCTGCTGGGAGAACGTGGTGGAACTTCTTCCTCCGCTGCCCAGATGAGGCTGTTTGTCCCTGGAGCATTCCATGTTTTCCAGAGGGGCCTGCGTGTTAGTTCCATGGCAGGATGCAAATCCAAACCCATCCCCATCCATGCTGATGCAAATCTGAATCCATCCCTGTTCCTGCCCAGGGATGGGATTGGAGAGGGAAGGAAGGGCTTCCCCTTCCTGCAGAGCTTCCCAGAGCCCCTCTTGTTCTGAGTTCTCGGACATCCATCGAGGATTTTCTCTGCTGCTCTTTTCCCTGCAGTGGCTGAATGAAGCCAGGATTATCCAGAGACTCGTGGAGCTGATCCATTCGAGCCAGGATGAGGATGTGAGTGGCACCAGGGCTGGGGATTTGGGGGCTGGGTCCTGCAGGGTCCAGGACTTTTCTGTTTGCCTTGTCCTGGTGACCTGTGGAGGAGCCACCGGGGATGGCCTTGGGATGTCCCATCCTCTGCTCAGCACCAGATGAGGGGTTTGGAGTGATTTCATCTGCTTTTGACTTATTTTACCCCCAATTTCTTGGTTCTGCTGCCTCAGTTCATCTCAATCTTACAGACAGTGGGGATTTCCCTTGGGATTAGGGAACGTGCTGTTCCTGGAAGGTCCTTTAAATCAGCCACTTGATGCATTTTCAAATCTTTCTAGCCCCGAGTAGGAATTCAGTTGTAAAGTCCAGAAAATGCAGTTCTCTGAGCCCAGTTCCCTCAGCTCATCCCAGGCAAACTTCCCTCTGCCAGGGGAAAACTGGGAACATCCCCATGGATTTGTGTTGGGGCAGATACTGAGGTACAGCAGCTCCAGAGAGGCTTTGCCTGATGGCCAGAACTGGAGGATGAATTCCTCAACCACCCCTGGAAAGCCTTTTAAATCCCAGAAATTAAATGGTGAAGGGTTTTCTCAAGCAGGAAAGCTGAGCAGTGGGAGGAAGGATGGGATGTTTGTGTTGTGAATGTGCAGATTAGCAGGATTGAGAAGAGAAAAAGGAATCCTCACCCCTGAGCTCCTGGACTGCTCTTGGTGGTCACACTTGGACCAATCCTTTCTGAGTGCAAAGCCTGTTGATGCTGCTGCTCCAGGAGTGTCCAGCCCTGAGCAGCTCCAGGGGAAGCAGGAATGGGATTGATCCCAGCCAGAGCATTCCAGCCTAGCTGGGTTTAGCCCTGGCACTGACACTGCTCCTGTCCCATTTCCAGAGGCAATCCAATGCTTCCCAGACCCTGTGTGACATCATCAGGCTGAGCAGAGACCAGAGCACTCAGCTTCAGGATGTCCCGGAGCCAGATCCACTTCTCACAGCACTGGAATCGTGAGTACTGGGGGCACTGGGCCTGCTGGGGGCACTGGGTGCACTGGCAGTGGCTCCCAGATGGCTTTGCAGGGAGCAGACAGAGCAGGGATGTTCTTTGGAGCTGGAGCGGGTCCCAATGGCCTCTTCAGCCACCTGGGGCTTGGGGCTCTGTCCAGGGGCAGGAGAGGGGGTCAGGGAGCCCAAAGGTCCCAGCCTGATCCAGGATGAGGCAAAAACCCAAGGAATTCCAGCCTGGAGAAGGGAGGGATGTGTAGGGACCTCACAGCACCTTCAGGGTCTGAAGGGATCTCAGAGGAAGCCAGAGGGGGATTGTTCATCCAGAGTGGAGTGCCTGGACAGGAGGAGTGACACAAAGCTGCCAGAGGGCAGGGATGGATGGGATATTGAGAATTAGGAATTCCTGGCTGGGAGGGTGAGCAGGGGCTGGAATTGCCAGAGCAGCTGGGGCTGCCCCTGCATCCCTGGCAGTGGCCAAGGCCAGGCTGGACACTGGGGCTGGAGCAGCCTGGCACAGTGGCAGGTGTCCCTGCCATGGCAGGGTGGCACTGGGGGGGCTCTGAGCTCCCTTCCCACCCAGCCCATTCCAGGGTTCCCTGATTTCCCAGATAACATTCAGTGTGTACCAGAAGTGTTGATTTTCCCAGTTTTGCTCGATTCCTGCTGTTGTTCCTTTGCTCTTTGCAATGAACATTCAATTATTTATGTCCTGTGTTTTCTGCTTCTTATCGTTGGTTCAAACTTGAAAACCCCAGGAGATTCTCCAGGGAACTGAACTAAAAAACGCTCTTTTAGGTCTGGAGGCAACATTTTGTCAGGAAAGGGCTGGAAGGAGCCATGGAAGGGACTGGGGCTCCCAATTCCCCTGGGATATTTCTGTCCACCCAGAGCTCTGAATTTAGGTGGCATTGGGGATCTTTTCTCCTCATCCAGGGCTGTCAGTTTCTCCATGAGTGGGATAATTCCTGGGACAGGACATGGTGTGTGCGGGTGGGAATGGCACTGGGAAGCCACTGGGACCATCCTGGGCTTGCCATGGAGCTCTGTCCTTACCAGGACTGCTCTTCTATAAATTTTTCATTTCCCTCACTGCTCTTGCAGGAATGAGGTAGATCCAGTCTTTGTGCCATGGCCTGGAAGGATCCTGTGCTGGGAGAGTGTTGAATTCTCATGGAACCCTGGAAGGGGTTGGGTGGGAAGGGAGCTCAGAGCCCCCCCAGTGCCCCCCTGCCATGGCGGGGACACCTGCCACTGTGCCAGGCTGCTCCAGCCCCAGTGTCCAGCCTGGCCCTGGGCACTGCAGGGATGCAGGGGCAGCCCCAGCTGCTCTGGCAATTCCAGCCCAGCCAGCAATTCCTCATGGCCAAGATCCCATCCATGGCTGCCCTCTGGCACTGGCAGCCATTCCCTGGCTCCTGTCCCTTGTCCCCAGTCCCTCTGCAGCTCTCCTGGAGCCCCTCTGGGCCCTGCCAGGGGCTCTGAGCTCTCCCTGGATCCTTCTCCTTTCCAGGTGAGCCCCCCCAGCTCTCCAGCCTGGATCCCTGGGAGCTGAGGGGCTGCAGCCCTGGAGCAGCTCCGGGCTCTCTCTGGGCTCTGCAGCAGCTCCAGGTGCTGCTGCTGTTGGCTGTGGAGCTGGAGGCACGGGAGGTCACATCCCTGACTGGAGCCTGTGGCCTCTCCGCTGTGTCAGTTCTGAGCCCTCAGAATTTTGGAGCAGCTCCAGGTGTTGCTGCTGTTGGCTCTGGAGCTGGAGGCACGGGAGGTCACATCCCTGACTGGAGCCTGTGGCCTCTCCGCTGTGTCAGTTCTGAGCCCTCAGAATTTTGGAGGTGGGATTGCAGCTCGCTCATTCTCCCTGGGAATCCCAGGACCTTTATGAGGGCTGTGGTTCCCTGCAGTGGGAGGGGTGATGGCCATGGAAGACAAAGCACTTACAGATGTTTTTGGTAATTTTAGGCTTTCTTTGTAGTTTTGGAGAGGGCTGTGGGACCCTGCACTTCCAGGAACCATCTCCAGAATTCCTGCTCAAAATAAAGGAGCATTTTGGGCAGAGGGGTTCTGTGGCTCCTCTTCCCTTTCTGCTGAAGTTACAAAGCTCATTACCCTTCCTGGCCAATTTTCCCAGCCTTACAGTGACCTTTTGGGTCTTGGATAACTTTTATCATCCCCGAGTCAGGAGTGAATGATCAGCATGAAGGAGGTGGGATCAGGGAATGAGCCCCAAATCCAGGTTCAGGAGCTGCTGGCTGGGTGCAATAAAGGGAATTTGGTTCATTACAGAAAATTGCCTCCTTTTCCTGCCTCTGCCTTCCCTGCTCTGCTGACCAAGGGTATTTAGATGCTCCTTGTTCAAGTAAACCTCACTCATGAGTTATTCAGCTGTTTCTACATTTTTGTCTCATATTTTATTTATACCCATGGAAAGGAGACTTTTTGGAATGTTATAAAATAGTCAGGATTGGGCTGTGAACTCCAGGGCTGCTGGGTTTGATTGGATGTGGAACTGGGGAAGGCGGGGAAGGGGAAAGGATTTCCTGAGGGCTGGATTTTGGGGAGCTGTCCTTAAGGGACAGAGCTGGGATGTGGTGGGGAACAGGAGCTGCAGGATCTGGAGCAACATCTGACACAACCACAGGACACAGCCCCAGCTGTGCCGAGGGAAATTCAGGCTGGAGAGCAGGAAAAAGCTTTTCCAGCAAGGGGGATAAAGCTCTGGGATGGCTGCCCGGGGAGGGGGTGCAGTCACCATCCCTGGGGGTGTTTGACCAGCCTGGATGTGGCACTGGGGCCAGGCTCTGCCTGAGCTGCTGGGCTGGGCTGGACCCCATGGGCTGCAAGGTCTCTGCCAAGCCAGGGATTGTGTGAGCTGGGGAGCAGGGCTGGCCTCAGCCTCCTGTTCCTCCCAGCCGCCATCCCCTGGGCTGGCACAGAGCATGGGAAGGGGGGAGCTGCCCCTGGCCCCGTGTGAGCGAGCCTGTGTCCCCAGGCAGGAGTGCGTGGAGCAGCTCCTCAGGAACATGTTCGACGGCGAGCAGAGCGAGGCCTGCATCGTGAACGGCACCCAGGTGCTCCTGACGCTGCTGGAAACGCGGCGCTCCGGGTGAGCCGGGACCGCCGGGATTACTGGGATTGCTGGGACCGCCAGGACCGCCGGGATTACTGGGATCACTGGGATTGCTGGGACCGCCGGGACTGCTGGGATTAATGGGATCACTGGGATTGCTGGGACCACCAGGACCGCTGGGATCGCTGGGACCGCCGGGATTAATGGGATCACTGGGATTAATGGGATTGCTGGGATTACTGGGATCACTGGGATCACTGAGATTTCCAGGATCACTGGGATTGCTGGGATCACTGGGATTGTGGGATCGCTGGGATCACTGGCATTACTGGGATTGCCAGGATCACTGGGGTTACTGGGATCACTGGGATTGCCGGGATCACTGGGATCACAGGGATTACCGGGGTCACTGGGATCACTGGGTTTGCTGGGATCATTGAGATCACCAGGATTACTGGGATTACCAGTATCATTGGGATCACTGGGATTGCCGGGATTACTGGGATCACTAGGATTACTGGGATCACTGGGATTGCTGGGGTCACTGGGATAACCAGGATCAATGGGATCACTGGGATTGCTGGGGTCACTGGGATAACCAGTATCATTGGGATCACTGGGATTGCTGGGATCACTGGGATTGCCAGGATTACTGGGATTACCAGTATCATTGACATCACTGGGATTGCTGGGATCGCTGGGATAACCAGGATCAGTTGGATCATTCGGATCACCAGGATTACTGGGATTACCAGGATTACTGGGATTACCAGTATCATTGGGATCACTGGGATTGCCGGGATTACTGGGATCACTAGGATTACTGGGATCACTGGGATTGCTGGGGTCACTGGGATAACCAGGATCAATGGGATCACTGGGATCACCGGGACAGCGCTTCGGGACTGCCCAGGGGCTCCAGGCAGGGCTGGGGTCCCACAGGGAAAGGCACTTCCCAGACACAGGGCATGGCTTCAGGCTGGAAGAGGGGAGTCTTAGATGGGATTCTGGGAGGGGATTCCTGCCTGGGAGGGTGGGCAGGCCCTGGCGCAGGTGCCCAGAGCAGCTGGGGCTGCCCCTGCATCCCTGGCACTGCCCAGGGCCAGGCTGGACACTGGGGCTGGAGCAGCCTGGCACAGTGGGAGGAGCAAACATTTGTTAGGTAACTTGCTGAGCTATTTTCTTTGGAAGTGTTTGGGAGTCTGGAACCCCAGGAAGCACTTTGGGAATGTGGTTTGCCAGCTCTGATGAGAGGTTATTTCTGGTCAGCTTCTCCTGAGCTTGGCACAGGTTTGGTTGTGTGAGCAGCCCCTGGGAAATGATACCAATATTAACTAATACAGTATAATAAATAATAGAAATAACTAGTACAATAGAATCAATACCGTGCAGGTATGGGAATGTGTTCAGGAGCTGAATGTTATTATTTGTTTTCCTCATTTTTGAAGAGAAACCACTGACAGGCTCTTTAACAAAATCTCCACCTCTGGATACTGGGGGCAGTTCTGGTCCCAGGAGAAGGAAGCTGGAGTGCAGGAAGTGTAGGAGGAGAATGGTTTTAGTGGAATTGTTGATTAAACACCAAGTTGGGCACGGGTTTAGTATCATAAAGTCCTAGAATCCCAGGATGGACTGGGTTGGGGGGACCTTGAGGACCCTGGTCTCACTTGGCTGTTCAGAATGGGAGGAGGGATGATGGGTGACTCCGAGTGAACCCTGGTGTTCCCTCAGGGTGGAAGGCCTGATGGACTCGTACACTCAGGGATTCGAGAGGTCTTACACTGTCAACAGCAGCATCCTGCACGGCATCGAGCCCCGGCTCAAGGACTTCCACCAGCTGCTGCTGTGCCCCCCCAAGGTACCTCCAGCATTCCCGGGAGTCCAGACAGCTCCAGCACGGACACGAGGCCAGGCAGGGGACAGCCACACCGAATTCTGCAACGCTGGCCTGCAGGGATGAGCAGCAGGAGTCTGCAGCAGGAGTCTGAGGGTCGTGGTCAGGGAAATCTTTGGGACTGGGGGATTGAGTGGAGATGGGAAGGGATGGAGAGGAAGAAACTTTCAGTGGATAGTTGGATTTTAATCTTCTGATTTGGAAGTTAAATCTTCCAGTGACCCCCTGAACCATCCTCTTGGGAAGGGGGTTTAGGTTTCCCTGCTGAGAACATTCCTGAAATGGGTGGGTTCTGTTAAATCTGAGAATTCCAGCTGGGGTTGTTAGGGATCATCCAGTGCTACTCCGTGCAGGGCAGGGTGACCTGCAGCCGGTGACAGGGACACGTCCAGCTGGGATTGGGATGTCTGCAGAGCGGGGGAATCAGGCCCTCCAGGGCAGTGCAGGGCTCCAGGGCTGTGCCCCCTCCATGGGCAGTTCTTCCCCCTGGCGAGGTGGAATTCCCATGGTTGGATTTAGGGCCAGGGCCCCGCAGAGCCCTGGTGCAGGGGCGCCGTGGGAGGGCTGTGCTCCCCTGACTGCCCTCCCTGCTCCCCAGAAACCGGCGATCCTGACCACGCTGGGGGTGCTGGAGGAGCCGCTGGGGAACGCGCGGCTGCACGGCTCGCGGCTGATCGCGGCGCTGCTGCACGCCAACACCCCCAGCATCAACCAGGAGCTCTGCAGGCTCGGCACCATGGACTTGTTACTTGTGAGTGTCGGGGGCACTGGGGACGGGGCCTGGGGTTCCTTCTGTGCAGCCTTGTGCCAGGGGGCCAAAGTCTGATGTTTGCCTTACGTGCTCCAGCGAGGAGCAGATCCCTGGAGGAGCTCTTGTGATCCGCACCCGACTGCTTGGGGTTTTGGACTGAGCCTCCAGTTCCATGGCAGTTCAGTGGGGAAGGTGTGAAATGGTCTGTGCTGTGTGTGTGAGCTCCTGGAATGATGAGAGATGAATTTTCTCCCAGGATCCCTGAGGCTGGAAGAAGCCTCCCAGAACCAGTGGAGCCTTAAGAGAATTAATTCCACCCTTAGCAGTGATTTAGTTCCTGTTTTTCCTAGGCTTCATTGAGCCCCAGCAGAGTTAGGTTGTTTAATTCAGTGTGGCTGTGCTGTGAGTGCTGTCTGTGAGAGGATTCCTTAGTGCTCCATTTATTGGGAATATTCACTGATTTCCCAGCAGACTGAGCACCCTGGGAATTCAGAGCCCAGCCTGCACTGGGTGCTGGCATGTAGCAGGAAAACTGTTTGAGTGGAATTGCTTGATCAAACAACAGCTTGGGTAACAGTTTAATATCCCAGAGTCCCAGAATCCTGGGATGGGTTGAATTGGGAGGATCCTTAAAGAATCCTGGATACCATTAAAACCAGGAAAATGTATCCCGAGTAAACTCTTCCATCTCTCATTTCTCCTCCAGGATTTATTTTTTAAATACACGTGGAATAACTTTTTGCATTTCCAAGTGGAGCTGTCCATAGCAGCCATCCTGTCCCACTCGGTGCACGAGGGGAAGCCCAGCCCGGGGGAGCCGGGCAGCAAAGAGGAGGCTCCGAGCGGGAGCGCGGCCCCGGAGCCCCCGGAGCCCCCGGAGCGCCCGGAGCCCCCGGCCGGAGCCGCCGAGAACGTCATGGTCACCCACGTGAGAGCAGGGCTGGGCTGGGCTCACTGGGGTGGGCTGCGGGCACCAGGGTCACTGGGCTGGGGCCACAGGGTCACTGGGATGGGCTGGGGGCACCAGGGGATCTCTGGGCTGGGGCCACGGGGTCCCTGGGCTGGGGCCATGGGGTCCCTGGGTGGGCTGGGGGCACCAGGGTCACTGGGGTGGGCTGGGGCCACCAGGGGATCTCTAGGGTGGGCTGAGGTCACAGGGTCACTGGGGTGGAGCTGGGGCCACAGGGTCAGTGGGGTGGGGCTGGGGTCACCAGGGTCACTGGGATGAGGCTGAGGTCACCAAGGTCACAGGGATGAGGCTGAGGTCACCAGGGGATCTCTGGGGTGGGCTGTTGCAGAGCAGGCATTTGTCTCAATGTATATTTTTTTATTATTATTTATTTTATATGTAATTTTTAGTGGGTTTTGTTATAATTTATTGCCTTTTTAAATTGTTTTTATTATTTATTATCAAATTTTAGTGGGCTTTATTATTATCTATTTTTAGTGTGTTTTATTATTATTTATTATCATTTGTAGTGGGTTTTATTATTATTTTTAATCTATTTTTAGTGGGCTTTTTTATTATTTGTTATCATTTGTAGTGGTTCTCATGGAGCTGTGGTTGCTTTTGTGCCTTTATTTGCAGCATCCCATTAAAACTCCCCTCATGTAATGACCCTGTGAATCCCTTGGTATTTATTAAAATTATCCCTATTTATAATTAAAATTATCCCCATTTATTACTAAAATTCCATTTTTTAAAGTAAAAATTACTAGAAATTTCAGACAAACAACTAACCAAGACCATTGCAGCTGTTAGTGGCCAGGCCTCAGTGTGGTGGCTGGAAAGTGCCAGCAGGGCTTTAATTCCTGCTGCTGGAGGCTCAGGAGCACCTGGGCGTGCTCCAGGTGTGGCCAGGAAGGAGCTGGGCTCTTGGGCAGGGAGGGGCTGGGGTCTGAGCTCCTGAGAGCAGGATCCACAGCTCTCCTTTGGGAAATGCTGAATATCTCCTTTCCCCACAGCTGTTCCAGAAGTGCTGCCTGGTGCAGAGGATACTGGACGCCTGGGAAGCCAATGACAAAATCCAGTAAGGAACTGCTGGCCCGGGGCTGCACACTGACTGTGGAATATCCTTGGACAATTTCCATTTTCATGGTGTCCAGACACGCTCGGGCTTTGGTTGGGGTTTGACCTGGGGTGCTTTGCATGCTGAGAAGCCAAATTGCCAAGCAGACAGGGTTTGAAGGCAGGATGGGTTTATGGGTGTTTCCACACCCCATCCCAAACACTCACTCTTCTGCTTTCCTGCTGTCCCAGGGAAACTCATGCAATACTCACTTTTTAAATTTGTTTGTTTGTTTTAAATGTACAGTTTTGTTCTTCCCAGAGTAGAAAACTGTTGGAAGTTGGGATGGCTAAGCATTTGTGGCCTGGATTTCCTATTTTAGCTTTATAAATCTCTTGGATTTTGTGCTGATTGGGCTGATAAGAACTAAATATTCTAAAAGAGCTAAAGCATTAAAGTGGAAATATTCCAGAGGCTTCAGTTTCCGTGTCCAGCTCAGTGTTTGGTCCTCCCTCTCTATTTTGAGCTCCTGGTGGCTTCCAAGGGCTTTGGAGTCCCACTGGAATTGTTTAGGCCATAATTGGTGGATAGAGATCTGGATTACATTTTTTTTTGTTGGTGTGGTTTGGGTTTTTGGGTTTTTGGTTCTTTTTACAGCCCCTTGTTCACATAAGGAATTTTGCTGGGCATCTCCTTGCCCAGTTCTGTAGGACCAAAAATATCCCTGGGTGCTGCTTGGGAGTTTTCCTGATTAAACCAGAAAGGAGCCAGAGCTCATCCCTGTTTCCTGCCAGAGCTCCAGTCACCATCACACTGGAAAGAATCTGAATGGAAGGAAAAAAATAGGGATTTAAGCAGGGGAATCTCAGCTGGGGCTTTGGGAAGGTGGAGTTCCAGGAAGGTCCTTGGCTGCTCTCAGTGGGCAGAGGGAGGCCAGCAGGGACTGTCCCTGCATCCCTGGCAGTGTCCCAGGGCTGGAGCGGCCTGGGGCAGTGGCAGGTGTCCCTGGTGTCCCTGCCATGGCAGGGTGGCACTGGAGGGGCTCTGGGGTCCCTTCCCACCCAGACTGGTCCCTGGGCTGGTTTGGAGCACGGCTTCACTCTGCAGGAAGGGAGGCAGTGGGGAGCCAGAGAAGGGGCTCGGGGCTGCTCAGGCTCTGTGTTAGGAACTGCTTTTATCCCATGGGGAACCCCATGGTGGGATGGGAATGTCTTCTGTTCTGGGGGAGTCACTCTGAATCCCAGTCCCACCCTGGAGCTCTGCCAGTAGCTGTGTGTAGATCCTTAACTTGGAGAGTTTTCATCCCTGGGAATTGAAATCAGATTTATTCCTGCATCTTTTCCATGCTTAGCTCCTTGTTTGGAGCCCCTCCCACGGAGGGATCAGGAGGGAACAGGCAAAATGAGGGAAGGTCCCTGTGCCTGGAGCGAGCTAAACCCACCTTGCCAGAGCAGGGCTGATCCCTGTGTGGGGCTGGAATTCTGTGGGCATTGAGGCAGGAATGCCAGGCCCATTGCAGCTGGAATGCTGTGAGCACTGGGGCAGGAATGCTGTGGCCAGTGGGGCAGGAATGCTGTGGCCATTGGGGCTGGAATTCTGTGGCCACTGGGGCAGGAATGCTGGGGCCATTCCCAGGGCTCTGTCCTGGCTCTGTGATTATCCTGTCTCCGTGGGCATCCCATCCCAAGTCTGTGGGTGTTCTGTCTCCGTGGGTATCCCATCCCAGCTCTGTGGGTATCCCGATTCCCCGTGTGTCCTGATTCCCCGTGTGTCCCAGCTCCGTGGGTATCCCAGCTCCGTGGGTATCCCGGTTCCCCGCGTGTCCCGGCTCCGTGGGTATCCCGGCTCCGTGGGTATCCCGGCTCCGTGGGTATCCCGGTTCCGTGGGTATCCCAGTTCCCCGTGTGTCCCAGCTCCGTGGGTATCCCAGTTCCCCGTGTGTCCCGGCTCCGTGGGTATCCCGGTTCCCTGGGTGTCCCAGCTCCGTGGGTATCCTGGTTCCCCGTGTGTCCCGGCTCCGTGGGTAGCGGCTGCTCTCTGTTCCAGGGCAGAGGGCGGCAGGAGGAGAGGGAACATGGGCCACCTGACCCGCATCGCCAACGCCGTGGTGCACAACATGGAGAAGGGCCCCATGCAGGCCCAGATCAGTGACTTCATCAAAGGTACCGCCTGCTCCTCCTCCTCGTCCTCCTCGTCCTCGTCCTCCTCGTCCTCCTCGTCCTCGTCCTCCTCGTCCTCCTCGTCCTCGTCCTCCTCGTCCTCCTCGTCCTCGTCCTCCTCGTCCTCCTCGTCCTCGTCCTCCTCGTCCTCCTCGTCCTCGTCCTCCTCGTCCTCCTCGTCCTCGTCCTCCTCGTCCTCCTCGTCCTCGTCCTCCTCGTCCTCCTCGTCCTCGTCCTCCTCGTCCTCCTCGTCCTCGTCCTCCTCGTCCTCCTCGTCCTCGTCCTCCTCGTCCTCCTCGTCCTCCTCCTCCTCCTCCTCCTCCCCCTTCCCCTTCTCCTTTTCCTTCTCTTCCTGCTCCTTCTTCAGCTCCCCCTCACTGCTCTCCAGGGAAAAATAACCCTTGGGAGCTCCTGGGAGGACTCACTGCAGGTATTTCCTCAAGGTCCTTTCCCGTTGGAAAGGGTTCCCAGGGAAATCCCACAGTATCCCATCATTTAAAGTATGGTGAGACCCCATTTGGCTGCTCTTGGTTCCCACGCAGTGAGTTAAGATTGGACAGTGGGAGGTGTCCCTGCCATGGCAGGGTGGCACTGGAGGGGTTTGAGGTCCCTTCCCACCCAGCTCATTCCATGATTCCATGGCTCTCTGAGGAAAGAGACACGAGGTTCAGTGTCCCCAGAGGCCCAGATGTGCTCATCTGGGATATTCCCATTGCCAGGCTGTGTCCATGCTGCCCTCACTGGATCCACTTGGAGAGCTGGTTTTGTCCAGTGGCTATAGGTGGGAGGAAGGAAGATTTTCCATTTTCCACATTTTCCATCCCCACTGCTCAGCCCCTGCCAGGCTGGGAGGGGGCACAGCCGGGCAGTGACAATCTGGGGGCACAATCTTCTGCTCTGTCTGCTTTTATTATTTCTCCACTTCCCTACCTCAGCCCTCAAGTTCTGCTCCCCTTTGGGCTCCCAAATGTGCTGGGATGGGGAGGATGAGAGGGAAGGGCCCCGGGAATACCCAAGCACAGCTGGAGCCCTGCTCGAGGTTGTTCCCAGGGTGAGAGAAGCTGTGAGTCCTTAGCCCAGGTGAGTCCCAGGGAGTCCAGCCGGCTCACAACTCCCATGTTTCTGTGTCCCTCATTCCAGAGCTGCCTGAGGACTGCAGGGGCAGGTGGGAGAGTTTCGTGGAGGAGACGCTGACGGAGACGAACCGGAGGAACACGGTGGATTTGGTGAGCTGGTCACTCCAGTGCCTGCTGGCCTTCCCCTAGCAGAAGAAAGGGATATTCCTGGTTTTTCTCATTTTCCTTTTGCTGAAGAACGCTTCAAGGCAGAGTAGAAAGCATTTCCATAAACATGTTTCATAACAGTCCTTCAGCAGAGCTGATCCATGGTGCTGAGCTGGTCCCTGGGATTCCTTGGGGCAGCTCCTGCCTGGGCAGGACTTTGGGCTTTGGTGGAACTGAAACACTGGAGCTTTTCCAGCTTTCCCTGGTTCCCTGACTGGTTTGTGCTTTCCCAGGTGAGCACCCACCACCTGCACTCCTCCAGCGAGGATGAGGACATTGAAAGTGCTTTTCCCAACGAGCTCACTCTCCAGCAGGTGAGTTGGGAGCACCTTCACTATTCCCAGGAAACTCGCTGCTCTGGTTGCCTTTGGTGCCTCCTGGCGTGGAGCAGCTTCCTGAGCTCTGCTCCCAGTCTGTGTCAGCTCCTCTGGGCTTTCCCAGAGCAGCTCCATGGCCTGGGATCCACCTGGGAGCAGGGCAGGAGGCACCAGGATGGGAATCCCAGAGCTCTGTGTGACCCTGCTCTGGGAAGGGGTCAGAGTGAGGATTTCACACTCTTCCCTGGGATTTTAGAGCTATTTCCGTGCAGCTCCACTGTTTCTGGCATGTCTCTGGACACCCTACTGATGGATTTTTTGGGATCCCTTGCCAGGCCTTCTCTGAGTACCAGATCCAGCAGATGACAGCCAATTTTGTGGATCAGTTTGGCTTCAACGACGAGGAGTTTGCAGACCAGGATGACAACATCAAGTGAGTCTGGGGATGTTTGGTGATGGCACCGAGTGAGTCTGGGGGTGAATGGCATTTCAGCCTCTTTGCATCCCATCCTCCCTCTGCTTCAGGTTTACAAATGAGCCTTGGTATCCCTCCTCAGGTGGTAAACAGCTCCTTGTTTTCCAGGAGCCCAGCCCGATCTCCAGAGCCAGGTGAAGAAGAAGGAAAAGTATTCCTTCATTTCAAAGAGGGATATTTGAAATAAAGCAGGCAGCTGTGGTCCAGCCCTGGTCTGGCCCTGGTCTGGAATGAGTTTAAAGGCAAAGCATGAGAGCAGACTCTGGGCAGTTAAACAGATCTTTTGCAAGGAATTAAATCCTTCTTGGAAGGAGGAGTGAAGGGACAGTGCTCGGATGGAATCCATGGAAAATGCAGCCATTTTCCCCTTCCTGAGGAAGGGAGCAGGGATAATCAGGAGCAGTGGCAGCTCAGGGAGACAGGGAAGGGGATTCAGTGTTACACAACTTGCTGAATCCAGAGCTCAGAACTGGCTGCTTTTACAGAATTCCTTTAATCCCATTAAAGCTGCAGCTCATCCTCTCTCCTTAGAAATGTAGCTGGCACTGGGATTATCCCAGTGGCCATAACAGTCCTAAAATTGGGACCAGATATGGACAGAGCAGTGCTCCAGGGGACCCCAGTGCTCCTGGGTTTGTCTCCATCCCAGGAATTCCTTGGGATCCAAGGCAGCACCCCTGCCCTTCCCGTCCAGGGCTTTTCCTGAGCCTTAGAGATGTCAGAAACTTGATAAGGCCAAAAAGTTCCAGAATAGAATCAGAGTTGAATTGAACAGAAATTATTCAGTTCTACACATAAATATTTCTAAAAATAAAATAAAATAAAATAAAATAAAATAAAATAAAATAAAATAAAATAAAATAAAATAAAATAATAAAATAGACTCCTCACTGCTGGCAAATACAGCCCCACGTGAGTGAGGGGCAGGGAGGAGTTAAATCCTGAGGAGCTGCCCCAGGGGCCTTGTGCCCGTGTAAAACAAACATGAAGCTGGAAAAAGTCTGTGTTTGGGATGCTATGGCCCTGTTTGTGATTGGAAAAGGAGAATGTCCTGCACAACCTGGAATATTCTGGGAGTGGTGCTCCCTGCCAGCTCTTTCCAGCTGTGGACACTGGGCTGGAAGTGAATTGGAATATTTCAGGAGTATCAGTCATGTGTCAGTGTCCCTGGGGTTGCAGGAGTGTTGAACTGGAGAGTCTTTCAAACAAAGTGACACTGGAAAAGCTGCAGATCCATGAGGAGGGAGAGTGAGCTCTTCCTGGATCCAAACTCTGGGAATTGGGAATTTCTGGGCCTGCAGCACCCTCTGCTGTTCCCACCAGGGGCTCCCCTGGCTCGGACTGGGAATTGGGTCATCCTGGGATATTCATATCCTGGGATATTCACAGAACAGCCACACCTCGGGCTTTGGGCCACTCCTGCACTGAGATGCACAGAATCCCAGGATCCCTGAGGTTGGAGAAGCCCTCCCAGCCCATGGAGTCCCAGCTGTGCCCAATGGCCACCTTGTCCCAGCCCAGAGCCCTGAGTGCCACCTCCAGGAACTCCTTGGACACCTCCAGGGATGGGGGCTCCAAAGCTCCCTGGGCAGCCCCTGCCAAGGCCTGACCCCTTTCCATGGGGAAAAGCCAGCCCAGGCTCAGGGATGGCACAGGGACAGGGACTGGGCCCCTCAGCCCGGGCTCCATCCCCAGGAATATCCCTGGGACACCACAATTCCCTCTCACATGACTCAAGGTATTAAATACCAGGATCAATCCCAGGAGCAGCCACCAGAACTGAGCACCCAGCACCACAGAGCTCATCCTATTACTGGGAATTACCTGGTCCTTTAAAAAGGAACTTCACAGGCCCTGGCCAGAATTCCCCCCATGCTGGGCTGACCCACAGGGGAGGGGGGATTCTACTCCTTTGCTCAGGTGAGACCCCACCTGCAAAGCAGCAGCCCCTGGGGTGGAGTCCCAGCTGTGCCCAATGGCCACCTTGTCCCAGCCCAGAGCCCTGAGTGCCACCTCCAGGAACTCCTTGGACACCTCCAGGGATGGGCACTGCAAAGCTCCCTGGGCAGCCCCTGCCAAGGCCTGACCCCTTTCCATGGGGAAATTCCTACTGTGCCCACCCTGAGCTGCCCTGGCTTCCCTCTCCTCCTGTCCCTGTTCCTGGGAGCAGACCCCGACCCCCCGGCTGTCCCCTCCAGGAAGCCCCTCCAGAGCCCCCTGCATGGGCTGGGGGTGTGCTAGGCTGGAATAACCCTCGGTGAGGGGGCACTGTGGGCAGGAGTGGCCCCCAGGAGTGGCTCTGGCTCTGCTGCTGTCCCTCTGGGAAGCTGGGCCCCCCTGAGGCTCTTCCCTCCTCCCTCGCAGCGCTCCCTTCGACCGCATCGCCGAGATCAACTTCAACATCGATGCTGACGACGACAGCGTGAGTGGGGTCTGGGCTGGGGCTGCAGGAAATGCGCCTCTGGAAGGTGCTGCTTGCATTCTGAGAGAGCAGAGGGTGGGGGGTTTGGGCAGTGCAGAGGGGCTGAGAGCCAGGGTGCTGCTCGGCCCCTCAGGGGCTCCTCCCAGGACAGGTTCCCTCTGAGGCAGCACCCCTGGTGCAGAGGGAGTCTTCCTCCCTCCCTGCAGTGCCAGTCTGTTCTTAGAATCAGGGAATCCTGGAATGGTTGGGTGGGAAGGACCTCAGAGTCCCCCCAGTGCCACCCTGCCATGGCAGGGACACTGTCACTGTGCCAGGCTGCTCCAGCCCCAGTGTCCAGCCTGGCCCTGGGCACTGCAGGGATGCAGGGGCAGCCCCAGCTGCTCTGGCAATTCCAGCCCAGCCAGCAATTCCTCATTGCCAATCTCCCATCCATGGCTGCCCTCTGGCACTGGCAGCCATTCCCTGGCTCCTGTCCCTTGTCCCCAGTCCCTCTGCAGCTCTCCTGGAGCCCCTCTGGGCCCTGCCAGGGGCTCTGAGCTCTCCCTGGGTCCTTCTCCTCTCCAGGTGCACACCCCCAGCTCCCACAGTTTTAGATCATCTTTCCAGACACAGATTAGGGAAGCATAGGCAGAGATGGATTTCCCATGGATGCAAACATTGCCAGGCTGTTCCTGGCCTTTCCTGGTTTATTGCCCCAAAGCAAAGCAGCAGCTGGACTGTGGTGATCCCAAGAGGTTGGTCCCAGGTGGTCCCAGGGAGCAAGGCTGGATTTGGTCAGCCCTGAGGCTTGGGCTCAAAGCAGTGTCTGCAGAACACCTCTGTAATGTGGTTTCCCTTTGGCCCTGCAGCCCAACGCCTCCCTGTTCGAGGCCTGCTGCAACGAGCGCATCCAGCAGTTCGACGACAACGAGGAGGAGGAGGATATCTGGGAGGAGAAGGACATCTCCTACGCGACCCAGGTCAAGTCCAGGACACGGTAAGGTGACAGCAGAGCCCTGATTTTCCCCCTGCTGCTGGGAATCTGCACGTTTCCACCCAGCCCAGGAGGAATTCCTTGGGTTTTGTGTCATTTTGGGGCTGTGAGGTTTTATCTGACACAACCCCGAGCCCTTTCCCTGCCACGTGTGCTGAGGGTTCTCCTGAACTGGAGACAGATCCAGTTCTAGGGAATTAAACCTAATTAATGAGACTTCCATCAAACACATTAAAAACCCTCACCCTCAGTGTGAAACACTTGGAATTTGCTCCTTCTCTCATCCTTGGAGAGGAGGAGGAGGAGGAGGTGAGACTGAGGGGAGTGGGCAGAACATTCTTTCTCAGAACATTCAAATCAGAGAAGTGAGAACAAGAGGCCTCCCAGGGGCATCTCAGGCTTTGAAATAATTTTTCATCCCTTTGACAGAGCCACTCATTAAAATAAAGTTATTTCCATAATTCCCAATCTGCAGTGTGATCAAAGGAAACAGGGAAAACATCCAAGACTTCACTGTGTCCTTGCTGAGCATCAAAAGCCTCAGGTCCTGCCCGGGCACAGGGTGGGCTCCACACCAGTGTCTGTCCCCTTGCTGGGCACTGGTTTGTGTGGTGTCCCCAGCCCTGGCTCTGTCCTGCAGCTCCAGGGAATGCTGGCACCAAAGCCCTCGGGAATCCGGGGGAATCTCTCTGAGCACCCACAATTTTCCTGAGCAGCTGGGGGAGATATTCTGGGGGAAACAACCCTGGCAAAGGCTCTGGGCTGTTCCCCAGGGACAGGGAGGAGGAGCTGCGGGGTGCAGGCGTGGCTCATTCCCAGCTCCCGTTCAGGTTTGGAGCGTCACAGACGTCAGAGAGCTCCAAGAGTGACCTGGAGAACGGGGACCACGACGGCAGCGTGGACTCGGAGGAGGAGGAGGAGCGGCCGCCGCCCTCCCCGCACAAGGGCAGCACCCCGGAGCAGAAGGACTCGGACTCCTGCCAAGGTTGGGAGCACATCCCTGGCTCTGCAGGGATCACAGCAGCACTCACACACTGCCAGCTCCCCTGGAGAGTCCCCAGTTCCTCCTGGCCAGGGGAAACGGGAATGCCAGGGCTCGCTTTGTGCCTCTGGAGCCTCTGGAGCCTCTGGAGCCTCTGGAGCTGCAGCCCTGCCCAGAACAGCCCTTGTGGCAGGCAGCCCCACAGGGAGAATCCCAGGAAAGGGTCCCTGCCCAGGGCAGGAGCTGTAAGGTCCCCTCACACCCCAGCCATTCCATGGTTCTGTGGCTCCCTGAATCCCAACTCCTTCAGTGAAAATCCAGTCAAAGCAGCAGTGCAGGGATGTGACCTGAACTCCTCCCATCCCAGGACAGGAGTTGTGTGCCCACCTTTGCCAGCTGTCTCCACACCCTTATTCCTGCCCATTCTCCTGCTTTTCCAGCTGTGTTCTGCCTGTGGCAAACCCATCCCTACAGTGACTGGAGCAGGAGTGCAGAGGGACAGGCTTTTCCTGGGATCCCAGGAATGGGTTTGGGTGGGAAGGGAGCTCAGAACCCCTGCAGTGCCACCCTGCCAGTGCAGGGACACTTCCACTGTGCCAGGCTGCTCCAGCCCCAGTGTCCAGCCTGGCCCTGGGCACTGCCAGGGATGCAGGGGCAGCCCCAGCTGCTCTGGCAATTCCAGCCCAGCCCCTGCTCCCCCTCCCAGGCAGGAATTCCTTCCCAAGATCCCATCTAAACCTGGGGCTGGAAGCCATTCCCTGTGTCCTGTCCCTCCAGGCCCCTGTAAATTGCCTTTTTCCATCTGGTCTGCTCCCTTCAGGGATTTTCCCAACTCCCTTTGTAAATGACACCATGGGAATGCTGGACACACATGGTGCTGTCAGCAGAACAGTTCCAAGGGACAAAAAAATTTCCCAACCATCCATTTTTCCATGCTTTTTGAGTTTTATACCATTTTTTTCTCTGGGTGCTGCCTTTGTGTTGTCACTGTGAGCACCAGGCAGGGTTACCCCAGGATTCCTCTGCACCCCTTTGGAGGTGTCAGATAATTCCAGTCCATTGGGAAGAACCAGTATGAAGCTCCCAGTCCCAGTATGAACCTCCCAGTCCTAGGGGGCTCTGAGTGGCAGCCCAGTCACCCTCTGGAGACTCAGCTGGAATTTGGGATCAGTTTTGGAGATGCAGCCCTGGGGGGCCTCTCTTGCCTGGTTCTGTCCCTGCAGAGCTCTGCAATCCTCCCTCTTCCCTGGGAAAAGCTAAGGAAAAATGCTCTTCCAAAAGTGGGATTTGTAGGACTGGAAGTAGGAAATGGGACTAGAAATGGAAGTAAATTCTGGAGTCCGGGACTGTGAAAAAAAGCAATGGGTGATTTTTAGGATCTTAAATACTGGAATCCATTGATCAGTTCTTGCCTGAAACCCAACCATTGGAGATGGAGATGGGAGCTTTTGGCAGGGAACTGAGGGACTGGGAGCTGGGAATCACTGGCTTGGGGGGTGAAGCACCCACGGTGTCATTTGTCTCCATGGATGCCTCTCCTGGGGATAAACATCTGCAGGGGGATTTCTGTGGGACACAGGCGGGGGTGGAAGGGGGGCCTGGGCTGGGTTGCTGTGTGACTGGGGTCCCTGGGATGTTCCTGGGATGGGTTGGGATGTCTCTGGGATCCCAGGGGTGTTCCTGGGCCGGGTTGCTGTGCCCCTGGGATCCCTGAGATGTTCCTGGACAGTGTTGGGATGTCCCTGGGATCCCTGGGATGTCCCTGGGCTGGGTTGCTGTGTCCCTGGGATCCCAGGGGTGTTCCTGGGCCAGGTTTCTGTGCTCCTGGGATCCTTGGGATGTCCCTGGACTGGATTGCTGTGTCTCTGGGATGTCCCTGGGATCCCAGGAGTGTTCCTGGGCCAGGTTGCTGTGTCCCTGGGGTCCCTGGATATTCCTGGGCTGTGTTGGGATGTCCCTGGACCGGGTTGCTGTGCCCCAGGTCTGTCCCTGGGGTGCTCCTGGCCGGGTTGCTGTGCCCCTGGGATCCCTGGGATGTCCCTGGACCGGGTTGCTGTGTGTCTGGGGTCCCTGGGATATCCCTGTGCCAGGTTGCTGTGCCCCAGGTCTGTCCCTGGGATGTCCCTGGGCCGGGTTGCTGTGCCCCCGGCCTGTCTCTGGGGTGCTCCTGGCCGGCTGGGGCTGGGCTGGCACCCAGGCTGTGGTGTCCCCAGGGGCTGGCTGGACGGCCGTGTTCGAGCCCGCGGGCCCCAAGCCGCCCGTGGCCATGGACGTGGGCTCCAGCGTGTGGGACTCGGCCGCCCCGCAGAGCAGCGCCCCGGAGGAGAAGGGCTGGGCCAAGTTCACAGACTTCCAGCCTTTCTGCTGGTAAGAGCCACGGAACTCCAGCTCCCCTGGGGCTTGGGAACCGGGGAATGCTTGGGATGTGTTCTGATAGAGTGCCTGGCTGTAATCCTGTCTTCTTCCCATGGCTTCCCTTTTGTTGTTTAATACTGTCTGATGATGTGGATCAGGGCTCCTTTGTGCTTCCTGCTGCTTCCCAGTGCTCCTGACTGGGGTGGGACACAGAAAACCAGGAAATTTAGATAAATTCACAGTAGTGATGGGAAGGAAGAGCCGGGCTGGTGACTGCTCCTGGGGTGCTGGGAAGCTCTGGGCTGGTCCTGGCTCCGTGCTCAGGGCTCTTCCCTCCCCAGCTCCGAGTCCAACCCTCGCTGCAGCTCCCCCGTGGGCACCGAGAGCGGTGGCACCGACGGGACCCCGGCGCAGGGCCAGGACAAGAACTGTGAGTGACACGGGGCCACACGGGGTGCCCTCAGCCCCTGGGAACTCTGCATGGAGCACCTGGGGCAGGAGAAAGCTCCCTGCAGGGCCCCTGCCCTCAGCGTTCCCTGCGGGATCAGAGAGCGAAACAACGGCAGAGATCCCGAGGCTTTGTTGGGACAGTGTCAGCAGGGAAGGGATGGAGCTGATACCACAGGGACCCTTCATTTATCCCTGGAAATGTCCCAGGCCGGGCTGGACGGGGCTGGGAGCACTGTGGGACAGTGGCAGGTGTCCCCACCCACGGTGGCACTGGGTGGGCTTTGAGATCCTTCCCACCCACCCCATCCCATGACTCCCAGACCAGCTGCAGTGGCTGCAGGCCCTGTTTGACCCCTCAGGCCGGGGCAGGGAGCTTTCCTGAGGTTGCAGTGTGGGTGTTCCTCCCGCAGCCAGCACTGCTGCCTCTCCCTGTGTGTGGAACGCGTGTGGGACACGGAAGGCGCCGCTGGTGGCCTTGGACAGCAGCTCCTCGGGCAGCTCCGAGAGCGACGACGACGACGACGACAAGGCCAAGGCTGCCACGGAATCCACGGCACAGGAGCCCAGCAAGGACAGGGCAGCTCCCTCCAGGTGGGAAGGGATCTCCGTGGGCTGGGGTGGCCCCGCGTGGTTCCAGTGTCCCCTCTCTGTGGGCTCCGTGTCCCCTGGGAGCCTGGCACGGGGGGGCTGAGGGACATATTTAGCACAGGGTTATTCCAGAGAAGGGTTGGGCTCCTTTGGGCCACTCCAGTGTCACAGGAGCATCTCTGTCCATGATCTGGGATTGGACCCGGGGCAGGATCCAGGTGGGATCGCTCAGAAAAGCAGAGTAAAGGCTCCTGCAGCCATGGGGAGAGGTTTAACCCACTCAGGTTCTCATTGATAAAAGCACGAGGAAAGGCTGGAGCAGATCCAGGGACTGGGCAGGTTTGTAGGAATTGGATCCTCAATCCAGCCTGCTCCAATCATGGGGCATGAACTGCTGCCCAGCCCAGTCAGCACCTGCTGCATTCACAGAGATTTTACCCAGTTCCAAGATTCTGAGGTTTTTCCTCAAACTCTGCCATGGATTTCCTTGTGTTTTTCACCTGAGTCCCTGGGTTTGTGCACCTGACTCAGGATCAGGAGTTTCCTTCAGCAATGCTTGGTGACAGTTTGGGGTCATCCCTGGGTATGCTCAGCCAGCAGCAGCTCCTGGGGGCCCGGGGGGCTGGGAAAGCACTGGGATTGCAGAATTCCCTGGAATTAGGGCAGGAGTTATCCCAGGGTCTGTTGGGTTGGAAGCAGCTCATTCTGAGAAATGCATTAATTCTGATAATTGCATTAATTCTAATAAGTGCAGTTGATTTTGATAAATGCATTAATTCTGATAAATGCAGTTAATTTGGATAAATGCATTCATTTTGATAAACACAGTTAATTTTGATACATTTCAGTTTGATAAATGCATTCGTTCCGATAAATGCATTAATTCTGATAATTGCACTCTGTGCTTGGGTATGGCCTGGCTGTGGCTTGGTGGGAAGCAGAGGGTGAGCAGTTCCAGCCGTGCTGAAAGCAGCCTCTCCTTCTCTTGGGTTGTCCTTTGGATCTGATCCCAGCTGTGCTCCAGGTGCTTCTCCTCCCCTGGCCCGTGGTGTGGGCACAGCAGGACCTTGCCTGGGCTGGCTGGGTTCCCACAGGATCAGGGAATGTGCTGAGCAGGGCTCACAGGGTCGTTGGTCCAGCTGCCCAGGACAGCCCAACAGTCCCAGAGTTCCTGGGGCTCTGGAGCCGTGCCCATTCCCTGGGGAGCTGCTCCAGTGCCAGCACCCTCTGGAGGAAGAGCCTTCCCTGGTACCCACCGAACCTCCCCAGCCCAGCTCCAGCTGTTCCTGTGTCCATCCTCTAGGAGATGTTCTCACCTCTTCCCTGCTTTCCTGGCAGGAGGGAAGTGTTTGTTCCTGGTTTGGCACACTGGGAATGTTTTCCTCTCCAGACAAGTGTCTGTCCACATTCCAGAGGGATAAAGCTTCCCGAACCTGCCTGCCTTTGCCTGCCTGCCTTCTCCAGAGCTGATTCCATTGTGCCAGAGAGCACCCGTGGCCTCCCCTGACACCTCCCATGGTGTCTGTGGCTCTCCACAGCTGTGTCCTTGGCCAGAGGTCCCAGGGAAAGCTGTGGGAGGACAGGGGCAGTGCCAC
Organism: Passer montanus; assembly: GCF_014805655.1. NCBI lineage: Eukaryota > Metazoa > Chordata > Aves > Passeriformes > Passeridae > Passer > Passer montanus. The sequence goes on from NW_024365048.1 coordinate 434,835, forward strand.
AGCTGGGACTGGAGCTGCTCCAGGCCTGGGCTCCCAGTGGGAATCACCTCCCAGAGCCTTCCCAGTGGCCTCAGCTCTCCCAGACCACTCAGCCTGCAGTGGGAATATCCATTTGTTACCCTTCCTTAGTGATTCCAGGGAAATCAGGAACATTTGGAGTCACTCTGTGGGTTGTGATTCTCTCCAAGCACTTCCCCAAAACCTGCACCAGACCCCATTCCTGTTGTGTAGGAGCAGTTTTCCCATCCCCTTGTGCCCCTGGAATAACTGGAATCCACAGGGATCTCTAATTCTCCTTGGAGCTGCTCAGGGACTCAGGGTTTCCTTCCCCTTGTCCCTGGAATCCACGTTGGAGGTTTTTTATCTTTGGAGCTGCCCAAGGCCTCTGTGGATTCTGTGGAGAACCAGATGTTGCAGCCCAGTAAATCCTCCAGATGTTCCACCCTCTGTGAGCCCCATCCCAGCTGCCCGGGGGGATCCTTAGGGAGCTGCAGCTCAGGAATTGCTCTGTTTCCCAGTTTGGATCCCGCTGCCCAGGGAGGTTTGGGGTCCCACCCCTGGAGTGTCCAGGGGACAAAGGACATCCCACACAAAGTCCTGTTTGGGTTGTGTCACCCTGGGTCTGGCCCTGAGTGTCCAGCTGGGATTTTCCAGGAGCCCGGGGAAGGCAGAGAAAGTCCCAAGCCCCCATGGGTGCTCAGGTACCTCTGGAATCCTCCTGCCCTGGAAACTCCAGGGACTGGGCTTCAGAAGTTTTTCTTAGGGCCATGGAAATGTCGAGCTCCAGTTTTTTGTGTGGGAAGTGTTTTTTTCCAGCGACGTTCCTGGGAGCGCAGCTCCATCCCCGTGTCTCTCCAAGGTGTATTTTGGTACTTCTGAGGAGCTTGTGAGCCCTGGAGGAAAGGGAGTGTTTGGATATCATTATTCCTCATTTTCATGGTTTTTTTCAAGAGAAGTGCTCCAGAAATAGAACCTCAGTCTCCAATCTCCATCACATGTCCAATTATCCAGCTGGGATTATTTTATTCCATAAACTCCCCCGGAGCCTGTGACAGGATTCCAGCTCAGCCATCTCCAGCTTTCCTCCCTTTTGTGGAGGTTTGCTCTGGGAGAGAGGGAGAAAAAATTGTTCTGGATGGAAACTGGGAAGAAAACATTCCTGGGGCAGTTCATCCTCTGCCTTGGAAGCCAAAAAATGGGATGTGCACAGAAATCCCTCCTCCAGTTGGAAATCTGGGTGGGTTTATTACAAAGAAGAGATTGGGAGGGTTTGTTCCTGCAGTTCTCCTTTCCCAGGATTTGAGTTGAGGTTGTTGGTGCCTCACTGGGGATGTTGTCCCTCAGGAGGCACCTCCATGGTCCCTGGAATGCCTTTAGCATGTTTGGATTCTGGACATCCCATCCCTGGGGGTTTTCCTGCATGGGATTTTAGGATCTGCCCTAAACCCAGGATTTCCTGGGTGTCCCAGAAGCCTGAGGAGCCCCTTGGGCAGAGGCTGTGGAGCAGAGCAGTGTCTGTGTCCGTGCTGGAGCCGAGCAGGCTGTGCCACCCCAGCAGTGGCAGTGGGAATGGTGCTTTGGGAGCTCTCAGACTGGATCTGCAGCAGGAGTTGGGAATGCCTCCCTCGAGGAGCTGTTCTGGTGTGTCCTGTTGGGTTTGGAGCCCTCAGGATGTGCGTGCTGATTTGGATCCCAGCTTATGCCAGTGCTCATTCCCGATGGGATCTTCAGGCCTGTGTGAGGAGAGCAGGAGGAGTTCTGTTTGCCCCATTGGAACTGGAGCCCCATTGCAGCGTGGGTCTGCCTTTCCCCTGGGCTGAGCTCCCCTAACGTGTCCCTGCCCTGTCCCCAGTGGCTCTGATGGAAAGGCTCTGGAGACGCTGCCCGCGGCCGACGCCGGGACGGCCGCAGCCACCCGCGGAGCCCGGAGCAGCGCGGCCACGCACACGGACGGGCACCAGAGAGGGGCCTCTGCTGTCACAGCTGCCACAGACACGGCCACGAGAGACAGGTGAGGGCAGAATCCTGCCGTGGCTGGGGGGGAGGGAGCTCAGAGCCCCTGCAGTGCCACCCTGCCATGGCAGGGACACCTGCCACTGTGCCAGGCTGCTCCAGCCCCAGTGTCCAGCCTGGCCCTGGGCACTGCAGGGATGCAGGGGCAGCCCCAGCTGCTCTGGCAATTCCAGCCCAGCCAGCAATTCCTCATTGCCAATCTCCCATCCATGGCTGCCCTCTGGCAGTGGGAGCCATTCCCTGGCTCCTGTCCCTTGTCCCCAGTCCCTCTGCAGCTCTCCTGGAGCCCCTCTGGGCCCTGCCAGGGGCTCTGAGCTCTCCCTCGCTGAACATCCCTATCTCTCAGCCTCATGTTAGAGATGCCCCATCCCTCTGATCACCTTGGCAGGGGTTGGAACTAAATAGCTTTTAGGTCCCTTCCCACCCAGGCCATTCCCTGATTCCACGTTGATTTTCCCTGTAAATGTTCCACGAGGCACTGGGGCAGTTCCACAGGAGCTGAGAACTCTTCACTGGGCAGACAGAACACATCCAGAGGGCAGACTCAGGTCCCAGCAGAAAGGCGTTCCCAGGAGGGAGGAGGGAAGCTTTGGGAGCTTTCCCTGCATGTCCCGTCCCTAAGGCTGCTCCCTGGTGTCCCTGCAGGAGTGAGGAGGCCTTGCCCTGCGCCGAAGCCACGTTGAACGGCCCCGCTTGATGCCGCCGCCGCCCTGGGACGTGTGTGAGCCAGGCCAGGCTGCTCCCTGGTGATGCAATTTGTCAATTCTTTATTATTTTTTTTCATTTTAATTTTATTTTTTAATAAATGCTGCATTGATGAGAGCGAGCTGGCGTTCAGGACCAGACACGCAGATCCAACAGCACCGATCCGTTCGGAAAGACACTCGGCATTGTCGAAATGTAGCATTGAGTTCAGTCCTCACGGGAATGACGGGCTCTTCCCAAGCCTTCTGCCTGATTTGAGTTGTCCCCTTCCCCGTGCCCCTGGTTTTGTTTTGGATTTGGGGTTCAGTGCTGTTTTCCCAGTGTTATTGCACACAGTATTCAGCTTCTCTTGGGAAGGTAGCAGGTCCAGCGGCGGCCGGGGCCAGCGCACAAATCCCGCAGCCGTGTGACCAAAGTTCCTGATGGAGCTGTCCTCGGGCAGCCTTTGCACCGCTTTGTAGAGCAATAAAGCCTTACCAGAAACATTTCACAGGAGAGGAGGAATGCCAACGCTTCCGTGGGGGAGCAGGGAGGGCTGGATGGGGCTGGCAGGGCCGAGGCCAGCAGTGATGCTGGGGCCCAGCTGTCCAGAACGGGATGGCCCTGCCCTGCAGCCCTGCCCTGGGCTCTCCATGGACACGTGCTGGGCCAGGGCAGGGGCTGGGCTGGCTCTGGGCTGGCCTCTGCCGATGTCCGTGCTGGCCCCAGGGGACCCTGCCCACGGGGAGGTGACAGGGTTTTGCTGGCTCTTTGGAGACTGAATTAATGTATTTGCAAATGATGATGGAAATCCTTTTTCTGTTTGTTTTGTTCTGTTTTTAAAGTTTTTAATGGATGCAGGAACAGCAACACTTTTGCACTTTGTACCTGGTGATGACAGCGTTGGGGGAGGGCATGGGAGAGCCCTGGGGGACATCCAGATCCCTCAGGGGGGATGGGGGAGCAGGGCCAGGTGAGGGGAGCACCTGGAGCTGGGATGTGGGATGTGGGATATGGGATGTGGGATGTGGGATGTGCCCAGGCTGGAGCCCTGCTCCTGGGAATGCCGTGCTGGTGCCAGGCTCTGAGCTCACTGCCAGCCCAGCCTGGGGGGCATACGAGGGGCACTGGGGGTTTGGGCCACCTGGGGCAGCTGAGCTGGAACCCCCGGGATGTGGAATCCTGAAAAATCCTCCCTTTGGAGCAAAGGCTGGAGCTCGGCACCCAGGGAGCCAGACCTGCTTTGGGGTGCATTCCTGAGGGTGGGAAGCACCTCACGTCCCCGGCAGGGCAGCCTGGCTGCCCAGAAATCAGAAATCCCTTCCTTGTGCCGTGGTGTCTGCCATGGCATGTCCTGGCTGGGCTGGGAGGGCCCTGAGGGGAGCCAGGCGTTCCCACTGGGGCTGTGGGCCCCTCATGTGCTGCTGCCCCCAGTCCTTGGGAATCAGGTGGTGCAGGGCTCTTGTTCTGGAAGTTTTCACTCGCTGAATTAATTATTAAATTAATAATTTAAAGTTAATTGCACTGGGAGGGAAAAAAAAAATCTCACTTTGTGCTTTGCTTCCCCTGCTTGGTGTTCAGGGATCAATCCCCCTCCAGCAGGACTCTCAGACAGGATCAGTGGCTTTGAGGTCCTGGCTGGAGACACATTAAAGTCTTAATTTTCCAAGGGTTGGTGCTAGAGTTCTGCTGTACATAGGGCATTCTGGGGCCCAGAGCTGATCCCATGGAAGCTGAAGGTCCATGTGCTGGTGCAGCCTGGCTGGATCCCAGGGGATGCCAGGGTGCTCTTCCAGCCTGTCCCCTGCTGCCCCCAGATCCGTGTGGGGTCGGGGGCTGAGGGGAATGTCCTCGCAGGCCTGGGGGACAGGACAGGGCCTCCACCCCCAGCTGCTGAGTGTGGGAGCAGTGGTTCCCCCTGGACAGGCTGGGGCAGCAGTGACCCACAGTGGCTCCAGAGATGGGGCTGGCTGTGCCTTCTGCTGCAGTTCCAGCCTGGCGTTCCTCAGCTCTGGCTTTGAGTCCCTGTGTCAGTGAGAGCTTTATTAATAATAATTATATAATAATAATGATTATAATAATAATAATATCCTTGGGCATATCCAGATCTGAACACAGCTCGTTAGTGGGTTAATTTATTACTCAGTGCTGAGACACATCACTGGGGCTTGGTCAGGCCTGTGGAGATGCACAAATTCCATGGGTTTGGTGCCTGTGGGTGATCCCTGCAGGGCTGGGGTTGAGGCTCTCAGTTCATTCCAGCTCTCCCCTCCCCTGGGGTTGTTCTTCCCTCCAGCCCCAGCTCCTGCTGCTTGGGCTGCCGGGGTCTGCAGCTCTGAACAGAGCCAGAGCCACTTCTGGCCTGGCCCCAGTGGTTTTGTGGGGAAAGCAGGAATGGGAAATCCTTCTAAGGCAGAGCTTCCCGTCTCTCCAGAGACACAGTGGGTGTGAGGGCTTGGAGTGTCCCTCCTGGGGTTTTCAATCTCCCTGTGCTCTGGGGAAGGGCTTCTAGGGCTGGAGCAGCATCTCGTGGCTGCTGAGGATGGAATTCCCTGTGTCCCCTGATCCCCTGGGCTCTGTGTCCAGGTGATGAAGGCTCCCCCCAGGTGCTGCTCCACACTTCCCTCCTGCCTCGTGTTGGAATCTCCCAAAGCACAGGGAGATTCCCAGCCCCAGCCTGTGGGGCTGGGCACAGATCTGTCATGCAGGGCCATCCACCCACACACCTGGCTCTCCTGAGAAACCTGGGAACAGGCCCCTGGGAGCACCAGGAGCTGGGCTTCATCTCCAGGGTCAGGAGCAGAAGCAGCAAGGGCAGGTTCCTGGGGGATGGTTCTGGAATGTTCCAGTGGCTCTGCCTGCCTGGGCATCGCTCCAGGGATCTGGTGATGCCACTGTGCCAACTGCCCCACACTGGGAGGGGAGGGGGCTCCTGGGCACAGCCAGGGCTAAACCCATCCCCTTGGCCAGTCCCAGGTGATTCCTGGGGGGATGTGGGAGGAACAGCTTCGTGGGGATGGGAACCCCGTGGTGCTGGGAGTGTCCCCATCCCTGTCACATCGGGAGGGGGCAGAGCTGGGGGCTGGGGATCCCAAACCCCCGTGGGTGTGGGGCTGTGATCCCACAGTGATGGCACTGAGCATTCCTGGGGCTCAGGCTGGGGGGCTCTGTGCCCCCTCAGCCCAGGGGCAGCCAGAGCCGTGTCCAGAGTTCCCTGCATGTCCCAGGGGGAGATTTCTTCCCACTGCACCCTGCACCCTGGAAGGGCAGCCAGCAGGGAATATTCTGCTCATTCCCTCAGCAACTCCACAGCCAAAAACGTCTCTAAAACAGAATTCCCTCTCTTCTTGTGGCAGGCAAAATCCCGGGTGTTTGTTGGGGTCCTGTGTCCTCAGCAAAGCCCAAGGGAAATTCCCCAAGTGCCCCAAGGCTTTGCTGTCCCTGGGATGGAATCCCAAGGTTTCATCAAGAACATCTCTTTGGAGAGCTGCAGATGGGCAGGGAATGGAAACCCTGGGGGGCATAGATTTGAAAAAAAAAAAGAAAAAAGAAAAAAATACAAAAAAAAAACCCAAAAGCCCTGTGCTGCCCTCAGTGTGTCTGTTCCAAAGGGTTTGGGCATCCCAGTTCCCAGACCTCCCAGTGAAAGGTCTGGAGTGAGGTGCAGGGTCATTCCTAAAGAACATATCTGAAGGAAATACCATTGAAATTCCTTTCTTGTTCTCCAGTGGCATCCCAGAGTCACTTTCCCACACTGGCCAGGGAGCTGCCATTAAAGTCCTGATTTATCAGTGGCAGTCCTTGGAGTACATCCCTGTGCCAGCCTTGAAATCCCAACCCCTCAGGGATCCCTCTTATCCTGAGGGCCCTTTCTGCCCCACTGGGAATTGATCTGTTGGAAAAAACAGAATTGATTGGAAAAAGCAGAATTGATCTATCAGGAAAACTGGAGCGTGGTGCTTAGTGAAGGGTTCAAGGTGTATCTGAGGTGTGTCCAGGGTGTGTCCAGGATGTATCCCGTGTCTGTCCTGGGTGTGTCCTGGGTGTATCTGGGGTGTATCTGAGGTGTATCTGAGGTGTGTCCAGGGTGTGTCCAGGATGTATCCCGTGTGTGTCCTGGGTGTATCCTGGGTGTATCTGGGGTGTATCTGAGGTGTATCTGGGGTGTGTCCAGGGTGTATCCAAGCTGTACCTGTCTTCCCGCTGTCATGTCAGTCATGGACTGGCTCTGAACTGGTTTAAACTGGGGCTCACTGGGCTCGGTGCTGCCCTGAGAGAATTCCTGGTCCCCTCCTCGCCAGCCACAGCTGCACGTGTTGGGACTGGGGGCTCCTCCTGCCATTCCCCATTCCTGCTCTCCTGGCTCTGTGTCACCTTTGGGAAGCTGTTCCTGCCATGGCACATTCCCCATCCCTGCCATGGCACATTCCCCATCCCTGCCGTGGCACATTCCCCATCCCTGCCATGGCACATTCCCCATCCCTGCTCTCCTGGCTCCATCCTGTGCCACTTCCCTTGCTCTCCTCAGGGACAGGGATGTGCACCCTGCAGTGCTGGCCGTGTCCTCAGGGAAGGGCTGGGGCTGCTCAGCCCTGCCCTGGAGTGGCCTGGGCTGTGCTGCTGTGGTGTATCCCTGCTGCAGGGGTTTCCTTGTGGCTGTTCTCCCTTCCCCTCCTTATCGGGATTTTTCCCTTTGCTCTGCTGAGATTGGATTTGGGATTTTTGGTGTTACCGGTGCGGAATCGGCTCTGAAATTCAGCAGTGGTAATGAATGATTAGTGAGTAATTACCTGTGTTAGTAATTGACATGTGGCAGTGGCAGGAATGGTGCCCTTGAAGCACCAGCTCCAGCATTCCGTCAGTGGAAGTCTGAGATCCTTTGGGAGGTGGGCTGGATCAGTTCCCGTTGGTTCCCTCCTGGATAACATTTCTGACCTTGTCAGGAATGCTGTTGGGCTTGGGCTGAGAATGGGATTTTTGGTCCTGGTCTTTCCCTCCTTGGTGGGAAGTTCCAGCAAACCCAGGAGTTTTCCAGGTGTATTTAGGGCTGAACTTGGGACAAACAAATGGAAAAGGAACAATTTGGCTCCTCCCCGGTGGCTTTGCTCACCTGAACCTCTCTTACCTCATCCAGGAAGGGTTTTGTGCTGTCCCAGCTCCCACCTGGATTTGTACAGAATTCCCAGTATTCCCTGGTAGTCCTCACCTCTCCCAGCAGTGGGATATTCCCATGGAAACTGTATTTTTGTATTTGATGCTGATGGGAAGAGAGGGCTTTTCCTCTCTCCCTGAATTCGGGGCTTTTCTGGAAGGCAGAGCCTTCCCTTCTATTTTTGATCCCCTCAAATTCCTTGGACAGATGGAAACAAGGAAAAAATCCTTTCTCCTGTAATTTTGATGCCCAGGGGTAGCTTTGCAGAGCTCTGTAGGAATTGTGGGAATGCTGTAGGGATTCCCCTGTGGGGTGGCTTTGGTGCTTTTGGCAGTGAGGGCACTGCTGGAGGATCCCTTGGCTGGATCTCATGGATCCAAACATGAGGATCCACAGGCACAGCAAACGTTCTTCTCTCCATGGAAATGCTTCTCCCACTCCTCTTTCCCAAACTGCTGCTGCTGGAGAGCCTCGAGTGCCCCTGGGGTCCTGGGATTGCCACAGGGAATTCTGGCTGCTCCACTCCTGACCCCGAGCTGGGCCTGGAGTTCCCTGGTTCCGTGGTCCTTGTGTGCCTTCCGTGTCCTCCTAGGAATTCCTGGAGTCCATCTCGGGTCCTTGGGCTCATCCCTTGGTCCTTGCTGTTCCCTGCTCCTCACATCTGTTCCATGGTCCTTGAGGCTGTTCCCTGGCCCTCATGCATTCCCTGATCCTTGCAGTTAATCCCTGCTCTCTGCAGCCATTCCCTGCTCCTCAGTCCCTGTTCCCACTCCTGGCAGTGACTTTGCACGGACACTTCAGCCCTTTCCCTGCTCCTCTCTGTGGTCCCAGGAATGTTCAAACTCCAATTTGCGTCTGATTGGCCAGGGCAGAATCTGGAAAAGTGGGGAAAATCCCAGACCCTTCCCTTCCCTTCCCTTCCCTTCCCTTGGATCCTGTTAATTTGCAGTTAATTCCCATGTATTCATCACATCCCTGCAATTCCCATCCCTGCTCCTCCCCTCCCTGCAGACCTGCAGCTTTCCCAAAAAGGTTTTTGTCCCTCAGACACTTCCAGCTCTGAGGCCCCTTGGATGCAGGAGCTGTTCCAGGGCACAGCACTGACCACGCTGGTGGCTCCACAGGAATCCAGAGCCTTGGATTGAGTGTGGCAGGAGCCCCCTGTTCCATCCCAGCCTGGATCCAGTCCTGTCCATCCCACATCATGGCAAGCAGGAGGTGCTGTGCCCAAGCCCATGGATAACAGTCATTCCCACTTCCCACTGGATACCAATTCCCAGTTCCCATTGTTCTGGGTGCCTTAAATCCATCCTGATTCCAGCAATGGATTTCTGTTCCCTGTGCTCTTCCCCCTACTCCTCACAGCTCCTTATCCCACTTGGTGCATCCCAGTGTCCCACTTAGTGCATCCCAGTTCACCCATCCCAGTATCCCAGTTAGTGCATCCCAGTTCACCCATCCCAGTATCCCAGTTAGTGCATCCCAGTGCACCCAGTGTCCCAGCTCATCCCAGTAACCCAGTCTCCCATCCCAGTGTCCCAGTTCATCCCAGTTAATCCCAGCTCACCCATCCCAGTGTCCCAGCTCACCCGTCCCAGTGTCCCAGCTCATCCCAGTAACCCAGTCTCCCATCCCAGTGTCCCAGCTCATCCCAGTTGGTCCCAGCTCACCCATCGCGGTGTCCCCAGGAGCTCCGGGCAGAGCCGGATGGGATTTGGTCTCGGGAGGCCCCAGGGCCCTTCCCTGCCCGTGCCCTGGGCTGGGATGTGAGGATGCTGCTTGGGAATGGGGCCTGCCAGAATTCCCCGGAGCAGAAGGAAAAGTCCTTTGGGAATGCTCAGCTCGGGGTCCTGTGGGGCCGTGCAGGGAGAAGCTGGTCCTTCCCCAGGGCACACTGGGGACAGTGGGATCCCCTCCTTCCCCAGGGGACAGTGGGGACAGGGGGATCCCCTCCTTCCCCAGGGCACACTGGGGACAGCGGGATCCCCTCCTTCCCCAGGGGACAGTGGGATCCCCTCCTTTCCCTGGGGACAGTGGGATCCCCTCCTTTCCCAGGGGACAGTGGGGATCCCGTGGCAGTGGGGCTGTGGGACATGGACAGGAATTCTGTGTCCATTTCCTGTCTGCTCCAGTGGGATCCCAGACTCCAGCCTGGGCATCGCAGCTGTCTCCAAGTAGGACAGAAACTGGCCTAAAAGCACCAGAAAGAAAGGATTATTCCTGGTTTTCTCATGGAATGGAATTAGTGTTTAATCCCAAATATTTTATTATTTAATGGAATTTAAATGAAAACTTCCCAGGCCTGTAAATATTCTCCCCCTTGGAATATAAACATTCCCCTGCTGGGTCTGGGGTTTGTGGAATGGAGAGGGATTTTCTGCCAGACAGTCCCAGTGAATTCCCTGGTGAGCTTTTCCCTCTTAAAATTGTCCTCCTGTCCCCTGGCAGCCGACAGTGGCAACACCAGGAATGCTCCAGCCTCCCGAGTGAAGGGGACAGGGCTGGGATCCAGCCTTGAGCCTGGACCTGGGCACCAGGGAGGGCTGGAATTAGGAATTCCCTGGGCTGGGCTGGGGTTTCCCTGGCTGGGATCCCCCTGTTCCTGTTTGGGATCAAAGGACGCGCGGTGGGTCCCAGATTTCTGGATTTCTGGATTTCTAGCTGATTTATAACAGGAGCTGCCCCCACCCCATTCCCAGGGGAGCCGGAGCCTTTCCTGTGGGTTTGGCTGAGGCTGTGACTCGAGGGCTGGACCGTGAGACTGATGAGGAGAGACCTTGGCATGAAAATCCTTGGGATTTCAGGGAAGGAGGTGGTTGGTTTCTCCCCCAGCCTTGGGGACAGGCAGGAGCACTCCCGAGGGGATGTACCCATGGAGTGAGGGCAGAGGGGACACTGGGGACAGGCAGGAGCATCCTGGCAGTGGCAGCAGGAGCTCCCCACGCTCCCATTCCCAGCGTTTGCTGTAAATAGGGAATATTTATAAAAAATTATTGCAGAGATTTCTAAACTCACCCCAATCCCGTTTTTCCCAGAGCTTTTGGCTTTGCTGGGATCTCCTGGAGCAGGAGATTTGCACCTTCCCAATGGGCTCCGGCGTCAGTTCAAATCAATCCAGTCCCAGTCCCAGTCCCAGGTGCTGGGCAGGGCTGGGAATTCCAGGGCTCCCAGGGCTGAGAATGGAGCGAGCCCTTCCCTCCATTTTATCCCTGTTCCATTTTCTCCGGGCGGGAGAGGCTGTTCCAGGCTGGAGCCCTCCCAGGGGGTCCCTGGCTCTCCGAGGCCGTGGATTTTCCCTTTTCCTTGTTTCTGTCTTTGCCTTCCATGTCTGACCCGGCTGCAGTGGCAGTTGAGGGGAATTTGGGTGGAAATGTGGAGTTTTCCAGGCATTCTCCTCGATGTGACATTTTCCAAACCTTTCCTTTCTCCCTGCTGAGTCCCGGGGTCCGCGTGGCCGGGGGGTGATCCCAGCTGGCACATCCCGGTCCCCCGGGGTTCCTGGTGGCTTTCCCTGGTGAATTTGCTCCGGCAAATCCCTCCTTGGCTCCGCTTTCCCGCCCGGCTCCTCCGTCCATCCGTGTTCCACGTTTGCTGCTGAGCTGGAGCCTCTGGAGCCTCTTTTCCAGGGCTTTTCCAGCCCGTGCAGGGCTCGCTGGGAGCGTTCGGCTCTGTGACTGTTAGCACAAACCATGGATTCATCCCCGGTGCCGCCTCCGGCCCCAGAGCCCCAGGCTGCTCTAAAAGTGACCCAGGCCAGGCTCTTTGTTGGGAATAACTCCGGATCTCCAGGAGAGCAGGAGGCTCTGGGACCACAGGGCTGCCTGGGGCTGGCAGGGCCATCCTGGCGTCTCCTGAGGGAGTGGATTCCGCCCGGGATCCCTGGCCATCCCGGGATCCCTGCCCATCCCAGGGCTCCGTGCCCATCTGGGGCTCTGTGCCCATCCCGGGGGCTCCGTGCCCATCCCAGGCCCTGCCTGGCTCTTAGCCTTGGCTCATTATGGGAGAAGGCCTTGGGAATGGCACCTCTGCCATCCCCACGTCCCGGCTGAGGCAGAGCTCATTCCAGGCTGTGGGATGGGAGCTGGAGCCTTCCCTGGGCACAGGAGATCCCATGAATCCACCAGCCCGGGCGGGGGAGGCGCTGCTGCCGTTGTTGGGGGGGTTCATGGCTTTGGGAAGGTGCAGGGGGTCCCCAGCCCGAGCCCGGATTTCCAGCGTCGCTCTGCTCCTCCCTCTTCCCAAACCCTGCCGTGCTGTCCCCAGCTGAGTCTCTCTGGAAATCTGCGCTGGCACCGGGGACATCCCCGACTCCCTGGGCAGTCCCAGGGGGGATGGGGCTGTCCCGGCGGGGGGGACTCGATGCCTTTCTCCACATCCACCGGCCCCGCAAAGCAATAAAACCACGGAGGGGCCGCGGGGAGACCCCGGGATGCGCTCCCGGCGCCGGGCACTGCCAGGGGAGCCTTCTCACGATGCCAACTGCCCTTAAACTGGGATTCGGGTCTTTGTAAGCAATGTCTGTGTATTATGTGTAAATATGAGGGACAAATTTGAAATTACTGCCTTTTCCCTGTTTATTTTTCTGAGTAATTCCAGATGTACTTTAGTCTCTCTACTGTCAAAACTTTTATATTGTAAATCTGATGCTGGTGGCTTTTTTGGTTCTTTTGGTTTTTGGTTTGGGTTTTTTTTTTTTTTTTTTTTTTGTAAAAAAGCAACCAAAAAAGAAAAAAAAAAAGAAAATAAGAAAGCCACCAAAAAGTCTGCATCTCTCTATGTTGTCAGTTTTAGGCTGTAAATTCCAACTATCAATAAAAGCTCAAAATTCACGTGCCAGTGCTGGGTTCCTCCATCCTGCAGGACACGCCGAGGGTCCCAAGGGGGCTCTGGGATAGTCGGGGCCAGGAGCAGGGCTGGACTCCTGCTGGAATCGTAGAATCCCTGAGGCCGGAAAAGCCCTCCCAGTGCCAGCTGTACCCGACCTGCACCTTGTCCCCAGCCCAGAGCCCTGAGTGCCACCTCCAGGAATTCCTTGGCCCCCTCCAGGGATGGGCACTGCAAAGCTCCCTGGGCAGCCCCTGCCAAGGCCTGACCCCTTTCCATGGGGAAATTCCTGCTGTGCCCACCCTGAGCTGCCCTGGCCCAGGCTGAGGCCGTTCCCTCTGCTCCTGTCGGGTTGGCATGGTGGCAGCCTGAGCAGGAGGGTGGCACAGAGCAGATCCAGCACAGCACAGCAGCTCCTGTGCAGGATCCCCCAGGAGCTCTGCCCGGGACACGAGCTGAGCCTGTCCTGTGCTGGCCCTTGGCTCTGCCCTGGTTCCCTGGTTCCCTTCTGCTCAGCAAGGCAAAAGGAGCGTCTCTCATATTAATTTTTTTATTAAATTCCGTTAGTTTCTCTTTATAGAATAACCTTTTCCTCTAGGCACAAATACAATACAAGGACTCTGCATGTTTGACACAATGTACAGAAACTTCAATAATCTACAACTGCTCAGGTAAGTTACAAAACCTCCGTGTTACACCTGCACAGCCAGGATGGTACAGAGGAACGGGGCACTGTACAAAGAGCTCTGCACTGAAATAAAACGCTGGACTTTAAAAACGAGACGGGTGGAGGGGCTGGCGGAGCTGGGGGGGTCAGTTTGGGGGTGCTGGGGGGTCCCGGGCGGCAGTGGGGCCACGGTGACCCCACGGTGCCCTCTGGGGTCCCCCCACGCAGAACCCCCAGTTCACACCAGTGCGGGGGCAGGGGGGGCTGCAGGAGCCAATTCGGTACCGAGAGCCACCCCCGGCACTGGGGCAGCAGCAGCGAGGGGCGGTGGGGCTGGGACAGGGACAGGGACAGGGGCAGTGGGGCTGGGATAGGGACAGGGACAGGGGCAGTGGGGCTGGGATAGGGACAGGGGCAGTGGGGCTGGGACAGGGACAGGGAGAGGAGCTGCCCCCAGGGCTGGGCACAGGCAGAGCACAAAGGGGGCACTCGGGGGTGGGAGGGTTGGAGGGGGAGAGCCCTGAGGGGCTGTGACCTGTGCAAAGGAGACCCTGCAGAGACCAGGTGGCACCTGCAGGGCCGCTGTCCCAGGCCTGTCCCAGCCCCGTGAGGTTTCAGCCACAGGGGACCCTCATCCCGGGGCTGGTCTGGTCCCCATCCCCCGGGAGGGGACATGGGGGCACCCAGGAGGCTGTAGCATCTGGCACCTCCCTCCCAGGGGAATATGCCCCCCGGGACAGCCAGCCTGGAGGCAGAGACTGTCCCCTCCAGGACAGGGACCCCTGGCCACAGCCCGAGGAGCCTTGACCGCTGGGAGCAGAGCGGCCACGGCCACGTTCCTCCCAGGGGCATGGAGCCAGCACCTGCAGCATCCCAACATTCCCAGCACTCCCGTTCCTGTGCACAGCTGGGAGTGGCTCCAGGGTGGGACACGGGATGGTCCCGGTGCTCTGCGCTGTCCCCTCTGCCATCTCCTGAGCTGTCCCCTGGGCCATCCCCGGAGCTGCAGGGCTCTCCCCCCTGCCATCCCCGGAGCTGCAGGGCTCTCCCCTCTGCCATCCCCGGAGCTGCAGGGCTCTGTCCCCTCTGCCATCCCCGGAGCTGCAGGGCTCTGTCCCCTCTGCCATCCCCGGAGCTGCAGGGCTCTGTCCCCTCGGCCATCCCCGGAGCTGCAGGTCCCGGCTCCAGCGGGACGGGAGCGGAGCCCAGGACTCGCTCCCAGCCGGGAGGGGCAGGGCAGGTTCCGGGGGCTCTGGCAGACATGCAGGGGGGCAGGACGAGGCGCAGGACAAGGAGGCAGCTCTGCCTCCCCCAGCAGTGTGGGGTGGGGGTGTGGGGCGCAGGACCCCTGCCCAGGGAGATGGCGCGGGGCTGGGGCACACGGAGGACACGGGGTCACGACACGGCTCAGACCGGGCGGGGGCGGGACGGGCCCCCCTGCCCGCTTCAACGCGAGGAATCCCTCCCGGTGCCACCCCACCCCGGGCACGCCCGTCCTGCCCAGCGGGTGGGAGGAAGGGCCGCTCCTCCTCTCCCTCAGTCCCGGGCTCGGCCTCGAGCCTGGCGCCGCCTCTGCTCCCGCTGCGGGAGCCGTGCCTGGAATCGCGGCTGCGCTGAGCCGCGCTCACGCGTCCGACAGGCAGCTCTGGATGCGGTCGATCCACTGCTGGGCCAGCTGCACGTCCTGGGCGCAGAAATTGTAAACTCGTTTCGTCGTCTTCAGCTGCGGGCAGAGAGAGGAGGGGCTGAGGGCTGCAGCCGGGGCCACAGTGACCCGAGCTGCCCAGCGCCGGCCCCTGCGGACACTCACGTCGAAGAAAGCTTTCTCGTCCACCGTCTTGGGGGCCCCCATGGTGGGGGTCCCCGGGGTGATGGACTCCACCTCGGCCAGGTCGATGACGCCCTTGCACTCCGTGTCCATCCGGCTGTCGTAGTACCGCAGCTGCGGAGAGCCGTGCTCAGGGCAGGGACGGGATAATGGGATAATGGGATGGGACAGAGGGACAGGACAGACCCCGGGGCCCGCCCGGTACCTGATGTTTGGTTTTATCCAGCACAAACCACCGAGACTTCCAGGGCTTCATGAAGGCGCCTTTCTTGTACAGAGACCCCTCGTAGGATCTGCGGGGCAGGAAGGGGCCGGAACAGCGGGGTCAGGGATGGAAACCCACCGGGACCCACGTCCTGCCCCTCCCCGGAGGGATCCCCCTCCCGCTGCCACCATTCCCAGCCCATTCCCAGCCCCGCCTGCCTGTTCTCGCTCTCGGACATCTGGAACTGGCTGTAGAGGGTGGAGGTGCTGCGGCGGCCGCCCGGCTTCCCGCTGGACGGGGTGGAGGTGCTGCTGGTGTCGCTGTCCAGGCTGAGGTTGAGCGTGGAGCCCACCCCGCCCTCCTGCAGGTACACGCCCAGCGAGCGCCGGTGGTGGGACAGCCCCGACGACATCAGCAGGGAGCTGGGAGTCTGCGGGACAGGGACAGCGTGAGGGGGCCTGGGGCTGAGCACCAGCAGCACAGCCAGCACCACAACCACTGCCAAAACCAGCACCACAACCACCGCCAGAACCAGCAGCACAACCAGCACCACAACCACTGCCAGAACCAGCAGCAGAACGAGCACCACAACCAGTCAGAACCAGCAGCAGCAGCAGCACCCAGAAGCAGCACCAGCCTGCCACACCCTGTCACACCCCTGTCACAGCCCCTGCCACACCCTGTCAGCTCCTGTCACCTACCCTGTTGCCCTCCTGCCGCCCCTCCGTGCGCTGGGACGCTTTCACCTTGTCCCACGTGTCCTTCCAGCGCTCCGGGACCTGCCCCAGCTCCATCTCCAGGTTGTGCAGCTCCTGGGGGGGATTCCAGCATCAGCCCCCGAGGGGACAAACCCCCCGGGGCCGCTGTGCCCGTGCCAGGCCCTGCCGGTGCCATCCCCGGGGCAGTGACACCCACCTCGAGCAGTTTGGAGATGGCGTCGGGCTCCACGCGGCCGCGGTTGTCGTAGCAGGGCCAGATGATGCGGCGCTTGCTCTGCGGCGCCGCCGTGTCCTGGCGATCCGGCTCCTCGGCCGGCTCCGGCTGCCCCTGCGCCAGCTCCCAGTCGTACGGGGGCCCCTCGGACAGCGTCTCCTCCGTGTAATAGTCCCACACCTTCAGGTTGGAGATGTTGCTGTACGGCCTCAGCACCTGGGGGAGGGACGGGGGCGGCTCAGGAAGGGCAGCGGGGCCAGGCTGGACATTCCCGGCCACACCAAGGGGACAGCGTGTCCACATGGAGCACTGGGAGAGTCCAGCCTGGAGAGGGAAGGATCCAGGGAGAGCTCAGAGCCCCTGGCAGGGCCCAGAGGGGCTCCAGGAGAGCTGCAGAGGGACTGGGGACAAGGGACAGGACCCAGGGAATGGCTCGCTGCCACTGCCAGAGGGCAGCCATGGATGGGATCCTGGCAATGAGGAATTGCTGGCTGGGCTGGAATTGCCAGAGCAGCTGGGGCTGCCCCTGCATCCCTGCAGTGCCCAAGGCCAGGCTGGACACTGGGGCTGGAGCAGCCTGGCACAGTGGAGGTGTCCCTGCCATGGCAGGGTGGCACTGCAGGGGCTCTGAGGTCCCTTCCCAGTGGACAAATCCCAGCTCCAGCTGCTCCTGCAGGGAGGATCCCAGCCCCCTCCAGGTGCCCCCAGCTCTCACCTCCCCGTCCTCAGGTGCGTACAGGTAGTTGAAGAAGATGGGAGCTTTCTTGTTGAGGCGGTCGATGTAATCCCAGATGGATTTGGAGACCTGCTGGCCCTTCCGCTCGCCCTTCTCCTCGTACAGGAGCCCTGGGGGGACAGAGGGGACACCGGGTGTGACAGGGGCAGGGGCAGGTGCCACCCCTGGCCCCGCACGCCGCGCTCACCCAGCTCGATGCGCTCGTAGTCCGAGTCCAGCAGGAATGTCCGGAAGCGGTTGGAAATGTAGTGGTAGCTGAGGAACTTCAGGTAGTACTGGCTGAACTCGAACTCCATGGGGAACTGCAGGTGGATCTGCGGGAGAGCCCCGGCTTGGCTGGGACCCGGGCACCCGGGCTGGGCCCTCCAGCCGGCCCCAGGGGCACTCCCAGGGCTCAGGGGCAGCTGCAGCCTCGGGGGCCCCACGGAGCACCTGGGGCTCCACTGGGTGCTCAGGGATCCTCATGGACACTTTGGGGTTCCAGCAGGCACTGAGGGGTCCCTCTGGGAGCTGGGGTTCCCACTGCACACTCAGGGCCCCCAGCCCAGGTGCCAGGGCTCACCTGGTGCACGCAGTCCAGGAACTGCAGGAAGATGGGGGCGAAGCCGCTGCTCTGCCCCGCCAGGGTCTGGGCGCCGCGGTGGCTGAAGCGGTGGCCGAAGGACAGCCACTCCTTCTCCACCAGCAGCCGGAAGCCCTCCAGCGTGCGGTAGTAGGGGTCGGACAGGAGCTGCACCAGGGACACCACCTGGGGGGACAGGGGGCTCAGGGGGCTGGGGGGCACGGCCGCGGGGCCGCCCCGGCCAGCCCGGCTCTCACCTGGGTGGTGATGTCCCAGCCGTCCTCCAGGCTGACCAGCACGGACGAGCCCGTGTCCAGCAGCTCCACCACCAGCACCGAGATCTGCAGGATCTTGTGGATCTGCCAGGGCACAGCCAGGAGTGAGGAGGGCACAGGGCTGGGTGAGGGGACGGTGTCCCCTTCTCCGGAGTGAGGCCACGCTTGGGGATCACAGGGGACACCACTCTGTGCTCGGACACAGCAGCAGCAGGGACAGGGGACCCTCACCCCCTCCAGAGCAGGACCCCTCCCACAGCTCCACACTGGACCATGTGGAGCTGCCCCTGGCTCAGACTGGCACTGCCCTGTCCCAGCCCCTCTGGAGCACCCCACAGCTCCTGCCCAGCACTCCTGGCTGGCAGCTCTGCCCAGCACCATGAGCTGAGCTCTGCATTGTGGCAGCCCTGCCCCTCACACCCCCGTGTGTGCCCAGGGTGTCCAGTGCTGCCCTGCACGGGCCACTGGAGCCCATCCCCGCTCAGGGCAGGGCCAGGCCTGGCTGGGGGTGACTGACCTGGGACAGCCACTCCGACTCCTCCAGGGAGCGCAGGTAGGCCACGCTGGGGTCGCTGGAGGGGCAGCCGGGCACGCAGGCCTTCATCAGCTTCTTGAAGCTGGCCTTGACCTGGCGCACGTCGAACACCTCGATGGGCACCACCTCCCAGTGCTGCAGCGGGTCCGGCTTCACGCCCTGCGGGGGCACAGCACGGCCTGGCTGCCAGGGCTGCCCGAGCCACTGCCACCCGCGGGACCAGGGAACTCCTCGGACTGGAAATGCCCTCAGGCCGTGGAGTCCAACCATTCCCAACACTGCCAGGGCCACCACTGGCCCTGTCCCCAGGTGCCACATCCACATCGGTTTGAAATCCCAGCAGGGATGGGCACTGCAAAGCTCCCTGGGCAGCCCCTGCCAAGGCCTGACCCCCTTTCCATGGGGAAATCGCTTTGAAATCCCAGCAGGGATGGCACTGCAAAGCTCCCTGGGCAGCCCCTGCCAAGGCCTCACCCCTTTCCAGGGGGAATTTCCTGCTGTGCCCACCCTGAGCTGCCCTGGCCCAGCCTGAGGCCGTTCCCTCTCTCCTGTCCCTGTTCCCTGGAGCACAGCCCGACCCCCCCGGCTGTCCCCTCCTGCCAGGGACTTGTGCAGAGCCACCAGGGCCCCTGAGCCTCCTCTGCTCCAGGCTCAGCCCCTGCCCAGCTCCCTCAGCCCTGCTGGGGCTCCATTCCCTCCCCAGCCCCGTCCCCCCCGCGCTGGGGCTGTGGCCGTGCCACCTTCAGCTGGGACTTGTCCCCGATGATGTAGAGCGAGGCGCGGTGCTGCCGCAGGAAGGAGGGCTCGGCGGGGGTCCCGTTGTGCTGCGTCCCCAGCAGGTCCTTCCCCGCCAGGCGGGAGCCGATCTCCACGTTCAGGGCGTAGCTGCTCATGCGGCCGCTGGCCCGGATGCTGCCCCACTTCCCTGCGGGATGGGGCCGGGTCAGGCCGGGGCTGGGCTCGGGGCTGCGCTGGCCCCACGCCCCCAGCCGGGGGCCGAGCTGTGCCCGCAGCCCGGCCCGGGGGCACATGCCAGGGAGGTGCTGGGCACCAGGTTTGCTTTGGCTCCTTCTCCCTCTGGGTGCTGCAGGAATTCCTGCCCGCTGGATTCCGACCCCGTTGGCTCCATGTCTCATCACTGGCACTGGCACTGGCACTGTCACACCCCTCTGCAGCGTCACCAGGACCTGCCACCTGCACCACAGCCCTGCCACCTGCACCACAACCCTGCCACCAGCTGTGCCACAGCCCTGCCACCAGCTGTGCCCTGCCCTGGCACCACCGCCCGGCACCGCAGAGGCCCAGGAGCCCAAAGCAAACCTGGCGAGGCTGCCCGGTACTTACCGTGCCCGTGGCACACCTGGAGCAGGGGGCTCGGGGGGTTACTGGGGTTACTGGGCATTAGTGGTGAGGGGCAGGGAGGGGTCAGTGAGTGAGTGAGGGGGGTCAGTGCTCAGTCACGCCGGCGGCTCGGGCGCTTCCGTACCTCGGGGCGTCTCGCGGCCCTTCGGCGACGCGCACTTGGGGGAGGACAGGGTGATGACCCTGGCTCTGTGACCCAGCCCTGGGGGCACAGGACGAAAGGGACCTCAGCAAGGGACACGAGCCACGCACAGGGAATGGGATGGAGGCGATGGCGCCGGGGCTGAGGCCGAGCCCTCCCTCCCTCCCTGAGGCTGCGGCTGCAGCTCAGGGGAGAACCTGCTCTCCCCAAGGAATCAACTGCTCTTCCCAGGGATCCCCTGCTCTCCCCAGGGGTCACCTGCTCTCCCCAGGGATCACCTGCTCTTCCCAATGAATCACCTGCTCTCCCCAAGGAATCAACTGCTCTTCCCAGGGGTCACCTGCTCTCCCCAGGGATCCCCTGCTCTCCCCAGGGGTCACCTGCTCTCCCCAGGAATCACCTGCTCTTCCCAAGGGTCACCTGCTCTTCCCAGGGGTCACCTGCTCTCCCCAGGGATCCCCTGCTCTCCCCAGGGGTCACCTGCTCTCCCCAGGGATCACCTGCTCTCCCCAGGGATCCCCTGCTCTCCCCAGGGGTCACCTGCTCTCCCCAGGAATCAGTGCTGGGCACCAGGTTTGCTTTGGCTCCTTCTCCCTCTGGGTGCTGCAGGAATTCCTGCCCGCTGGATTCCGACCCCGTTGGCTCCATGTCTCATCACTGGCACTGGCACTGGCACTGTCACACCCCTCTGCAGCGTCACCAGGACCTGCCACCTGCACCACAGCCCTGCCACCTGCACCACGGCCCTGCCACCAGCTGTGCCACAGCCCTGCCACCAGCTGTGCCCCGCCCTGGCACCACCGCCCGGCACCGCAGAGGCCCAGGAGCCCAAAGCAAACCTGGCGAGGCTGCCCGGTACTTACCGTGCCCGTGGCACACCTGGAGCAGGGGGCTCGGGGGGTTACTGGGGTTACTGGGCATTAGTGGTGAGGGGCAGGGAGGGGTCAGTGAGTGAGTGAGGGGGGTCAGTGCTCAGTCACGCCGGCGGCTCGGGCGCTTCCGTACCTCGGGGCGTCTCGCGGCCCTTCGGCGACGCGCACTTGGGGGAGGACAGGGTGATGACCCTGGCTCTGTGACCCAGCCCTGGGGGCACAGGACGAAAGGGACCTCAGCAAGGGACACGAGCCACGCACAGGGAATGGGATGGAGGCGATGGCGCCGGGGCTGTGGCCGAGCCCTCCCTCCCTCCCTGAGGCTGCGGCTGCAGCTCAGGGGAGAACCTGCTCTCCCCAAGGAATCAACTGCTCTTCCCAGGGATCCCCTGCTCTCCCCAAGGGTCACCTGCTCTCCCCAAGGAATCACCTGCTCTCCCCAGGAATCACCTGCTCTTCCCAAGGGTCACCTGCTCTTCCCAGGGGTCACCTGCTCTCCCCAGGGATCCCCTGCTCTCCCCAGGGGTCACCTGCTCTTCCCAGGGGTCACCTGCTCTCCCCAGTGATCCCCTGCTCTCCCCAGGGGTCACCTGCTCCCCCCAGAGAAGCATCTACTCTACAAAGCTGCCCGGGGCTGGGGGTCTGGGCGAGGCCCCCAGGCAGTGCCCCCGCCCCGTCCTCACCTCCGCGGCTCAAAGTCCCAGGCCCTTCGTCCTTCCCTCCCATCACCTGCTTCATGAGCGATCCCAGCTTAGGCTGCTGCCTCTTGTCGGAGAAATCTGCAGCACCAAGAGAACGTCAGCTCCCGAGGCTCCCGAGGCCTCCCGGGCCCCCGAGGCCTCCCGGGCCCCCCGAGCAGGGCAGGGGCCGGGAGGAAGCGGCAGCAAGCGGAACCTCAGGATGCGCAGCCAGCGCGGGAAGCACCGTCCAGAGGGAGCCACGGAAAACCAGTGCCTGGCCAGCCCTGGAGGAGGGGGCTCGGCCCCCAGCCACGGTGGGGTCACCCTGTGCCAGCCCTGCCAGGTCACCTGTGCCACCCTCAGACCAGGCTGAGGCCTCGGAGGGGATGTTAGGAAGTTCTCTGCCTTCAGGATCAGGGAGCCCCCCATGGCTCCCCAGAGCCCCCAGCCCCTGATGTGTCCACAGTGATGATGGGTGGGATGATGGGACAGCATGGATGGCAGTGGCACAGGATGGATGGCACAGGACAGGACAGATGGCACTGGGACAGCATGGATGGCACCAGAGTGCAGCAGGGCGGGATGGAGCTGTGCCCTGCAGGGAGGGACAGCTGGGAAGGGAAAGTTGGGACAGGACAGTTGGGAAGGGACAGTTGGGCACAGACTTACCAGGGGTCCCCAGACTGACCCCGGCACCACGCATGGGGGACACGCAGTGCTGAGATCCTGGTGGGAAGGGTCTGTCCCCCCAAAAGTGCCCAGGTCCCAGCACAGGCTTTGGCTCCCAGCACAGCTCCAGGGACGCTGGGCTTCCCAAGACCCCCAGGGCTCCCAGCTCCAGGGACACTGACATTCCCAAAACCCCAGCACTCCCAGCTCCAGGGACACCAGATGTCCCAAAGCCCATTCCCACCCGCAGCCAGGGAGACCCAGGTGGAGCTGGGGGCTCTGGAGAGGCTGTGCTGTCTCCTGGGATGTGGGAGCCTGAGAGCAGCTCCCCTGGGATGCAGAGCAGGAGCCAGGGCTGGCAGAGCCCCCCCGTGCCCCCTCCCCTGTGCCCCCCTCACCTGCACTGCTCATGTGAGCCGAGGTGAAGCCGCTGAGGGTGTTGCGCCCGCCGGCGTCCGAGTAGTGTGGCATGGAATTGATGACAGCCTGCAGGTACTTCTCCTGCTCCAGGCTCGTGGAGTCCGCCTGCGAGGGGCCTGCGGGGACACCCCAGTGTCACCTGGATGCCCCCAGGCTGCCACTACCCAGAACCAGGAGAGCTCTGAGGTAACCGCCCAGAGCTGGGAGACCCCTGAGTGCCACCGCCTGCAGCTGGGGACACCCCCAGGTGTCACTGCACCAAGCTAGGGAGACACCTGAGTGTCACCTCCAGAGCTGGGGAGTCCCCTTAGTGCCACCTCCCAGAGCCAGGGGACTCCCAAACACACCACACAGAACTGGAGACCCCAAAGTGTCACCTCCTGGAGACACCCAAGTACCACTGCCTCAAACCAGGGGACCCCTGAGTGTCACCACCCCAGAGCCAGGGGACAGCTCAATGTCACCCCAGAGCCAGAGACCTCAGAGCATCACTGCCCTGAGCAGGGGACCCCTGAGTGTCACTACCTGGACCCAGGGGACCCCTGAGTGTCATCACCTTGAGCAGGGGACCCCTGAGTGTCACCACCTGGAAGCCAGGGGACAGCTCAATGTCACCCCTGCCCAGAGCCAGGGGACAGGTCAATGTCACCCCAGAGCCGGAGACCCCAGAGCATCACCGCCCTGAGCCAGGGGACCCCTGAGTGTCACCACCTGGAGCAGGGGACAGCTCAGTGTCACCCCAGAGCCAGAGACCCCAGAGCATCACTGCCCAGACCCAGGGGACCCCTGAGTGTCACCACCTGGACCCAGGTGACCCCTGAGTGTCTCTGCCTGGACCCAGGTGACCCCTGAGTGTCCTCACCCTGAGCAGGTGACCCCTGAGAGTCACCACCCAGACCCAGGTGACCCCTGAGTGTCACCACCTGGACCCAGGGGACCCCTAAGTGTCACCGCCCCGACCCAGGTGACCCCTGAGTGTCACCGCCCAGACCCAGGTGACCCCTGAGTGTCACCCTGAGCCAGGGGACCCCTGAGTGTCACTGCCTGGACCCAGGGGACCCCTGAGTGTCATCACCCTGAGCAGGTGACCCCTGAGAGTCACCACCCAGACCCAGGTGACCCCTGAGTGTCACCGCCCAGACCCAGGTGACCCCTGAGTGTCACCACCTGGACCCAGGGGACCCCTAAGTGTCACCGCCCCGACCCAGGTGACCCCTGAGTGTCACCGCCCGACCCCGGCGCGATCCCACGGCCCCAGCTGCGCGTTCCAGCCAGGACAGGACGGTCACCTGGGGTCGGGGCGTTCTGGGACTTGAAGAGGCCGACGACGCCCTTGCCGTGGAGGCCCCCGGAGCGCAGCAGCACGGCCTTGGTGCGGGCGTTCCTCCAGCACACCACGGGGAAGCGGCTCTGGCGGTAGCAGCGCGAGATGCGCTGGATGGTGTTGTCCTGGATGCTCTGCGGCACGATCAGCAGCCCGGGGTAGCTGCGGGCACAAACCCCGGCATGGCACGGCTCTCCTGAGCTGGCTTCATCAGTGCTGTCATTAATCCTGAGCGGTGACACTTGGAGCCAGCACTGATCACCCTGCTCCACACCTGACTGCTCCTGGGATCACTAAACCACACTCCGAGCTGGGTAAAACCAGCCCTGACGAGATGCACTGAACAAAGCCCGAGGGAGTTAAAGCTGCACACCTGGGAGCTGCAATTCAGGGCCCCCCAAGGACACCAGGGAGTGATCAGGGCTCATGGCCCTCTAAAGACACAATGGAGTGATCAGGGCTCATGGCCATCCAAGGACACAATGGAGTGACCAGGACTCATGGCCCTCCAAGGACACCAGGGAGTGACCAGGGTTCATGGCCATCCAAGGACACCAGGGAGTGACCAGGGCTCATGGCCCTCCAAGGACACCAGGGAGTGACCAGGGTTCATGGCCATCCAAGGACACAATGGAGTGACCAGGGCTCATGGATATCCAAGGACACCAGGGAGTGGCCAGGACTCATGGTCATCCAAAGACATGTTAGAGTCACCAGGGCTCATGGTCATCTAAGGATACGTTGGAGTGACCAGGACTCATGGTCATCCGAGGACACAACTGAGTGACCAGGACTCATGGCCCTCCAAGGACACCAGGGAGTGACCAGGACTCACGGTCATCAAAGGACACACTGGAGTAAAATGAAGACAAGGGAAACACTAACAAAGACATTTCAGCCTCAGTGCTGGAAACTCACCACGTGGGAAAAGCATGATAAAAACATGGGAAAATTCAGAGTAATCACGAGAAGTGAGAATCAATAATCAACAGAGGGCAGAACAGTGATTAATGAAGAGGACTGGGCAACTTAGAACCAATGAACATTGGCTAAAAATGTATCAATAAGTGAGGAAGGTGTGGGGCGCTGCAGGCTGGGACTGGGTTGGCCAAGGACAAAGCCATGCTGGCACCAGTGGGGGGTTTTATTGATCATGGTGGTTCTGGGTGTCCCGTGACACCGGGATCTGCTGGGATCCACTGGGATCAGCAGGGATCCACAGGGATCTGCAGGGATCCACAAGGATCAGCAGGGACCCTCAGGGACCCACAGGGATCTGCTGGGATCAGCAAGGACCCCCAGGGATCAGCAGGGACCCACAGGGATCTGCTGGGATCTGCAGGGATCTGCAAGGACCCCCAGGGATCAGCAGGACCCCCAGGGATCAGCAGGGACCCCCAGGGATCAGCAGGACCCTCAGAGATCAGCAGGACCCTCAGGGATCAGCAGGACCCCCAGGAATCAGCAGGGACCCACAGGGATCAGCAGGACCCCCGGGGACGGGCAGGAGGCGTGCCCCGCTCACCTGCGGCAGATGGCGTACATGCGGTTGACGGTGGAGATGCGGAAGGGCTCGTTCTTGGAGCGGGTCAGGCTGCTGCTCAGCGTGCCCAGCCCCAGGCGCTGGTAGTCCCGGCAGCAGGCGCGCTCCACCACGTGCGTCATGGTCATCTTCTCCGACGGCCTCATGGTGCTGCTGGGCGTCAGCGTGCTCCGGTCCAGCTCCTCGGACACTGCGGGGACAGCGGCGCTGGGACACCTCGGTGCACGCACGCCGTGCCCCAGAGCAGCAGGAGGAGGGGCTGGAGCAGGGTCCCACCTGCTGCTGTCACCCGTCACCACCACCAGAGCCCTGGGGGGCTCTCCAGCCAGCCAAGACCTCCCTCTGCGCTGGGCTCTCTGCCTGGCCACCACCAGCAGCCAAGGGCAGCACTGGGAACCAGGAGATGCTCCCACCCTGCTGCCACTGCAGGGACAGCAGGACTTCTCCCAGTGCCACTGCTCCCTGGCCTCCCTGCTGCCACCACAGGGACACTGGGACTTCTCCAGGTGCCACTGCTGCCTGGCCTCCCTGATGCCACCACAGGGACACTGGGACTTCTCCAGGTGCCACTGCTCCCACTGCAGGGACACCAGGACTTCTCGCCAGTGCCACTGCTCCCTGGCCTCCCTGCTGCCACCACAGGGACACTGGCACTGCTCCCAGGTGCCACTGCTCCCTGGCCTCCCTGCTGCCACCACAGGGACAGCGGCACTGCTCCCAGGTGCCACTGCTCCCACTGCAGGGACACCAGGACTTCTCGCCAGTGCCACTGCTCCCTGGCCTCCCTGCTGCCACCACAGGGACAGTGGAACTTCTCCCCAGTGCCACTGCTGCCTGGCCTCCCTGCTGACACCACAGGGACGCTGGCACTGTTCCCAGGTGCCACTGCTGCCTGGCCTCCCTGCTGACACCACAGGGACACCGGCACTGCTCCCAGGTGCCACTGCCCCCTGGCCTCCCCGGGGTGCTCCCAACCTGAGATCTCGTCCTCGTTGTCCTCGGGGAAGTGCTGGCTGCCCCGCTGCTCCCAGGCGGGCGGCGTGTACTTCTTGCGGGTCACGTACTGCCGGCCGATCGTCCTCTTGGCGTTCTTCACCAGGTTCTTGGACAGCGTCCTGGGCACGGGCACAGAGGGACAACGCTGTCACCCGGGCAGCCAGAGCCAGGAGCAGCCCTCGGCCTGGGCGGTCACTGTCACACGGGAGGGGACGGGTGTGTCACCTGCCAGCGCCGTGGCCCTGCAGGAGCCCCAGCTTCTGCCATGCCCAAGGGATTTGGGGAGCTGGGGAGGTGGGATGGGGCAGTGCCCCACCCTCTGGATCAGAGCTGCCACAGGCAGAGCTCCAGCCCATCCCAGGGGAGGCTCCAAATCACAGCAAGGGACCGGGATCCAGCACAGGGACATGGGGATCTACTGGGATCATGGAATCCATGGCAGGGATCTGGGGATCCACTGCAGGTACCAGGGGATCCGTGGCAGGGCCACTGCCAGCCAAGCCCGGGCTCAGGGCTGCAGCCAGGGCTGCAGGACAATGTCCCCAGGTCACCCAGTACTGCAGGACAATGCTACCCAGTCACTGAGTACTGAAGGACTGTGTCCCCAGGTCACCCAATGCTGCAGGACAATGTCCTTGGGTCACCCAGCAAAGCAGGACCATGTCCCCAAGTCACCCAGCACTGCAGCACTGCATCCCTAAGTCACCCAACACTGCATCCCTGAGACACCCTGTGCAAAATCAGTGTCCTCGAGTCACCCAGTGCAGGAACAATGTGCCCTCAAGTCACCCAGCACTGCAGGACAATGTGCCTGAGTCACCCAGCACTGCAGGGCCATGTCCCCAAGTCACCCAGCACTGCAGCACTGTGTCCCTGAGCCACCCAGAGCAGGAGCACTGTGTCCCCAAGTCATCCAGCACTGCAGCACTGTGTCCCTGAGCCACCCATGCCACTGAAACCCCTCCTGTGGGACACCTCCTCAGGCAGGGGATGCCACTGCAACAAGCTGCCACTTGCCAGTGTGACCCGTCCTTCCCAGTGTGACTGTGAGACTGGGGACCCTGCACGACAGGGGACATCTGCAGCTCTTTGGGCTCCACAGCTCCCTGGCAGGAGGGGACAGCCCGGGGGGTCGGGCTGTGCTCCAGGAACAGGGACAAGAGAGAGGGAATGGCCTCAGGCTGGGCCAGGGGAGGTTTGGGTGGATTTTTGGAAAATTCCCCCTGGAAAGGGCTGTGCAGCCCTGGCACAGGGGTGGGGTCCCCATCCCTGGAGGGATTTAAGAGCTGTGTGGATGTGGCACTTGGGGACACGGGCAGTGCTGGGAATGGCTGCAGTCATTGCCTCACAGGGCTTTCCCAAGATCAGGATTCTCTATCTCCAATGACACAAACCCTGCACCAGGATGGGTCTGAGCAAGGAAGGCTCAGCTCCCCGTGTCCCCTTCCCCGAGTGCCCCCAGCCCGGTGGCTCTGCCGGAGCAGGGACAGCAGGGGGAGTCCCAGAGGTGAGGCACACCCAGGTGTGATGCCCTCTCCTGGCAGAGCTACCTGAGCGAGGGGTTCTTCTCCTTGGCCTTGGGCTGCATGGCCTGCTTGGGGGACTGGCCCACGGTGAAGGCGAAGGTGCCGCGCACGTGCTGGGGGTAGCGCAGCTTGTGCAGGTGCTTCCGGAAGATCTCGGCGCTGTCCGAGGCCACCTCCTCGTCAAAGGCGATCTTCAGCAGCTGGGGGACACGGGTGGGGGGTCAGGCCAGGGACAGCCCTTCCCTGCATCAGGGCACAGCGTGGATCCACCCAGGAGCACCACAGGCACAGGCTGGGCTGAGAGGCTGCCCTGCCTCTCCCTGCACTCCCATTCCCTTTCCCCCGTCCCATTCCCCTTCCTTTCCCGTCCCACTCCCTTTCCTTTCCTCTGCCCCATTCCCTTTCCCCTGCCCCATTCCCTTTCCTTTCCCCCGTCCCATTCCCCTTCCTTTCCCGTCCCACTCCCTTTCCTTTCCTCTGCCCCATTCCCCCTCCCCTGCCCCATTCCCTTTCCCCTGCCCCACTCCCTTTCCCCTGCCCCACTCCCTTTCCCCTGCCCCATTCCCCCTCCCCTGCCCCATTCCCTTTCCCCTGCCCCATTCCCCCTCCCCTGCCCCATTCCCTTTCCCCTGCCCCATTCCCCCTCCCCTGCCCCATTCCCTTTCCCCTGCCCCATTCCCCCTCCCCTGCCCCATTCCCTTTCCCCTGCCCCATTCCCCCTCCCCTGCCCCATTCCCTTTCCCCTGCCCCATTCCCCCTCCCCTGCCCCATTCCCTTTCCCCTGCCCCATTCCCCCTCCCCTGCCCCATTCCCTTTCCCCTGCCCCATTCCCCCTCCCCTGCCCCATTCCCTTTCCCCTGCCCCATTCCCCCTCCCCTGCCCCATTCCCTTTCCCCTGCCCCATTCCCCCTCCCCTGCCCCATTCCCTTTCCCCTGCCCCATTCCCCCTCCCCTGCCCCATTCCCTTTCCCCTGCCCCATTCCCCCTCCCCTGCCCCATTCCCTTTCCCCTGCCCCATTCCCCCTCCCCTGCCCCATTCCCTTTCCCCTGCCCCATTCCCCCTCCCCTGCCCCATTCCCTTTCCCCTGCCCCATTCCCCCTCCCCTGCCCCATTCCCTTTCCCCTGCCCCATTCCCCCTCCCCTGCCCCATTCCCTTTCCCCTGCCCCATTCCCCCTCCCCTGCCCCATTCCCTTTCCCCTGCCCCATTCCCCCTCCCCTGCCCCATTCCCCCTCCTCCTGGAGTCTCCCCTCCTGGCCCCGGGTGTCCCCGTGCTCAGCAGGTTTGGAGCTGTCTCCCAGCACGGTTCCCACCTGGAATGTGCAGGAGCGCAGCTGCAGTCCCTCCTGGATGAACTGGTCTGCCTGGGCCTGGATACTGATCTTCTTCTCTTTGGTCAGTGAGGCGATGGGGAAGGACCGGATCACCACCTGCTCCCCCACTGGACACAGGACAGGAACGGGTCAGATCCACCCCTGCACGGCCCCGGGCAGGGCCAGGCCACCCCAGACCACCCTCAGTGTCTGCCCCATCAGACATGGGTCCATGGGACACAGCGGCCAGAAACAACCAGCCCTGCTGCCCAGGGATCACTGACCAGCCCCTTGACCCACATGGATCAACCTCCTGCTCCCCAGGGATCACTGACCAGCTCCCTGATCCACATGGATCAGCCCTCTGATCCCCAGGGATCACAGACCAGCCCCCTGACCCACATGGATCAGCTCTCTGATCCCCAGGGACCACTGACCAGCCCCTGATCCACATGGATCACCAACCCTGCTCCCCAGGGATCACTGACCAGCTCCCTGCTCCCCAGGGATCCCCAACCCTCGTCCCTGCTCCCCAGGGATCACTACCCAACCAACCCCTTGACCTCCAGGGATCACTGGCCAGCTCATCCCCAACCATCCCTCTGATCCCCAGGGACCCCCAACCCTCCCCCCTCTCCCGAGGCCGCAGCCCCTCACCCAGGGGGTCCGTGGGGGTTCCCTTGAAGATGATCCTGTAGGTGGTGAGGAACACGGCTCCCTCTGCAGGGAGCAGGGGGGGCCCCCCGATGCTGCCCCCGGCCCCCTCCTCGCGCCCGTCCGGCATCAGGTACACGCGGAGCCCCTCCATCACACACTCCTCCCCCAGCAGCAGGTTGGGCCGCAGCAGCTTTGGCTGGGGAACAATGGGGGGCTCAGGCCCGTGGGAAGGGTCTCACAGCCCCCCGGCTCTGCTCCCAGCCCTACCTTCTGGATGGGAGGAAGCCTCTTGCTCTCCCTGTGCACGGCATCCAGGGTCTCGATGTGCATCTGCACGATGTCTGTGGGACAGGGGGTGAGTCCTGCCCTGCCCAAATCCCACCTGCCCTGCCTGAATCCCACCTTGTCCCTGACAGAATCTCACCCTGTCCCACCTGAATCCCACCTGTCCCACCTGAATCCCACCTGCCCTGCCTGAATCCCACCTTGTCCCTGACAGAATCTCACCCTGTCCCGCCTGAATCCCACCTGTCCTGCCCGAATCCCACCCGTCCTGCCTGAATCCCACCCGTCCTGCCCGAATCCCACCTGTCCCGCCTGAATCCCCCCCGTCCTGCCCGAATCCCACCCGTCCTGCCTGAATCCCCTCCTGCCCCTGCCAAAATCCCACTTGCCCTGCCTGAATCCCACCCTGTCCTGACAGAATCCCACCTGTCCTTCCTGAATCCCACCTTGTCCCTGACAGAATCTCACCCTGTCCTGACCAAATCCCATCCTGTCCTGCCCTAATACCACCCTATCCTACCCAAATCCTGCTCTCCCTTTCCTGAATCCCACCCTGCCCAAACCCACCCTGCCTTGCCCAAATCTCACCCTATCCCACTCAAACCCCACCCTGCCTTTCCCAGATCCCGCCCTGCCCTCTCCCGCTGCTCCTGCAGGATCCCTGTGGCCACCCCGGTGTCCTCACCCGGGATCATGACGTGCAGCCCCTTGAGGTGCTCGTTGGTGACGCCGCTCTCGGTGCACACCTTGTCCACGAAGCGGTTGATGAACCTCACCACCGAGTTGGCCACGTCCGAGCTCTCGGCGTCCTCGAAGCCGCTCTCGGTGTCGTAGCTCTCGGCCACGCTGCCCGCGATGCTTCCCGAGGGAAACGGGGAAGGGTCAGCCCAGGACAGCCTGGGGACACTCCCTGCACGGACCCGGGAGAGCTCCCACTGCTGGTATGATCCCAGGAGAGCTCCCAGGGCTCACACAGACCCAGGAGAGCTCCCAGTTCTGACACAGATCCAGGAGAGCTCCCAGGGCTCACACAGACCCAGGAGAGCTCCCAGTGCTCACACAGACCCAGGAGAGCTCCCAGGGCTCACACAGACCCAGGAGAGCTCCCAGGGCTCACACAGACCCAGGAGAGCTCCCAGTTCTGACACAGATCCAGGAGAGCTCCCAGGGCTCACACAGACCCAGGAGAGCTCCCAGTTGTGGCATGATCCCAGGAGAGCTCCCAGTGCTCACACAGACCCAGGAGAGCTCCCACTCCCGATAAAAACCCAGGAGAGCTCCCACTTGTGACAGAAGCCCAGGAAAGCTCTTACTCCTGGAAAAAGCCAGGAGAGGCCCCACTCCTCATAGGAACACAGGAAAGTTCCTACTCCTGATATGATCCCAGGAGAGCTCCAAGTGCTCACACAGACCCAGGAGAGCTCCCTCCCACTCCTGACAAGAGTTCAAGACTGTTCCCACTCCCAGCATGGACCCAGCAGAGCTCTCACTCCCAGTAACCCCCCTGGGCACCACAGTCCGCCTCAATCCTGACATAACCTGGAATCCCAGCATGGCTGGGATTGGAAAGAACCCTCACAGGCTGTGCCCACAGCGAGCAGGGACATCTTTCCCTGACAGCAGCCTGGCACACGCCAGAAGCTCAGTCCCAGCTCGGGTGGCCCCGGTGTGCCCAGCACCTGTTGGTGACGAAGCTGTTGCTGACGCTCTCCACGTCGCCCAGGCCGGAGCTGCGGAGCAGGCGGTTCTTGCTGGTGTCCAGGGGCAGCAGCAGGTAGCTCATCCTGTTGGCGTAGTGGATGGCCTGGCTGAACACCGTGCTCTCCTCCTTCTGGATCAGCTCCTGCTGCTTCTCCCGGCTCATGGTGGGCCACAGCCGCAGCTGCTCCGACGCGATCTCCAGCGCCGACTTGGCCTCCTGCGGCTCCTCCGCGCTCTCCTGGAGCAGGGGAAGGGATGGGGCTGGCTGCACGGACAGACACACAGGGATCTCCCAGAACTGGGGTGCAGCCCCTCATCCTCAGCTGAGCAGGCTGTCTAGGATTGCCAGAGCAGCTGGGGCTGCCCCTGCATCCCTGCAGTGCCCAGGGCCAGGCTGGACACTGGGGCTGGAGCAGCCTGGCACAGTGACAGGCGTCTCTGCCATGGCACTGGAGGGGCTTTGAGGTTCTCACCCAACCCATTCCATGATTCTATGATTCCATGATGAGCCCCAGCCCTTTGGGAGGAGCTCTCCCGGGCCACCCTCGCACCTGCTCCGCGTGGTTCTCCTCAGCACTGTCCATGTAGAGCGCCCGGATGTGGTTCTGCACGTCGCAGTAGAACATGGCCTCCCAGAACTGGATGTTGGTCCACACCACGTGCTCCTGCACGCAGCTGTAGGCAAACTGGGTGATGCCAGGGCTCAGTTTCTGTGGAAAGAGGAGGGAAAGGTCCATCTGCAGCCCCCCAAAGGAGGGGAAGGACGTGGAAAAGGTCCACACAGCCTTTGTGCCAAGCTCTCCACTCGGGTGTCCCTGCTCCTCCAGCCAGCCACTGGGAAAGCCCCGGGCAGGCAGGAGGGATGGCTGCACCAGAGCTCCTCCAACATTCCCTGAAAGTTCTCTTGCTCAGAGCCCACCCAGAGCCCAGAGACCCATCCCTGCCCAGCGTGACCATGGGATAAATCTGGCATTTCAGAGCAACCCCCTTCCCACAGGTTCCGGCCTCTCTGGGAGCCTCGGGCCAGGCTGGGCTGGGTGGAACATTCTGGGCAGGAGCCGTAGGCTGACAAGCCCTGAGGGGACACCCCCCTGCAGCCTCTGCCGCCTGGGGGATCCGGAGGGCTCCGGGGTGGGGGCACTGCTGTCACTCACCCTGCAGAAGGCGGTGACCAGCGGCAGCAGGGCAGCGGCGATGCCGTGCTCGTCCATGGCCGTGCAGTCCTGCCGAAGGAGCAGCGGTGACCAGGGGACATTCCCAGGCCGACCCTGCCGTGTCCCCCGGGAAGAGGGAGCCCCCCAGCCCCGGCCCACCTGGAGGCAGCAGTTCATCATGCGGATGACGAAGTCGAACTGCTGGTGGTCCAGCACGGCGCGGTTCTGCTGCACGTGCAGGTGCAGCTCCTGGGTCAGGCAGTGCCGCGCGGCCCGGCCCTTCATGGCGCGCAGCACGGCCGGGAACAGCTGTGGGAACGGGGTTTGGGCTGGCACGGGCCTGGGCAGCCCCAGTCCCACGCCAGTGTCACGGGGTGCACAGGACACGGAGCAGGGCAGGGCAGAATTCCAGGTGTGGCCGGCAGGACACGGCCATGGAGGAGGGGGAGCAATGGAGCTGGAGATGGAGCGATGGAGCTGAGCTGGTGTGGAGCCACCAGCCAAAATCCCAGGAACACCAGGAGGGGGACATGTCATGGGTCAGTGATGGCCATGGCAGTGCTGGGGAACGGTGGGACTTGATGGTCCCAGAGGGATTGCCAATCCAAACAGCTCCATGGCCTGTTACTGAGGTGGGAGTGGGGCTCTGCTCCCAGGGAACGGGGACAGGAGGAGAGGGAACACATTCAGGCTGTGCCAGGGGAGCCTCAGAGAGGACATCAGCAGGAATTATCCCATGGAAAGGGGGTCAAGCCTTGGCAGGGGCTGCCCTGGGGGTTTGGAGTCCCCATCCTTGGAGGAATTTCAAAGCCATGTGGATGTGGCACTTGGGGACAGGGTCAGTGGCCTTGGCAGTGCTGGGGACGGTTGGACCCAATGGGCTCAGAGGGATTTTCCAACCTCAGTAACTCTGATTCCACAATTTTTGACCCTAAGCCAAGCTGCAGGACATGGGCACAGGACAGGGAATGTTCTCTCCATGGGCACTGACACCCATCCCCAGCCCCCCTCACCTTCTTGGCCTCCAGCATCTTGTTCTCGAAGACGTAGGAGATGCAGTTCCTGACCACCTCCAGGCGCCGGGCGCTGTTGGCCAGGGCGTTCCCATTGCGCTCCAGGATGGCAGCTGGATGGAAGAGACCCTGGTCAGTCCGGGCTGGGTGGGACTGGCACTGGCACCCCACTGGGGACAGCGTGTCCCCCGGCTCCAGGTGACCACGGGGCCTTCCTGGGCCTTGGGAGCCCCTGGGGAGCTGAGACCCCAAGGGGGTCGGAGCTGCTGTTTCTCCATGTTTTACTCCAGTGCTGGGACCCAGAACAGGGTCCCCTGTGCCCCAGGTACCGATGGGGGGTCCCGAGGGCACCATGGCCTCCCACAGCCCCCAGGACAGGGTCCCCTGTGCCCCACACACCAATGGGGGTCCTGGGGGTACCATGGCCTCCCACAGCCCTCAGGACAGGGTCCCCTGTGCCCCATGTACCGATGGGGGGTCCCGAGGGCACCATGGCCTCCCACAGCCCCCTGATCTGGATCTCCCTGTCCCCCACACACCAATGAGGGTCCCAAGGGCACCATGGCCTCCCACAGCCCCCCAAGGACAGGGTCCCCTGTGCCCCACGTACCCATGGGGGTCCCGAGGGCACCATGGCCTCCCTCAGCCCCCCAGGACAGGGTCCCCTGTGCCCCACACACCAATGGGGGTCCTGGGGGTACCATGGCCTCCCACAGCCCCCAGGACAGGGTCCCCAGTGCCCCACGTACCGATGGGGGGTCCCGAGGGCACCATGCACTTCTTCTCGGCCCTGACGGCGGGCGGGGCCGTCTGCAGCTTGGCCGTGGCCTGGTCGATGATCCACTGCACGGTGCCCTCGTCCAGCCGCGGGAAGGGCTTCTGGTGCAGCCGCAGGTGGCAGCCCTCCGTGGGCCTCTGCACCTTGTGCATGGTCACCGCGGGGTACGGGTTCTCCTGCGGGGGACGGCTCCTGCTCAGCCCTGCGGTCACCGCGTGTCCCCCCAGCACGGGAGCCCCCAGCCCCCTGCTCTGCTCCCGGCTGGAAGCTGCAAGCCCCAGGATCTGCTCCCCCCGGGGTGCACAGCTGTGGCACGGCCAGGTGCCAGCAGGAGTGCCATCCCAGCCAGTCGGGGCTCCCAGGGGGCACGGCTGCCTTCAGGTGCTGCTGGAAACTTCCAGCTGGGTGGGGAGGCTCAGGGTGATCAGCAGGAATAATTCCCCGTGGAAAGGGTGGTCAGGCCTTGGAAGGGGCTGCCCAGGCCCCTTGGAGGTGTCCAAGGAATTCCCACAAGTGGCACTCAGGGCTCTGGGGACAAGGTGGGCATTGGGCACAGCTGTGACAGGACGGGCTGGGACAGCTTTTCCAACCTCAGGGATCCTGGGATTCTGTGATCCTATAAAACCAGGGAATCCCACTCCCAGGAGCTCTGGGCATGTGAGGATGTGCCTGACCACACATGACAGCACAAGGAGGGACAGGAACTGTCACCAGAAGTTTATGGAGGGAGGACAGAGTGACCAGGACTGCACCCGGGCTATCCCTACCCCGTATCCCCCAGCACATCCCCACTCCTGCCCGGGGGCTCCAGGACTCACATTTTTGTAGAGTTTCTCTGCCAGCTCCTTGATGTGCCTCAGGATTTTCTGTTTGTTCCCCTCCTCTGCCTTCATGCGCTTCACCTCGTAGGCCACGAGCTGGGGGGGACAGGACAGGGGTGACAGGAGCAGCTCCAGGGCCTCTCCCAAACCCAGGGCCATGCAGATCCTGCTCAGGCCCTGCAGATCCTGCTCAGGCCATGGCAGATCCCACTCAGACCCCGGAGATCCCGCTCAGGCCATGGCAGATCCCACTCAGCTCTGCAGATCCCACTCAGACCCTGCAGATCCTGCTCAGCCCCACAGATCCCACTCAGACCCCACAGATCCCGCTCAGCCCCACAGACCCCGCTCAGCCCCACAGATCCTGCTCAGCCCCACAGATCCTACCCAGACCCCACAGATCCTGCCCAGACCCCACAGACCCCGCTCAGCCCCACAGATCCTACCCAGACCCCACAGATCCTACCCAGACCCCACAGATCCCACTCAGATCCCGCAGAACCAGCTCAGACCCCACAGATCCCGTTCAGCCCCACAGACCCCGCTCAGACCCCACAGATCCCAGTCAGATCCCGGGAAGCGGAGCTGCCCCGGGCCTCACCTCGTCGAAGAGGTCGATGGGCCGGTAGGGAGCCCCGCGCTCGGTGACAAAGCCAGCGAAGGCCATCCCCTCCAGCACCTTGGTGAGGAAATCGTCCTCTGTGAGCCCCCGCTGGCCCAGGAACGCCGCCTGCCAAGGGAACCGCAGTGCCATCAGCACTGGGTGACACCTCCTTCCTGTGCCACCCGGGACAGGGCTGGCATGGAAACCTGAGCCCCTGGGCCACGGCAGCAGGACAAGGGAAGGGCTCTGGTGTCACCTTGGCATGCAGAGGCAGGACAGAGGGACACAGGGACACAGAGACATGGGGACACAAAGCCAGAGGGACTCTGGGACATAGTGGCACAGGGACACAGGAACATAGGGGCACAGGAATACAGGGACAGAGGGATACAGGGACACAGAACAGAGGGACACATGGTTACAAGGCCAGAGGGACTCAGGGACACAGGGACAGAGAGGCACAGGAACACAGGGCCAGAGGGACTCAGGGACAGAGGGCCAGAGAGGCACAGGAACACAGGGCCAGAGGCACTCAGGGACACAGGGACTCAGGGACACAGGGCGAGAGGGACTCAGGGACAGAGGGCCAGAGAGGCACAGGAACACAGGGCCAGAGGCACTCAGGGACACAGGGACAGAGGGACACAGGAACACAGAGACAGAGGGACTCAGGGACAGAGGGCCAGAGAGGCACAGGAACACAAGGCCAGAGGGACACAGGGACAGAGGGACTCAGGAACACGAGGCCACAGGGACTCAGGGCCAGAGAAGTGCAGGTGGTCCCTCAGCAGTGCCAAGACCTCCCAGAGGCCCAGCTGCAGGCCTGGGCTCCCTCCCCGCTGGGCTCTGCAGGAGCACCCGGGCAGGGAAGCGCTGCCCCGGAGACCTCGGCACGCTGAGGACAAACACGGGATGCAGGTGGGCTGGCAGGGACGGCGGGGCTGCCTGAAAGCCGGGACTGTTTCCTGGAGTGGGCTGCCCCCAGGGCTCAGCCCGGCCCCCACGAGGCCCTCACCTTGTGGAAGCGGATGACGGGCTCGGGGTGGATGCGGATGATGTGCAGGCACCAGCGGTAGCCCTGCAGCAGCTGAGCAAACAGGCGCAGGAACACGGCCCGGATCTCCTTGTCCTGGAACGGGGAGGCACAGCCCGGGCTTGTGGGGCTCAGGGTGTGCACAGGGCAGCTCCGGGGCAGGGATTTCCCCCAGCACGGGATCAGCCCCGGGGTGAGGGCAGGGAATGAGATTCCAGGGAAAAGGGGCACACTGCTCTGCCCCCCAGAGCTGCACAGGGAGCAGAGGGAGCTCTCCAGCTCTGGGAATGCTGCAATCCCAAACATTCCCTGTCTGCTCCAGCCTGGCTGTGAATCCAGAGCCCACGGCACTGCAGGATCCAGCCACGGCTCGGGGCAGTGGCCTGGATGGACACAGGGCTGGAATGGGGAGTGAGAGCCAGGATGGCCCTGGGGGACAGCCCCTCACCCAGGGTCCCTCCCTCTCTTTCCAGGGGTGTCACTGGGGACAGCCCCGCACCCAGAGTCCCTCTCCTCCTGCCCCAAGGTGTCCCTGAGGACAGCCCCTCACCCAGGGTCCCTCCCTCTCTTTCCAGGGGTGTCACTGGCGGACAGCCCCTCACCCAGGATCCCTCTCCTCCTGCCCCAAGGTGTCCCTGAGGACAGCCCCTCACCCAGGATCCCTCTCCTCCTGCCCAGGGTGTCCCTGGGGAACAGCCCTTCACCCAGGGGCCCTCCCTCTCTTTCCTGGGGTGTCCCTGGGGAACAGCCCCTCACCCAGGATCCCTCTCCTCCTGCCCAGGGTGTCCCTGGGGAACAGCCCTTCACCCAGGGGCCCTCCCTCTCTTTCCTGGGGTGTCCCTGGGGAACAGCCCCTCACCCAGGATCCCTCTCCTCCTGCCCCAAGGTGTCCCTGCATCCAGGGGCCCTCTCCCTCGCACCACTCACCTGCATCTTGAGGGAGGAGGCGGAAATGGTGGAAGGGGGGAAGGCGAGGTCAGCCACCTCCAGCTCCGGGTCCAGGACCTGCCCAGGGAGGACACTCAGCTCAGGCCCCATCCTGGCTGCAGAAGCCAAGGAGATCTCCCCAGAGACCCCACAGCCCCTGTGGGAAAGGTCTGAGGGGCTCGGAGACAAACCAGGGTGGGTCAGGAATGCTCAGTCAGGCCTGACCCTGCCTTGGGAAGCACAGCTGGCACGGGGATCCCAAGGAAGGGGGAGCCCCTCCTGCTCTGCCAGGGAGACCTTCACCCCCCAGTGCCCTCAGGAGGAGCAGGAGCTGGTCCAGCAGTGCCTCAGGAACACGGGAGCAGCCAGGCCACAGCTGCTTCCTGCCCTGGGCCAGGAGCCAGCGCCACATTCCCAGAAACCTCTGCCAAAGGAACTCCCCCCCAGCACCGCAGGACATTGGGCTGGGAATGGCCCCTGTGACAGGGGCAGCAGCACCCAGGGCAGGAATAAAGGCTCACGGAGGAACCCCTGCTGCTCCACTCCCAGCTCCCATGGAAATGTGTGTCATTCCCCGCATGCTGGCCAGAGCCCATTGGGTCAGGAATGGTCCCTGTGACAGGGCCCCAAGGGGTAGACAGGATCCCAAGGGGTGGGCAGGACCCCAAGGGGTGTGCAGGACACCAAAGGCATGGGCAAAATCCCAAGGCATGGGCAGGATCCCAAGGCATGGACAGGACCCCAAGGCATGCACAGGACCCCAAGGCAGGAGCCCTGCTTGCAGAGGAGCCCCGGCTGCACTCCCATCTCTTAGGACATGTGTGCCATTGCCAGGGGATGGTGCTGGCAGCCCGGGGATGCTGTGGGGAGTGGCAATGCTGTGGCACTCACCATGGACAGGGCTTCCCGTGTCTGCTGGAGCAGGGGCTCGGGGAGCAGGGAGATGTGCACGCACTCGGGGACGTTCACGGTGCCGCCGTCCAGGTCCGCGATCACCACGTCCAGCTGGGAGGGGACAGCAGTGGGACACAGCCCCACCTCCAGTCCCACACCCCAATCCCACAGGTGATGGGGAGCTATCCAGGTGAGCTGGCTCAGCAGAGGGCTGGGAGCGGGCTCTGGCTCCTCCTCACCTTCCCTGAGCACTCAGCAGTCCCTGTGCCCCATCCCGTCCCCAAACCCAGGGACACACTGGGATCCCTCACTGGGGGGCACCTGGCAGGAGAGGGACCCAGCCATTCCCCTCTGGAGCCAGCCATCCCCTTGTGACCCAGCCATCCCCAAGTGACCCAGCCATTCCTTGTGACCCAGCCATCCCCTTGTGACCCAGCCATTCCCTGTGACCCAGCCATCCCCCTGGCTCGTGGGACACCTGGATGCACCCTGGGCTGAGCACACGGAGCCGGTGGCCCTGGGCACCCTCAGGACAGATCCAGCTGTCACCCGAGCCTGTGACAGCCACCGCTCGTCCCCAGCCCCTGGCACCAGGCCAGGAACGTGGCCTCTCACCAGCTCCTGGGTCTCGGACTGGAAGATGGAGTGGACGCCGATGATGAAGGGGGTGGGGGTGCTCAGCACCTCCAGGAGCTGGGCGGGCAGGATGGGCACGTAGGTGAAACTGCAACCAGAAACAGCCTCAAAACCAGCCCCAAACACAGCCCCAGTGCAGCCATGCCAGCCCTGCCCCTCATCCCAGCCCCATCCTGGCACTGGAGCTGTGTCCAGGGTGCCCCTGGCACCCCCAGCCCCTCGGGCACCACAGCCACACACACCCCCAAAGGCTGTGGCCCTGTGAATGCCCTGAGAGGGACTGGGGACAAGGCCTGCAGGGACAGGAGCCAGGGAATGGCTGCCAGTGCCAGAGGGCAGCCATGGATGGCATCTTGGCCATGAGGAATTGCTGGCTGGGCTGGAATTGCCAGAGCAGCTGGGGCTGCCCCTGCATCCCTGCAGTGCCCAGGGCCAGGCTGGACACTGGGGCTGGAGCAGCCTGGCACAGTGGAGGTGTCCCTGCCATGGCACTGGAGAGGCTCTGAGGTCCCTTCCAGTACAAATTATCCTGGGATTTCATGACTCCATGATATGATCCCTGTCTGGTCTTGGAGTTGTCAAAGTCAGAAAGGGTTTCCAGCAGAGCCATTAACTCCAAAAGAATTTCAGGAAAAATTTCCCATGGAAAGGGGGGGGTCAGGCCTTGGCAGGGGCCAGGAATGTTTGGAGTGCCCATCCCTGGAGATGTCCAAGGAATTCCTGGAGGTGGCACTCAGAGCTCAGGGCTGGGGACAAGGAGGGGATCAGGAGCACCCTGGACTCGGTGACCCTGGAGGGCTTTTCCAAGCTCAGGGATTCCATAATTCTGTGAAAAGGAAGGTTCCTCTGGGACACCAACAGCCTCTCTGGAGCCTGGGGAGGCCAGGCTAGCTTGGAGACAGGAGCTGCCAGGAACCTCAGCCCATCTGCCCCAGCCTGGCCCTGGCAGAGCTGCCAGGAGCCCCAGTGGTGCCAGGGCTGTGTTCCCACTCCTTGTGGGACATTCCCAGCTCCCAGGGTGAGTGGGGCTCCAGCCATGCCACAGGAGTCACCACGGGGGCTTGGCCACCACCAGCACAGACACTGCTGGGAACACCTCACTGCTGCTCATGGAACATGGAATCTCCTGAGTGGGAAGGGCCCACAGGGATCGTGGATCCAGCTCCTGGCCCTGCACAGACACCCCAGCAATCCCAGCCTGGGCATCCCTGCTGTCCAAACGCTCCTGGAGCTCTGGGGCTGTGCCCATTCCCTGGGGAGCCTGGCAGTGCCCAGCACCCTTGGAAAAGAGCCTTTCCTGATGCCCATCCTATCCCTGCCCTGGCACAGCTCCAGCCGTTCCCTGTGCTGTCCCTGCTCAGCAGGAAGGACAGAACACCTCCCAGTTACTGCCTGGGTGGGACAGGGGCACAGCTGGCACAGCTGGAGGCTCGGGGACCCTCACCTGTACTTGAGGGGGAACATGAGAGCCAGGAGGGCCCGGCAGGCGTCCGTCAGCCGCTGGTAGCTGCTGGAGAGGAACAGGATCTTGTGCTCGGTCAGCGCCGCGCAGAACAGGAACAGCACGTTGGTGATGCCTGGGCAGGGCACAGCAGGGCTCAGGAATGGGGGGTCCGTCCGACACCCCTCAGAGACCCCTGACCCCCCCGGG
Source organism: Passer montanus (assembly GCF_014805655.1). Classification (NCBI taxonomy): domain Eukaryota; kingdom Metazoa; phylum Chordata; class Aves; order Passeriformes; family Passeridae; genus Passer; species Passer montanus. The sequence continues at coordinate 476,250 of NW_024365048.1, forward strand.
CTGCAGCCCCCTCCCCATCCCCGCATCCTGCCAGGGGAGGAGCTCAGCATCCCCCAGAGAGCCACTGGGTGGGTCACTGCCAGGTGGGCTCTCCCCTTCCTGGGGATGCTCCGTCCCTCCTGGGGGGTGGTGGCCTTTCCTGGGGGGCACGGGGTGGCCTTTCCTGGGGGCACGGGGTGGCCTTTCCTGGGGGGCACAGGGTGGCCTTTCCTGGGGGGCACAGGGTGACCTTTCCTGGGGGGCACGGGGTGGCCTTTCCTGGGGGCACAGGGTGACCTTTCCTGGGGGGCACAGGGTGGCCTTTCCTGGGGGGCACAGGGTGGCCTTCCCCAGGTGGCACAAGGCTGGTGGCAGCCCCAGGCTGCTCCTCCAGACCCCAGTCCCATCCCACCCTCCTGGAAAAGGGATGGCACAGCAGGGCCAGGAAGGCTCAGCTGGGACAGAGCTCGAAGCCACATGCAGGTGACCCACAGGGAGGTGACCCACAGGGAGGTGACCCACGGGGAGGTGACCCACGGGGACCCCAGGTGCCACAGGGACACGTCTCACCGAGCTGGCGGAAGAGCAGGGCCACGCTGCAGCTGCTGACAGGCAGAGAGTCATTGATGGGGGTCTGGATCACCTGCCTGTCCCCTGCTCCCAGAGAGATCGTCCTCTGCAAGGCAACACACTCCTGGTCACCAGGGCCACCCAGAGAGGGACTGGGACAGGGCAGGGACAGCCAGACCCCCCCGGGCACAGCGCCAGGGCAGCCCGACCCCCCCGGGCACAGGGCCAGGGCCACCATGCCCCAGCACAACCCCCGTCTGCTGTGGGAAGAGGGAAAGGGAAAGAGAAAGGGAAAGAGGAAAAGGGAAAGAAAGAAGAAGGTGCTTGACTGGGTCCCTGGGCTGAGGGGAAGGAGGGAACCCCCTGTAACATCCCCAGCCAGCGCCAGCAGTGTCCCAACAGCCCCAAGATCCATCTGCAGATGGGACACAATGGCTCTCGGGGACACAAGGGCTCCCCAGGACTTGAGTTTCCTCCAGGACATGAGGGGCTCCCCAGAACACGAGGGCTCTCCAGGACATCAGGGCTCCCCAGAACACGAGGGCTCTCCAGGACATCAGGGCTCCCAGAACTCGAGGGCTCTCCAGGACATCAGGGCTCCCCAGGGCTCCCCAGGATTTGAGGGATCTCTAGGACACAAGGGCTTTCCAGGATTCAAAAGCTCCCCAGGACTCAAGGGCAATTCAAGCCTCTCCCGGGCCCTTGGAGCCAAGGGAGCAGCTCCCCAGCCCCAGCCTGGCTGTGCCCAGCAGCAGCCCCAGCTCTGCGGCCTCTCCAGTGGAAGGAATATCCTCAGGAATATCCCGAGGAACACCTGGGGTAAGGATGGACATCCCGGGCACAGGATGGGTGCTTGTTCCCTGCTACCACTGAATATTCCCAGCCCTGAGCTCGTTCCCAGGGACACAGGGACACTCAGACATCCCCAGGCTGTCTCCAGGCCCCTCTCCTCCTCTTTCCACTCTTCTCCAGGGAAAATGCTCCTGCAGGGAAAACGCCCACTGCAGCCACCTCCTGGCAGAGCAGCCCCAAAATCCATGGCTGAGCAGAGCCAGAGCCCTGAGCTGGGCTGTCACAGCCCCAGCAGGGCACCCAGAGAGGGGAGCCTGGAATTGAGCCCCTTCCCAGAGCCCAGGGACACATCCTGGCTGCCCCTGGATGGGACACACAGCCCAGGGTGCCCTGGGACCACCGGGACTGGGGCTGGGTCACTGCAATTAACAGAGAGGCTGCTAACGAGGGGACAGACCCAGAGTGGGGAGAGAAAAGGCAGGGAAAAGAAGATGGGAAAGAAAAGGAGTTCGTACCACGGCTTCGTCCTCCGCGTCAGGCTGAGGTGGGACAGACAGAGAGCACAGTCAGTTAGGACACACAGACAGGCACAGCGGGGACACGGACACCAGCAGGGACAGGAGAGGAGCCCACGGACACAGGGACAGCAGCAGGGACAGTGGGACAGGAGCCCACAGACAGACAGGGACACCAGCAGGGACAAGGGGACAGGAGAACCCACAGACAGACAGGGACAGCAGCAGGGACAGTGGGACAGGAGAGGAGCCCACAGACAGACAGGGACACCAGCAGGGACAAGAGAGGAGCCCACAGACAGACAGGGACAGCAGCAGGGACAGTGGGACAGGAGAACCCACAGACAGACAGGGACAGCAGCAGGGACAGTGGGACAGGAGAGGAGCCCACAGACAGACAAGGACACCAGCAGGGACAAGGGGACAGGAGAGCAGCTCAAACACAGACAGGGACACCAGCAGGGACAGTGGGACAGGAGAGGAGCCCACGGACAGACAGGGACAGCAGCAGGGACAAGGGGACAGGAGAACCCACAGACAGACAGGGACAGCAGCAGGGACAGTGGGACAGGAGCCCACAGACACAGACACGGAGTGAAAGCAATGCCTGCAGCACTGGGAAGGAGCGCTGGACACAGCAGGAGAGCAGGAAAACCACGGGAAGGGAAGTGCCACCACCAAAGTGTCCCCTCTGTCCCACAGTCGCTGTTCCCAGGGCGCAGAGCCATCCTGCCCCAGCTGGGGGCACGGATCTGTGCCAAGCTCAGCGAGCCATGGTGGCAGGAGGAGCTGTGCTGGCCCCACCGGGAGCAGCCGGATCCGGGCAGGTGCCACGGGAAGGGACTGCAAGCCCGGGAGCCTGGCACAGCCCGGGGGTGGGCAGCACCCCGCTCTGCCCCGAGCACCGGGCAGCCCTGGCTCCACCCCTCTCCCAAATCCCGGCCGGCTCCTGCCGAACCCGCACGGCTCTGGGTGCCAGAGGGAGCCCGGAACGTGCAGCAGCACCCACCCCAAATCCCCCTGGGAGATGGGATCAGAGAGACCCCCCCAGAGAGGGGTCAGGGCACCGCGGGGAGGACACCCCTGCGGAGGCACCGGGGCCTGTGCTGCTGTCCCAGTGCCCTGTGCTGCTGCCCAGTGCCCCCTGGTGCTGTCCCAGTGCCCCACGGTGCTGTCCCAGTGTCCCTTGGTGCTGTCCCAGTGCCCCCTGGTGCTGTCCCAGTGCCCTGTGCTGTCCCAGTGCCCTGTGCTGCTGCCCAGTGTCCCATGGTGCTGTCCCAGTGTCCCTGGCGCTGTCCCAGTGCCCCACGGTGCTGTCCCAGTGTCCCTTGGTGCTGTCCCAGTGCCCCCTGGTGCTGGTCCCAGGCCCCATGTCCCAGGGCCCCACGGTGCTGTCCCAGTGCCCCCTGGTGCTGTCCCAGTGCCCTGTGCTGCTGCCCAGTGCCCCCTGGTGCTGTCCCAGTGCCCCCTGGTGCTGTCCCAGTGCCCTGCAGTGCTGTCCCAGTGTCCCCTGGTGCTGTCCCAGTGCCCCCTGGTGCTGTCCCAGTGCCCCACGGTGCTGTCCCAGTGCCCCCTGGTGCTGTCCCAGTGCCCTGTGCTGCTGTCCCAGTGCCCTGTGCTGCTGCCCAGTGCCCCACGGTGCTGTCCCAGTGCCCCCTGGTGCTGTCCCAGCCTGGCCAAGGCTCCTCCACAGGATCAGCCTGGCTGTGGGATCATTCCTGGCCCTCTGTGCTGGGGAAGGGGAGCTCAGCTGAGGGAAGGCACATGGGGACACAAGCACACATCCCCAGGGACACCCCAGGGGCCAGCAGGGCATGGGAGCTCCAGGGCACAACGCTGCTGTCCCCACCTCCTGCCAGGGCGTCCAGCTGGGCTGTCCCTCTCTGCCACCCCCGAGGAGCCTCCCAGCTCCCTGTGCTGAGCCCCCTGGCCTGGAGCAGGGCGGGCTGGAGGGACACCTGCCCTGAGGGGACAGCAGGGCCTTGGTGGCCTCAGCTGCAGGAGAAGCTGCTGCTCCTCAGGCCCCCAGCACAGGCACAGGACCCAGTGCAGACACGGACACAGGACCTGGCACAGAGCTGGGCATGGCCATGGGCACAGGACCTGGCACAGGACCTGGCACAGGACCTGGCACAGACACAGGACCTGGCACAGGACCCAGCACGGACACAGACACAGGACCTGTCACAGAGCTTGACATGGCCGTGGGCACAGGACATGGCACAGGATCTGGCACAGACACAGACACAGGACCTGTCACAGAGCTTGGCATGGCTGTGGGCACAGGACCTGGCACAGACACCGACACAGGACCTGGCACAGCCACAGGTGCAGGTCCTGGCACAGACACAGACACAGGATCTGACACAGCCAAGGGCACAGGACCTGGCACAGCCATGGGCACAGGAGCAGGCCAGTGCCCGAGGAGAGCCCCAGGCTGCTGTCCTGCCCTGCTGCCCGTGTCCCCACAGCTGTCCCAGCCCTGCTCTCAGGGATGCCCGTGACCACCTGGCTCAGGGGCAGCTCTGCACAGGGCTGAGCGCAGAGCCAGGGCCCAGGAGTGCCCATGGAGCAGGGAATGGATTGAGCAGCCCCTGGTGCTCCCTGCCAAGGCAGCAGGACAGAGCTGCAGCAGGAGCTCCCTGGCTCACTGGGGATCTGAGTGGATTTGTGCTGGAGCACTTGGGAAGGCAGCAGGGCACGGAGCCCAGGAGTGCCCACGGGGCCCTCTCCAGCACGGGGAGCAGGGCTGGGGCTCTGAGGGGACAGGGCGAGCACAGGAGGGGGCAGCAGGACACCCACCTGAGCTCCCCCCGTGATGGGGATGGTGCAGGTCAGCAGGTTCCCGATGACGTTCTCCAGGGACACGCTCAGCCCGTCCACGTAGATGGTGTAGATCAGCCCCAGGCTGTTCTGGAGAGGGGAGCAGAGCACGCATGAGCAGTGCAGGGAGCTGGGGACACCCCCAGGGCTCGTCCCTGGCCACACACACACCCTGGCAATGCCAGCTCCACATCTTCCTGCACCACTGGGTGGGATATTCCGGCCAGGAGCACGTCCCCCTCCCTGCACTGACCCCACCAGAGCAGGAGACGTGTCCCCAGGGCCAGAGCTCCACGGGAGCAGTGCCAAGGCGCTTTCCAAAGCTCCAGGAGAGAGGTGACTGGGGCAGCTGGGCTGCTCCAGCCTCCCTGCACCCCCAGTCCCACACAACCCCAAGGAAGGCGTGGCAGGAGATCCCTTCCCAGTGAGGGCTGGCTGAGATGACCAAAATTTGGGCAATTTGGTCTGGACTCTGGTCAGCCCTGGGTGGTCACTGTGGGTTCCTTCCCACCAAAACAGCCTATTCCAACTGGGAAGCTGCAGCAGTCCCAGCTCTAGGGGCACCAGCACAGGGCAGCCCCCAGGACAATCTGGGAACGAGGGATTTGAGGAATTTGTGTTCCAGGCACCCTTGTGGTGTTGTTTCCAACCACTGAGGAAAAGGGAAAACACAAATACTGGGATCTGGAGAGCAGGGCCAGGCAGACTGGCACAGTGGAATAATGAGGGAAGAGCAGGATAAACCCCTGCCCGCTGGAATAACGAGGGAAGATGAAACTTAAATTCCTGGGCACTGGAATGAGGAGCTGGGAACTGTTTCTGTCCCAGGGGAGCAGCTGGCAGGACACCTCTGTCTGTGGGGACAAGTGAGGGGACCCTGTCCTCTGGAGCTGCCCCAGCCTGGCAGGACCCACTCTGCTGTCCCAGGCTTAGGAAAACAGATCCTGTATTTCAGAGAATTCCCACTCACAAAGGCAGGGACACCTGCCACTGTGCCAGGCTGCTCCAGCCCCAGTGTCCAGCCTGACCCTGGACATTCCAGGGATGCAGGGGCAGCCCCAGCTGCTCTGGCAATTCCAGCCCAGCCAGCAATTCCTCAATGCCAGGATCCCATCCATGGCTGCCCTCTGGCAGTGGCAGCCATTCCCTGTGTCCTGTCCCTTGTCCCCAGTCCCTCTGCAGCTCTCCTGGAGCCCCTTCAGGCCCTGCCAGGGGCTCTGAGCTCTCCCTGGATCCTTCTCCTCCCCAGGCTGGACACTCCCCGCCCATCCCCATGGATACAATCAGTACCCAGCCCTCCAAGGCCTCCCCAGGCACACAATGCAGCACCTCTGGAGCCAGCAGAGCTGCACAGGCAGGGCTCCCAGGACAGGCTGTTTCTCACGGGTTCCCCGCAGCCATCCGGGATCACCCCGGGGTGCCAAGGGCAGGATGCAGCCAGGCTCCCAGGGCTGTGCCAGCGTGTTCCCAGTCCCACGGGCAGGAAGCCCCCCCAGCAGAGCTGCCCTCCCCCGGGCAGCACCCCTGACTCACCCGGAACACCTCGGCGTGGTCCAGCCGCGACACCAGCACCAGGCTCTTGGGAGCGAACAGCTGGGCAGGCTGCACCAGGGACGAGGCCTCCTCCTCCTCCTCCTCACCCTCACCGTTCCGTGCATGGCTCTGGGGCTGGGGACACACAAACCAGCCCGGGCTGGGGGTTAAGGGATGCTCTTCCCTGTTCCAAGCTCCCAGTGCCAGGGTCTGGATTCCTGTGGCACAGGAAAGGCAGGAACCCCTGGCCAGAGCCAAAAGCAGCTGGGTGCTTTTCCACCAGCACTGCTGACCATCCTTCCCAACCACCCATGGCACAGGAAAGGCAGGAACCCCTTCCAAAAGCAGCTGGGTGCTTTTCCACCAGCATTGCTGACCATCCTTTCCACCCATCCATGGATTCCCATGGCACAGGGAAGGCAGGAACCCCTGGCCAATGCCAAAGGCAGCCAGGTGCTGCCCCGTCAGTGCCGCCAGCCCCCGTCCCCCCGTGTCCCCATGTCCCCATGTCCCTGTGTCCCCGTCCCCCCCCCCTGTCCCCGTGCCCGGTACCTGCGGGCTCTCCACGGCCTCCCAGAAGGTGAAGCAGGCGCAGTAGTGCCGCTCCGAGTTGATGTCGGTGAGCACGGCCACGAAGAAGGTGGGGGGGTTCCTCTCGGGGAAGAGCTGCCAGCCGCTGGGCTGGCAGAACTGCGGGAGGGACAGACAGCACTCAGGGGCTGCCCCTCGCCCACACGGGTGCTGCCAGCCCCGACCCCGGCCCACACTGCCCACCGAGCCCGCGGGGAAGGGCAGCTCCAGGGCCAGGAGCAGGGAGGGCACCGGGCAGATCCCCCTGGCTCCTGGGGCTCCTGGGGCTCCCAGCCCTGCTGGGCCGGCTGCGGGAATTCCCAAATCCCCCCTGCGGGGAAGCAGGGCCAGCAATGTCCCCTCCTGTCCGCAGGGACAGCAGGAGCCGCCTGGAGAACCCCACAATGGGAGGGGTCGTGATGGGACAGCCCGGCCAGGCAGGAGCCCCCAGCTCCTGGGGGAGCTCCCCCACGGCACAGAGACCCCAAACTCTGCACTGCCCCATGGCACACACACCCCAAACTCTGCACTGCCCCAGACCCCCATGGCACACACACCCCAAACTCTGCACTGCCCCAGACCCCCATGGCACACACACCCCAAACTCTGCACTGCCCCAGACCCCCATGGCACACACACCCCAAACTCTGCACTGCCCCAGACCCCCATGGCACACACACCCCAAACTCTGCACTGCCCCCAGCCCACCGTGGGCCAGACACCCTGTGCCAGCACCACACAGAGCCCAGAAGGAAAGGGGACACGTGGGACACGGGCTCTGGAGCGGCTCCAGGAGGTGGCACCACTCCCCTGGCACAAGCACGGGCCTGGCTGTGCCGTCTCACTGCACCAGCCCCTGCACTTCCCAAAGCCCCTCCCTGGGTAATTCCAGACTCCCCCGCCCTCCCGAGTCTCGGGGGGGTTTTCTCGGTTTCCTCAGGGCTGCGTTTGGCTGCTGAGGAGAAAGATCCATTTTGCAAGGATCCCGCCCGTGATGTCCCTAGCCCTGCTCCTGGTCATTTCTTTTCCCAGCTGGTCCCCCCAGGTGGGTGTGGGGGTGCCTCCCTCCCTCTGGAGTGTTCCCCAAAGAGCTGCGGGCTCCGAGGGCTCGGCTGCGGCTGCCAGCCCTGGATCCACCTGCCAGGGAGGGACACACCTGGGGAACGGGATGGCCAGGCTGGACACTGGGGCTGGAGCAGCCTGGCACAGTGGCAGGTGTCCCTGCCATGGCAGGGTGGCACTGGGGGGGCTCTGAGGTCCCTTCCCACCCAAACCGGGCTGGGATTCCATGGACACACCGGGTGAAGCTCAGCCACTGGTACCTAAATCCAACCAGCACGGGAAGCTCCTGCCAGCAGTGTTCCCATGCTCTGAAGTGGGCACCCCCAGGCTGTGGACCCTGTCCCAGCCATCCCCTTCAGCCAGGGCTGGGACACAGCATTACAGACACCTCTGCCCCTGCCCCAGGGAGCAAACCTTGGGCACACCTGTGCTCACCTCACCATGGAATCCTGGAATGGTTGGGTGGGAAGGGACCCCAGAGCCCCTGCAGTGCCACCATGGGCAGGGACACCTGCCACTGTGCCAGGCTGCTCCAGCCCCAGTGTCCAGCCTGGCCTTGGGCACTGCCAGGGATGCAGGGGCAGCCCCAGCTGCTCTGGCAATTCCAGCCCAGCCAGCAATTCCTCATTGCCAACATCCCATCCATGGCTGCCCTCTGGCACTGGCAGCCATTCCCTGGCTCCTGTCCCTTGTCCCCAGTCCCTCTGCAGCTCTCCTGGAGCCCCTCTGGGCCTGGAAGCTGCTGGATGCCCTGGAATGCTGGCAGAGGTGGAGCAGGTCTGGAGGCCTGGACACAGCCAGCAGGTGCCAAAACCATCCCAGAGCTTCCTCAGGACATGGAAAATCCCATACCAAGTCCAACTGACCTGTGGGATCATGGCATGGAAAGTCCTAAAGCCCAGTGCCGAGGAAGGATCCAAAAGGGAGAGTGGGAATGGCCCTGGAACACAGGGAGCCCCTGGATTTACAGGAATCCCCATTCCCACCTGGATCCCCCTGTTCAGCAGAGACCCTGGGCTGTCCTGGGAATGCCCTCAGCCCTGGCATGCCCCCACCAGCAGCTCCTGGGGCTCTGCAGGAACAGCTCTGTGGGGAGAGGCCCCCAGGGTCATTTCTCCACACTCTGTGCCTTCCCCAGAGGACCTCAATCCATTAAAATGAGACATTTCTGCTGGGAATTGCCTCTGTTCACTGTGCACGGCCAGGAGCTCCAATCCCACCTCCCTGCACACCCTGGGAACGCTTCTTTCCCCAGAAAGCTGTCAGGGAGGATCAGCCCTGGCCGCAGCGCCACGTCCCACCCGACCCCTGCGGACTTCCCGAGCTGCCCTCGGAGCAGCCCCACGTGCTGCTCCCCCAGGACACTCAGGGTTTGTGGGAAGCCCTGGAGCCACCCCTGGCTCCCAACAGCACAGGGCTCCAATTGTTTAAATTCCAAGGATTTTTTGGCTGGACAGTTTGACCCTTGGGAAAAAAAGCAGCTTTGCTCCTGCTTGGGACAGTTCCCAAGTCCCTGCAGACACCAGGAAACTCTGAGCAGAAAAATGAAAATAAATATAAAAATAAGTGTGTGGTTTCGCCTCAGATTAAGCAGCACAGAAAGGTCCCAAATTGTGCTGGAATTTCAGGGGAAATGTGAAGGGACGAGGAACTGGACACTGCTGGTCCCAGTAACAATGGGATGAGGAGCCAGCGACCCCAGTGATGATGGGCAGGGACACCTCCCACTGTCCCAAGTGCTCCAAGCTCCAGTGCCAGGGATGCAGGGGCAGCCCCAGCTGCTCTGGGCACCCTGTGCCAGGGCCTGCCCACCCTGCCAGCCAGGAATTCCTTCCCAAGATCCCACCTCAAAGGATGTCCATCCCTGGCACAGCTGCCAGGGCAGAGCTGGAGTCCCCATCCCCACAAAGACATGTGGATGTGGCACTTGGGGACATGGGCAGTGGTGGCCTTGGCACCACTGACTGCACTCAAGGGGCTCAGAGGGATTTTCCAACCCAAATAAATCTGTAATTCCATGAAGCCCAGGGGGAATGGAGCAGCTTCCAGAGGCCTCAGCCTGCAGATCTGTCCCAGCCCATCCTTTTCACTGGAATGGAGCTCCAGCTCCTCCCTCAGGGTCCCTGGAGCTCCAGGGCACAGGGCAGGGATTGGGAAGAGCTCCCACTCCAGTTCAGCACCAACACAGCCACAGCACAGCCCCGAGCTGGGCCGAGGGAAATTCAGGCTGGAGAGCAGGAAAAAGCTTTTCCAGCAGGGGGATAAAGCTCTGGGATGGCTGCCCGGGGAGGGGGTGCAGGCACCATCCCTGGGGGTGTTTGACCAGCCTGGATGTGGCACTGGGGCCAGGCTCTGCCTGAGCTGCTGGGCTGGGCTGGACCCCATGGGCTGCAAGGTCTCTGCCAAGCCAGGGATTGTGGGAATTCTGGGAATTCTGTGGTTCTGTGTGATTATGTGATTGTGTGTGATTCTGATTCTGTGTGATCCTGTGAAAGGCCTGGCCATGCTCCTGGGGGCTGTGGACCCTAAGGCTGCATCCATGGCTCCTCCAGGAGGCATTCCAGCATCCCAGAAGAGGAGGGGTAGCAGGAGGCCGGGAGAGGAGCCAGCACTGGATCCATCCCACCCTTTCTAGAGAGTTCCACAGCTGGAGATACACCCGGGGCAGGTGGGAGCTGCTCCCTCCTGGCCCCCAGTCAGACCCCGTGGGATGTGTCCCAGTGCCACCCCCGGTGCCACCCACGGGTCCCCAGCCACTCACCAGCTCGATGCCCTGTGGGAAGGGGTTGTCCTCCCAGTCCTTCTCCGGGAAGCGCTGCAGGATCTGGCCCTGTCCATCCCCGCTCCCTGTGGAGACAAGATGGGATTAGAGGGCAGCAGGTACCCCCCACCTGGGGGAATGCCTGCCTGGAACACCGGGGGGCTCCAGCACAGGAGAGACCCCAGCCCTTCCAGCAGCACTGCCCACTGCAGCAGGGAACAGCAGAGATTCCAAGGAAACCCAGAGCAAACGGCTCCCAGAGCCTCCTCTGGAGGTGGGAATGGTACTGGAGCAGCAGCTCCAGTCCCTCTCCAGCCACAAGTTCCCTCCCTGTGATCCCAACAGGGACAGCATCCCCCGCTCTGAGCTGCACTCCCTGCTCCTCATCTCCCCCTGGCCTTTCCCAAACAACCCTGCCTGGGGTTGCTTTTGGGCTCCCGACAGCTCCTGCTTCCCCGGGGCTTTATGGAGCACTGGGTGCACTCCAGACCCTCACCTGCCCCCCAGCCCACACCATTCCAGACCCCAAATCCTGCTGTTCCCCATGGACAGCCTGGAAAAGGCTCAGCAGGGCAGGCGGGCACTGCGGGACCAGCCGGCTCTGGGACAGCCCGAGGTGACAGTGCCACCCAGTGCTGCTGTCACAGACCCTGCCGGCTGGGAAGGGCTCCCACACTGCTCACGCCTCTCCAGAGACAGAGCTGCTCCTGGATCCACCGGGAATCCCAAGTCCCAAGGATTCAGGAGCCACGAAGGCAGGCAGCCCCGTGATGGGGGAGGGGGCTCCTTCCAGCCCCTTCCAGAGCTGCTGAGGGATCATCCACATCCAGGGACCACCCGGGGCCTCTCCATCCCAGGAGCCAGGAATGGGGCTGGGAAAGCAGGAGGAGCACGAGGGAAGGGCTATTTTGGGAGCCCAGACGAGTCCCCAGGGTCCCGCTCAGCCACAGCTGGATTTAGCAGGAGCAGGAGAGGGAAAGGGGCCATTTATAGCCCCGGGCCAAAAACGGAAAGGCTGGAGCCAAAATGGGCACCAAAGATCCACAGGGATTGGGTTAACAGGGATGGGGTCAACCAGATCCTGCCTGGCCACGTGCTCCCACACCACGTCCCTGCTCTGTCACTCCATCCCTGCCCTGTCACTCCACAGGGGCTGAGCCTGGAGAGCCCTGCTCTGTCACCACATCCCTGCCCTGTCACCCCGTCCCTGCCCTGTCACCACGGCCCTGCCCTGTCACCAGGTCGCTGCCCTGTCACCAGGTCCCCCTGGAGGCAGCCCTGGCCCCGAGTGCTCCCAGCCCTGGCCAAAGGCTGCCCACTCGCAGTGCCAAGGGCTCGGCTCAAGCCCCAGACAGGAAAATCCCTTGAGATCCACACGTCAGGATTACAGCTCCAAGCTGTGCCCTCCACATCCAGCCCTGCCACGGCTTTGCTGCAATACCCTCAGTCAAAGGGGAATGGACACGAAACCACAAAATCCTGGAATGGTTTGGGTGGGAAGGGAGCTCAGGTCTCAAGCTCATCATCCCCAACACAAACAGAAATCATTCCAAGGGTTATTCAGAACAATGGGAATCTGGACTCTGGGGTTTTCCCAGGACCAGGAGCTGCCAGCCGTCAGCCAGCTGCAGGCAGGTACACCCTGATGTTAGGGACTGTCACCAACAGCCTGGCTCAGGAACGCAGCACTTCCCTCAGCTGCTGCCCGGGCAGCTGATCCCAGCTTTCCCACTTCCCAGCACTCAGCTCCCTATCGGCCGCGGGATCAGCGCGTCCCTTCCTGCCCGGGGGAGCTGGACCTGCCCCATCCATTCTCCTGCCACCCCAGCTGAGGTCCCTGGGAAAGCTCGAGGTTCCTGGCAAAGCACGTGTGCCTGTGAAGCTCGGCCTGCAGGCAGCTGCTGCTCCATCCTTCCTGCAGCCCGGGACACCTGGGGGAGCCCGGGCGCGCTGGAAGGTCACGGGATGTTGTTGTGATACAGGAAATTCTAAATAAGCCCCGCGGTAAACACGGGGCTGAGGCAGGGCAGAGGATGACCCCGGCTGGGAGCGCTGGCACGCCGGGACACGGCGGGACAGGGCCGGGAACAGCGCTGCTGGGACACGGCTCACGGACACACGAGCGCTGTCCCCGCTCCGTGTGCCCCAACCAGGGACAAGAGCTGGGCCTCAGCCTGCACACGGAGCAGCCAGGCGCTGCCTCCCGGGCCTGGGGGCTCCCGGAGCCCGCAGGAGGTGCCCACCCTCCCTGGAAAATCCCGGGGGGCTCCCAGGGGGAGCACGGCAGCCCCAGCCCATCCCGGCCCCACAGGCAGGTCCTGCTCCGGGGTCTGGGCAGGGAACCAGCCCTGCAGCAGCTCCTGCAGCCCGTTCACAGAATTCACAGAATTCCCAGAATTCCCACAATCCCTGGCTTGGCAGAGACCTTGCAGCCCATGGGGTCCAGCCCAGCCCAGCAGCTCAGGCAGAGCCTGGCCCCAGTGCCACATCCACGCTGGTCAAACACCCCCAGGGATGGTGACTGCACCCCCTCCCCGGGCAGCCATCCCAGAGCTTTATCCCCCTGCTGGAAAAGCTTTTTCCTGCTCTCCAGCCTGAATTTCCCTCGGCCCAGCTCGGGGCTGTGCTGTGGTTGTGTTGGTGCTGCTGGAGACAGAGCCCAGCACCTTTCAGGAGCTGTGCAGTGCTGAGTGCAGCCCTGAGTCTCCTTTTCCTGAGGAGCTGGATGCAACGGAAAGAGAAGGGAATTTCCACAGCGATTTGAGGCACAGGAGCTTGTTTGGAACAAGCCCTGTCCCACCCCTCACACCTGACACCCTCCACTCCCAGGTGACCGAAGGTGTTTCACCACCAGCACGGGACCACTGGTCCAGCCAGTCCCCAGGAACAGCTCCTGTGCAGGCTGGGACACGACTCCCACACCCCTGAACCTCGGAAATTCGGGATGAAATCACCCAGGGGAACACAAACTTCAGACAACACAGCTCAGAGTTAGAACTGACACAGGTCACCAGAGCCCTGCATCCCTGCAGTGCCCAGGGCCAGGCTGGACACTGGGGCTGCAGCAGCCTGGCACAGTGGCAGGTGTCCCTGCCATAGAACTGGATGAGACTTAAGGTCCCTTCCATCCCAAACCATTCCAGGATTCCAAGTCCTCCCCACAGGAGCCAGAGCAACTCCAGCCCTCCTTCCCCCCAGGCTCCAACCTGGAGGTGATGTCCAGGAGAGAGTGTGGACACTTTGGAAACACCCAGTTACTTCAGATACCTTAAATTACTCCAGAAACATTCATTTCACACCATTAATGATTCCCCAGCTCCCCCCTGGTTTGCAGGCAGCCTCACCCCTGCCTGGAAGCATCAGCTGAGGCTTCTGAGAGCTTTGTGCTGCAGGAATTATTTATAAATTCCGCAGCTTTACAGCACCAGAAAATCCTTGTGCTCCAAAGCCCTGCCTGGAGGTGGCTCCTGCAGAGGCAGGGACAGAGCAGGCACGAGGCCACACAGCCTGCCAGGAGCTGGAGCTGCTGCTGAGGGCCCTCAGAGCCCAGCTCTGAGCCCAGCCCAGCCCAGAGCTGCTCCAGCCCGGCAGGAGCAGGGCACTGACGGGGCTCTTGGAGCGAGGCAGGAGCCATGAACCCCTGCAGCAGCACACAGGGATTGGGAAATGCCCCGCAAGCCCCGGCAGCGATTGCATCAACCAGCAGCAGCCGAGGCAGCTCCTGCCCCAGCCCTGAAACCTCCCCAGGCCAGGCTGCACAGGCTGGGGCAGCCAGGGACAGGGGAAGGCGTCCCTGCCATGGCAGGGGTGCCACTGCAGGGGTCTGAGGTCCCTTCCCACCCGTCCAGCTCTGATGCTGCAGTCATCACGTTCTGTCCTGCCTGTGCAGGGAGTGGTGGCTCCTGCCAGCCCAGGGCACACAGCCAGGGCAGGGAGGGCACTGCCAGGCTGGAACTGAGCCCGGGGGGCAGGAGGCCGAGGGCCCCTGGGCTGGGCAGGCTGGGCAGGGGCTGAGCCTGGAGCAGAGGAGGCTCAGGGGCCCTGGTGGCTCTGCACAAGTCCCTGGCAGGAGGGGACAGCCGGGGGGGTCGAGCTGTGCTCCAGGGAACAGGGACAGGAGAGAGGGAACGGCCTCAGGCTGGGCCAGGGCAGCACAGGGGGGATTTTGGGGAAATTCCCTCTGGAAAGGGCTGTGCAGCCCTGGCACAGGCATGGAGTGCCCATACCTGTTGGGATTTCAAAGCCGTGGGGATGTGGCACTTGGGGACAGGGCCAGTGGTGGCCTTGGCAGCGCTGGGAACAGTCGGATTCAATGGCCTGGGAGGCCTTTTCCAACCTGACTCCAAGAATCCACGGTGGCAGAAAGAGCCTGTCCCCAGGGGAGCCCTGTGCAGGACATTCCCACGCCAAGGAGCCAGTGGGATTTGTCACCAGCAGCCACTGCCAGCCCAGGTGGGCCGGAACCAGGGCCCAAGGAGCAAAGCTGCCAGGGGCCAAACCAACGGGGCCAGGTTGGGATCAAAGGCTGGCACTGGGGCTCCGGCAGCTCCCGCTGGAATTCCCCAGGATGCGGGAGTGGCACAGCTGGCACAGGCAGGCCAGGCTGCACACCTGCCCCACGTGGCACCGGGCAGGAAGCTCGGGAGGCAGGAAGGGCTGTGGGAACACAGCGAGGCTGCAGCTGCCAGGAGCTCCCACAGAGCCACAGGCTGTGTCACACCAGGGGGGACAGCCCGGGATGGTGACATCCATCCCATCCCAGCCCCAAACCCCTGGGACCACCTCCTGTCACCCCTCCAGTCATGTCCAGGAGCTGCATCCCCTTTGCCACATCTCCACCACAATCCTGGCAGGGTTGGGTGGGAAGGGACCTCAGAGCCCCCCCAGTGTCACCCTGCCTTGGCAGGGACACCTGCCACTGTGCCAGGCTGCTCCAGCCCCAGTGTCCAGCCTGGCTCTGGGCACTGCCAGGGATCAGGGGCAGCCCCAGCTGCTCTGGCAATTCCAGCCCAGCCAGCAATTCCTCATTGCCAACATCCCATCCATGGCTGCCCTCTGGCACTGGCAGCCATTCCCTGGCTCCTGTCCCTTGTCCCCAGTCCCTCTGCAGCTCTCCTGGAGCCCCTTTAAGGGCACTGGACACTCTGAGACAGTGGGAGGTGTCCCTGCCATGGCAGGAGTGGCACTGGAAGGACTTTAAGGCCCCTTCCCACCCAACCATTCCATGGTTCTCGGATGTGTCACACCAACCTGAGGACAGCCAGCCCATCCTGCACCCCTCTGCTCACCAGGAATCATCACCTGAGGGGCAGCTGGGATATTCCTGCCTGGCCATCAGCTCCTGCCTCCGTCCCAAAGAGCAGAAACAAGGCACAGACAGGGATGAGCCACCCCACCCCATCCCATCCCATCCCAGCCCAGCCCAGCCCTGCAGCCCCCCGGCCCCGAGCCCACCCAGAACAACACCCGAGTGTCTGCCTTGGGGACAAAGGAGCCTCTGTTCCCTGTGACGTGTCCCCGCCGGGGGCACGGAGAATGGCCTTTCTATGGAGGGAACAAAGGGGCCGTTTGTGGGGCTGGGGTGGCCTCTGCCAGGAAAGCCCACCCAGCCCAGGGCCAGCACCGTCCCTGTGCCACCCCTGGCCACCAGCATGGGATGGGACAGCCCTGTCCCCA
Source organism: Passer montanus (assembly GCF_014805655.1). Taxonomy (NCBI): domain Eukaryota; kingdom Metazoa; phylum Chordata; class Aves; order Passeriformes; family Passeridae; genus Passer; species Passer montanus. The sequence goes on from NW_024365048.1 coordinate 492,531, forward strand.
CCAGCACCAATGGCAGGTGCAGGCAGCTCCCTGTGCCAGTCCTGGGATCCCTGAGGCTGTGCCCAATGCCCACCTCGTCCCCAGCCCAGAGCCCTGAGTGCCACCTCCAGGAATCCCTTGGACACCTCCAGGGATGGGCACTGCAAAGCTCCCTGGGCAATGGAACCCCTGTTCCACCTCTGGACATCCTTTCCATGGAGAACCTCTTCCTGAAGTGGCACTTACCGGACCCCCAGTGTCCCCTCCAGCTGTCCCCAAGGCCACATCCCCCCTGTGGCATGGCTGCTGTGTCCCCCAGAATGGGACATGCAAAACCCCAAGGAATGATTTCCCACTCGTGGTTCTCTCCATGTTTTAGTGCAATCCCATGGGACAAGGAGCTTGGGAAGGACAAAACCCCTCCCAGACAGCAGGAACCCTGCAGGAGCAGGGTGACAGGGACACCTGTGGCTCAGCCAGAGGGATTTGGAGGGGATTTAGGGCAAAAGTCTCCCAAAAGCCACACCGGGAACAGGAATTCCTGTCTAGAGTACAGCTAAAAAAAGGGAAAAAATCAGGAATAAGGTCCTCACTCCCTGTTTAACGGTCACCTCGGTGATGTCTGAGGATGTGCCTGACCCCTGCACACAGGGAAGATAAGGATCACCCCGGGAAGATAAGGATCACTCACAGCCTGGACACGGAGCTGGGTGAGGAAGCAAACTGTCTGCATGCAAGTCCAGGCTGGAAAAACTCCATGCAGCCACGGAACACTTCCCACGGGAGGCAAAGCCCTCCAGCCCGGGGTCACTCACTCCCAGTGACAACATCCTGGAGCAGCAGCAGGGGCTGTCACCGCCCGGCCAGCCCGGGGTGCTGGACTGGGGACACTTCCATGGAGCACAGCTCCCACTCCCTGTGGAATCCAGGGAGCCATGGCTCTGGCAGCTCTGGGGGAGGGTGTTTGTGGGAAGCTGAAATGAGGCAGGTGAAGGAGGGGCCGGTGCTGATCCCCCCACCCTGGCTTGCACCAGCCCTGTGCGATGCAGGATGTCATTATTCCTCAAACCACCTCCTAATCCCGCTCTACCTCTCCCAAATCCCCCTCAGATTCAGGAGTGTTGGAGAGAGCCATCTCCCCTGGACACAGGCCAGGGGCAGTGCCAGGTGCCCTGCCAGGACCTGGGGGTGCAGACTCCCAGGGATCAGGAACGCTGGCAAACCCCTGGCACAGAAAGAGGCTGGAAAATCCCAGGAGCCTGTGGAATGTGGGGCTCTCCCACCACCCCAGATCCTGCAGGAAGAGCCACTTGGAGCCTGCCCACACCCAGCACTTTTGGGATGGCACTCAGCACGTGCCCAGGGAGGATGCCAGGATGCAGGAGTGGTCGGGGAAGAGGGAGCAGCCCGCATGGAATCCCTCTGTCCCGGCAGGCTCAGATCCTGGGAGATCCCCACCACCTCCACCCAGAGCTGTGCCTGGGAGCGGGCTCGGCACAGCCTGAGCAGAGCCCGCCTGTTCCCTGACCCCGTTCCGAGGGAGAGCTGTGTTTATCTTTGGAAACATTAAGGCAGAAGAGGAAGTAATTAAATCAAAAAAACCCCGCCTGCTTCCGAGAGCCCGGCGCAGGAAAGCGCCGCCGGCCCCGGCGCTCCTGGCAGCAGGACACGGCCAGGGCCTGCAGCTGGCACTGCCCAGCCCTGGCTGCAGCAGGAAGGGCTCCATAAACCCCGGGGACACGGCCCCACAACGCTCAAATCACCACCCACACCCGCAGGAGCCACAGGCCCCTCTGGAGGAGCCCTCCAGGAGAACTGGAAGCAGTGAGGGCCCAGGAGCTGCTTTAGGGGATCCCAGGTGACCTCCGAAGGTCCCTTTGGACCTCACACCCTCTGGGGTTCCACCAGGTGACTGTGACACCTGGATGGGGGGACAATGTCCAGGAGGGGCTCCAGGAGAGCTGCAGAGGGACTGGGGACAAGGGACAGGAGCCAGGGAATGGCTGCCAGTGCCAGAGGGCAGCCATGGATGGGATCCTGGCAATGAGGAATTGCTGGCTGGGCTGGAATTGCCAGAGCAGCTGGGGCTGCCCCTGCATCCCTGGCAGTGCCCAGGGCCAGGCTGGACACTGGGGCTGGAGCAGCCTGGCACAGTGGAGGTGTCCCTGCCATGGCAGGGTGGCACTGGGGGGGCTCTGAGGCCCCTTCCCACCCAGCCATTGCACTGTGGCTCAGCTCCCCCAGGAGGAGGATCCTGGTGCCCAGCCGTGGTCCTGTGGCCAGAGCTGCTAAAAGCGTTTTGGGGAGGAACTCTGCTATTTTTACCTGATGCCAAATTCCAGCTGCTTCCCTGGGGAGCCATTCCCAGCTCCACTGGCACCCTGGGTGATAATTATGGGGATGCCAACATTTACCCACGGCCTAAAAACAGCCCCAGCTGCTCCCATGGCCCCTCCTGCCCTGTGGGAAAAATATGTGGGAATTACGAAATGGGTTGGGTGGGAAGGGACCTCAGAGCCCCTCCAGTGCCACCCTGCCATGGCAGGGACACCTCCACTGTGCCAGGCTGCTCCAGCCCCAGTGTCCAGCCTGGCCCTGGGCACTGCAGGGATCAGGGGCAGCCCCAGCTGCTCTGGCAATTCCAGCCCAGCCAGCAATTCCTCATGGCCAACATCCCATCCATGGCTGCCCTCTGGCAGTGGGAGCCATTCCCTGCTCCACTGGCACCCTGGGTGATAATTATGGGGATGCCAACATTTACCCATGGCCTAAAAACAGCCCCAGCTGCTCCCATGGCCCCTCCTGCCCTGTGGGAAAAATATGTGGGAATTACAAAATGGGTTGGATGGGAAGGGAGCTCAGAGCCCCCCCAGTGCCACCCTGCCATGGCAGGGACACCTGCCACTGTGCCAGGCTGCTCCAGCCCCAGTGTCCAGCCTGGCCCTGGGCACTGCAGGGATCAGGGGCAGCCCCAGCTGCTCTGGCAATTCCAGCCCAGCCAGCAATTCCTCATGGCCAACATCCCATCCATGGCTGCCCTCTGGCAGTGGGAGCCATTCCCTGGCTCCTGTCCCTTGTCCCCAGTCCCTCTGCAGCTCTCCTGGAGCCCCTCTGGGCCCTGCCAGGGGCTCTGAGCTCTCCCTGGAGCCTCCTCCTGTCCAGGTGAGCACCCCCAGCTCTCCAGCCTGGCTCTAGAGCAGAGCTGTTCCCAACTGGCCAAGGGACACAGAGGGACAGTGGGACAGGATCCAGCCACAGGCAGAGAGCAGCTCCAAGCTCCAGGACAAAAGGCCTCAGTGCCAGCCCCGGTCCTGTCCATGCTGGGCAATTCCCTGCAGAGCAGCCAAGGACAGAGGGAAACCCCAAACCCAAACCCCAGCCAGGGCTGCCCCTCACGGATCACACGTGGGTGCCCAAGTCCCTCCCTGCTCCGGGCTGCCAGGGCACAGGGAATGATCCAAGCCCTGCCTCAGTTTGTCTTGACCCTGCAGGGATCATTTCCACCCAGCCTGTGCCAGCATCAACATCTCCCACGAGGGCAGAAGGAGCTTTTGTTCCCTGTGTCCCACACAGGCGGCAGGGCCGGAGCGCGGCACATCCAGGGGGGCTCTGCAGGGAGGGACAGGGACAGGAACCACGGGGTAGGAATGGAGAGGTGGGAATGGGGTCAGCTTCCACAGGGGCCTCAGCTGGGCTCCGCAGTGCCAGAGCCACCAGAACTGACAGGGGACGAAATGTCCCATCAACATGGGAACTCTGAGAATGCCCAGAGAACACCACTGGCCCTGTCCCCAAGTGCCACATCCACACAGCTCAGAAATCCCAACAGGGATGGCACTACAAACCCCCCTGGGCAGCCCCTGCCAAGGCCTGACCCCTTTCCAGGGGGAAATTCCTGCTGTGCCCACCCTGAGCTGCCCTGGCCCAGCCTGAGGCCGTTCCCTCTCTCCTGTCCCTGTTCCCTGGAGCACAGCCCGACCCCCCCGGCTGTCCCCTCCTGCCAGGGACTTGTGCAGAGCCACCAGGGCCCCTGAGCCTCCTTTGCTGCAGGCTCCTCAGAGGATGTGTGCTGCAGAAGGAATCCCCTCCAGGAGGGACAGCCCTCACCAGGGATCTGCCTCTCCAGGGCAGCAGGAACAGCAGAGGCTGCAGGAGGAGGAAGAGGCTGAATCCAAGGGGAACTGAAACCCCGCTGACCACAGACTGCTCCGGGATGGGGAAATGAGCCTGCCCTGGAACCCTCAGCTTCCTCGTCGGCACTTCCCAGAGAACCAGGGCATTTCTGAAGCAGGTACAGCTCCCATGTGGAGCTGCTCCCCAGAGCCTGGAGCTGTCCCTCAGCCTGGCCCCACAGCCTGCAGAGGAGCCCTGCTCTGCCCAGCCTGGGAATGCCCGTCCCTGCTCCCCCCAAACCCCATGGCACACACCCCCAGAGGGTGCAGCCCTGGTCCCAGCGCTGCCCCAGTGACCTGGAGCAGCTCCTCACCTCTGATCCCTGGGAATGAGCAGGGAGATGGGAATGGAGGCACCAGGGAGTGCTGCCAGCTCCGAACCTGGACAGGGATTATTCCCAGGATTAGCACATTCCCAGCAGCTCCTGCTCCCAATGGACCCCACCAACACCCAGCTCCCCCAAACCCACCTCAGCCCCCACACGGATTATCTGGGAAGGCTGGAACAGGCTGGGATGAGTCCCAAGGTCATGGAGCTCAGTGGTTCTTCCCCAGAGGGTGCTGGGCACTGCCCAGGCTGTCCAAGAAATGGGCACAGCCCCAGGGATGCCAGGCTGGGATTGCTGGAGTGTCTGTGCAGGGCCAGGAGCTGGATCTGTGATCCCTGTGCTCCCTTCCAGCTCAGGAAGTTCCAGAATTTTAGGATTCAACTGCAGACCTGTCCCTGGAGCTGCTCCCAGCCCCAGCTCCTGGAGACCAGCAGGACACAGGGCCCTTCCCAACTTATCCCAGGGGTCTGAGCTGAAGAGGGGAGATTTAGATGGGATACTGGGAAGAAATCAATACAGAACATGACTCGAAATTCCCCATTTTAGTGGAAGTTCCTGGAGAATGCAGTTTGCCAGGTGGAGCGGGACTGGGGACAAGGGACAGGAGCCAGGGAATGGCTGCCAGTGCCAGAGGGCAGCCATGGATGGGATGTTGGCCATGAGGAATTGCTGGCTGGGCTGGAATTGCCAGAGCAGCTGGGGCTGCCCCTGATCCCTGCAGTGCCCAGGGCCAGGCTGGACACTGGGGCTGGAGCAGCCTGGCACAGTGGAGGTGTCCCTGCCATGGCAGGGTGGCACTGGGGGCTCTGGGGTCCCTTCCCACCCCAGGAATTCCGTGACTCCGTGACCCCGAGGCACACCCACACCTGGGCCAGGGGCAGAGGCTCTGTTTGACAGGAAGGGCTGGGAATGGCAGCCCCATGGGCTCCTTCCCAGAAGGAAACAGCTCTGCTCCTCCACCCAAAGCCAACAGAGCCGGGCAGGGGCTGGGCCCTCACGCACCTGGAGCCGCCCTGAGGGGACCCTGCGCAGCAGAGGACAAGGCTGGAAGGGCTTCCATGTGACCCGAGGAGCTCCTGCATCTCCACCAGCCTGAAATCCCTCATTTCCCAAAAAAACTCAACTGAAATCCTTGGATCACTTGGATTTGAGGAAGACAGGAAAGCCTCCATGGAGTAAGGAAGATGAATTCCCCATCCTGAGGAGAATCCAGCTGGCCAGGAGTGCTCCTCACGGATGTGCCTGGCACATTCCACACGTGGAGCTTCCAGCCCTGCAGTGACAGCTCAGACCTGAGAGAGCAAACACTCATCTCTGCTGCTGCTCTGCCAGAAACACTGGGAATCATGGAATTGGGGATGGGCTGGGTGGGAAGGGACCTCAGAGCCCCTGCAGTGCCACCCCTGCCACGGCAGGGACACCTCCCACTGCCCCAGGAGCTTGGGCACAGCCACCCCTCTGCCCCAAACTGCTTCACTTCCCCCACAGCAAAACCCCCATTTCCCAGAAAAGAAAACAGCACTTGGGATTTATTTGGGTCAAATTCCATCTCTGGCGTAGGTTTAGGTTTTTCCAAACCCTCAACAAGTGACTGACCCCCCGTTCAGCCAAACCATCTTGGGATTTACCAAGCAGGACAAAAAGAAAACAACCACTAAAGAGTTCAACAACAAAATAAACAACCCCAAACCACCAAGACGACAAACGGGTAAAACCAAGTCAGACATGGGGCAAAGGTCAGGGAAAAATGAGCAAGAAACTATTGAAAAATACAAAAAAAAAGGGAATTAACTATAAATTCGACAGAAACACTGAAAATTCAAACATTTTCTCCAACATCAGCTTCCTGTCCTGCCTGGATTTTCAGGAATACTGAGTGATGTCCGTGCTGACCCCGTCCCCCTGGGGATTTCAGCAGCACAAGCTGGTTCCAGACACACCAATCCCAGCAAAAAAACACCTAAAAACCCCCAAAACCACTGGCTAACAGCCAGAAAATGGGGCAAACATGCCACAACCACTCCAAACTTGGACATGGATTAAGGATGAAGGCTGCTTTGCATGCACAGAGCTGGGGGAGGAAGGACGGGAGGGACCCCCCGTGCCCCTCCCAGAGCAGAAGCGACATTCCCAGAGGCAGGAATGATCCCAGAGCCCTGGGATAATCCCTGCGTGGGCACAGGGGGCTGGGGTAAATCCCACAGACACATGCCAGGCCTCTGGGCAGCGCTGCAAACACGGAGTGATCCCGGTGTGAGCACACGGAACGGGAACTCCAGGATAACAGCGCTGCCAGCAGCGCCCTGGGGTGCCGTGCCTGGGGACACAGCCCCGTGCCCGGGGCTGGCTGGACACCAGAGGGAGGGAGGCCACGGGGCTCCTGATGGGAATAGCTGCACCAACTGGAAAGTGGGAAAAATGCCCCCAATCTGTCCAGAATGAGACCAGGAGCACTGGAAGTGCACTGGACGAGCCCAGTGCCTCCCCACTGCCTGCTTCCCACCCATCCCAGAGCAGAGCAGGAGCTGGGATGAGCCCAGCACGCTCCCATCCCCTCCTTCCCACCCATCCCAGAGCAGAGCAGGAGCTGGGATGAGCCCAGCACCTCCCCATCCCCTCCTTCCCACCCATCCCAGAGCAGAGCAGGAGCTGGGATGAGCCCAGCACGTCCCTGTCTCTCGCTCCAGACCCGGGGAGAAGAGTCCACATTTTCCACCAAACATTTCTGGGAAAAGATCCAAGAGCTGTGAGCAGTTTCTGACCCTCCCCACTCCTCCAGAGCCCCTTCCTCACCCTCCTTTTGCCCACAGCCAGGGCCAGGAGAAGGCAGTTTCCTTCTGGGGTGCTGCAGTGACATTCCTACCTTGTCCCCCTTTTTCTGTCACTCCCTTCCAGCCACCCCAGAGCCTGGAAAATTCCATGAACCCCAAAGCCCTCATGGGCTGGGATGAGGCAGCAGAGCCAAGGAAAATAATGTGCAATAATCCCATTGAAATGATTTCAGGGACAGACAATGGGATGGCTGCAAGAGGGAAGCCATTCCCTGGGTCCTGTCCCTTGTCCCCAGTCCCTCTGCAGCTCTCCTGGAGCCCCTCTGGGCCCTGCCAGGGGCTCTGAGCTCTGCCTGGATCCTTCTCCTGTCCAGGTGAGCCCCCCCAGCTCTGCCAGCCTGGCTGGTGCCACTGTCCCTCAGACAAGCTGGAATGGCTCAGGAGGACTTAGCCTGGGTTATCCCGGGAATTCCTGTGTGCCAAAGCCTCGGCTCTGCTCCCAGCACTGGCACCTGCTGCTGCAGGAATGTTCCCTAAACTGAATTTGGCACCTTCAAGGGCCTGGGGCCTTCCTGAGCCTCAGGCAACAGAGAGGCAGCAGAACCCTCTGGACATGGCCAGGGAGCTGGGCAGGGAATGGAGCTGGGCAGGGAATGGAGCTGGGCAGGGAATGGAGCCGGCAGTGCTGGGGATGGTTGGACTGGATGAGCCCCGAGGGATTTTCCACCCCAAACAATTCCACGATTCCATTAAAAACACCCAGCGGAACAGAGAAGCACAAGAGCTGCACGTGGGGGGCAGGTGGAGCAGCTGCAGCCAGGTGAGCTCCTCACAGGAACAAAGAGCCCCAGGTGAGCTCCCCCCTGCCTGAGCAGTGTCACCCACCCTCTGCACACCCTGAGGCCTGAGCAGTGTCACCCACCCTCAGCACACCCCGAGGTCCCCTTTCCCCCTTCTTTTGGGGCTCCAGCATCCCAGGAGGGCGGGCAGGCCCTGGCACAGGTGCCCAGAGCAGCTGGGGCTGCCCCTGCATCCCTGGCACTGCCAAGGCCAGGCTGGACACTGGGGCTGGAGCAGCCTGGCACAGTGGCAGGTGTCCCTGCCCACAGTGGCACTGGGGGGGCTTTGGGGTCCCTTCCCACCCAAATCACCCATTCCATGAATCCATGTCCCTGTTCTGTGACCACGGCAGGGTCCTGTCCCCTCCCAGGGGTCCCTGGCTGGGGCTGGGCCCATCCACACTCCCTCCCCCCCATCCCAGCACCACTCCCACCCCGTCTCAGCCAGGATACCCCGGTAAATCCCGGGATTTACTCGGAGCCTGGCAGCCTCCATCTGGACCAGGAGCTGCAAATCCCACAGCAGCCTTGCCTGGGATGGGACAGGCCCCAGGCTGGCACTGCTCCCAGGACATCTCAGCAAGTCCCCAGGTGCTGCCTGGGGGAGCCACAGGTCCCTGCTCACCCCCCAGCCCCGGGCAGGACACGATCCCTTCCCTCCCTTCCCGCTGGGAATTCTGTCCTGGCCCCCATCCGTCCTTCCCCACACATTTGGGGCTCCCCCTGTGCCAGATGCTCTGCCCTGCAGCACTCCCAGGAACCCCAGGAGCTTGGGTTAAAATCCTTAAAGGATGTGTCCAATTCCCTGGGCTGGCAGCACCAGGAGAAACTGGGACTGGTTTGGGGCAGGAGGGGCTCTTTGGTTTTGGGGTTTTTTGCAACTCCACAAGGCTATGGATCCTCCTGGAGCTGCATCCAGCGCTCCCACTGGGACACAGACTGGAATTTCACCTCTCAAACTGGAACTGCCTCCTTGGTCAGGACATCAGCCCGACATCCCTGCAGCCCCATCCCACATCCCTGCAGCCCCATCCCTTCTCCAGCCCCACATCCCTGCAGCCCCATCCCATCCCTGGCCCCCCATCCCTGCAGCCCCATCCCACCTCCAGCCCCCCATCCCTGCAGCCCCATCCCATCTCCGGCCCCACATCCCTGCAGGTCCAGCCCCACATCCCTGCAGCCCCATCCCATCTCCGGCCCCACATCCCATGTCCAGCCCCACATCCCACCTCCCCACGGCCACCAGCTCTCCACCTCCGTTCCCTCACGGCCACACCCTCTCCAGCCTCTCCCTGCTCGGATGTTCCTGCTCCCACTCCCAGCGGACTCACGCACACTCCGCACGAGGTGTGCAGGAGAATTTCCCCTTTTATGGTGAAATGGCAGCTGGGGGAGCAGCCCCCAGCCCCGCTCCTCCCCCACAGCCCACCGCCCTCCCTGGGATGGCTCCACAGCTCCCAGCTGCTCCCTCCGCTTCGCCCCGCGCTTCCTACGGGCTCTGGAGCCGGGAGCAGCTTTCTCCCAGGATGACTCAGAGGATCCCAGCCCTGTGCCTGTCTCATGACTTCAGGCGGCAGGCTCCAGGCTGGAGTGCGGGATTTCGGGCTGCCGATTCATCGCCGCGTGCCGCCGGGCCGGGATGAGCGATCGCATTCCTCTGCCTGGCCCAATGCCACCCGCATCCCGCGGCCGGGAGAGGCTGCCGCACGCCGGGGTGCTCAGAGGGCCCTCGGGGAAAGGAACCGCTTTGCTTGGGGAAAACTGCCCTGAAAAGGCCAAGATTGCAACCCGGGGATCCTGGAATGGTTGGGTGGGAAGGGAGCTCAGAGCCCCCCAGTGCCACCCTGCCATGGCAGGGACACCTGCCACTGTGCCAGGCTGCTCCAGCCCCAGTGTCCAGCCTGGCCTGGACGCTATCAGGGATGCAGGGGATGAAGGAAGGAGCTCCAGCAGCTCTTGGAGCAGCTCCTTGAAACCAGACCTGGATCCCAAACACAGTAAACCTCGAGTTCTGCACCAGCATTAAACAAAAGTACAAAATCCCAACACCCTGGATGGAATTCCCAAGAGATCCAACACTTGTGAAAGGTCCTTGTATAAAACCAGAGTTGCCAAGAAAACCTCAGGTCAGAGGGACAATCCAGAAGTAAATCCACATTTCCTCCCTCTGTGTTAATGATGGTAAGGTGACTGCACTGCCAGGACTTGGGAGGAAAAAGGGAAAACAGGGATGCCAGGGAGGGTGGGAAGAACGTGGATGCAGTCGTGTGTGACAGGAGCAAAGCAGCCTCCAAACACAGCCCAAACCCATCCAGACAGGGGAAAGAAAAGGTGAAGTGAAAACACGGACCTGAGTCAGGAGCGCTGAGGGGAACTCGGAGAGGGAGGAAGGAGAAGTTAAATGGACAGAGAAATCCCCCAGGAGAGCCCCACTGTGCTGGGAGGAGCCGGGGCAGGAGAGGCGCTGGGACACCCAGGGCTGTCTGCAGTGCCACTGTCCCCCCTGCCCTGCTGGCACGTCACCAGGACAGGCTGTGGTCACCTGGAGAGGGACTTGGGACAAATGCCAGATGGAATTAGATGGGCTATCAGCAAGAAATTCTTGGCTGTGAGGGTGCTGGGCTCTGCCAGGGCTGGGCCACCCTTTCTGTGGGGAAATCCCTCCTGATGTCCAAGCCAAGCCGCCCCTGGCCCAGCCTGAGGCCACTCCTCCTGTCCCTGTTCCCTGGGAGCACAGCCAGACCCCCAGATCCACTCTCTTGTCAGGGAGCTGCAGCAAACACCTAGGAAAACCACCTTCCTGGGCTTCCCACAGGTCTGCAGGAATTGCCAGCGCTGGGAACACCTGACACATCCCCAGGAGGAGCAGAGAGCCCGCTCCTGCAGCAATCAGCTCTCACTGCTCCCGTGAGGACCGGCACTGTCTGACCTCCTTCCTGCTGAGCTCACCTTGATCCCATCCCAGCTTATCCCTGTCCTTTCCAATCACCTGCCTGTGCACGGGAGCCCAGCTGCTGCTCCCTGGGCTCATCTCCTGAATGCACCCATGGCACAGCTCTGCTCACCCCTAACCCCAGCCCATGGCACAGCTCTGCCCAGCCCCATCCCCAGCCCCATCCCAGCTCTGCCCAGCCCCAGCCCCAGCCCATGGCACAGCTCTGCCCAGCCCCATCCCCAGCCCATGCTCTGCTCACCCCTAACCCCAGCCCATGGCACAGCTCTGCTCATCCCCAGCCCGTGGCACAGCTCTGCCCATCCCCAGCTCATGGCACAGCTCATCCCTAACCCCAGCCCGTGGCACAGCTCTGCCCATCCCCATCCCCAGGCACAGTTCTGCCCATCCCCATCCCCAGCCCCAGCCCAGCTCTGCCATCCCCAGCCCCGGCCCCAGCAGGCCGGGCGAGGCTAAAGCCAGCCATTGTCCTCGGCCGGGCCCTGACAGAGCCGCTGTGTCCCAGGGACAGCAGGGCGGTGTCCCCACAGCTGTGGCCAGCCCCGTGTCCCCGCAGAGGGACAGCGGTACCTGCCCTCGGTTCCAGCTCCTTCCCAGCCTGCCCCTCTGAGGGATACAGGAGCTGGCAGGTGAAGGGGGGATGAACACCCAGCTGGCACCTCCCACGCCTGGCTGGGCATCCTGACGGGAACTGGCTGCAGGGCTGTGGCTGCAGGTAGCTCAAAACCAACAAACACCAGGGCAAGCTGCTAAAACCAGGGCAGAGGCTTTTCCCACATAAAACACCAACGTTATGGCAGCTTTGCAGCAGAGCTGACTCAGAACTGGAATTGTTTGGGCTGGAACAGCATCGTGTCTGATCGTTCCCCAGCACTGCCAAGGCCACCACTGACCATGTCCTCAGGTGACTGCATCCCTGTGCCAGGGCTGCACAGCCCTTTCCAGAGGGAATTTCCCCAAAATCCCCCCTGAGCTGCCCTGGCCCAGCCTGGGGCCGTTCCCTCTCTCCTGTCCCTGTTCCCTGGAGCACAGCCCGACCCCCCCGGCTGTCCCCTCCTGCCAGGGACTTGTGCAGAGCCACCAGGGCCCCTGAGCCTCCTCTGCTCCAGGCTCAGCCCCTGCCCCGCTCCCTGAGCCCTGCTGGGGCTCCATTCCCTCCCCAGCTCCGTTCCCTGTCCTGGCAGCAGACCAGGGAGGTTTGGGAGGGACAATGAGCAGGAGGCCACTGTCCCTGTTCCCGGGATGCAGGGCCAAGCCCCTCGGAGCATCGGGGTGGGATCAGAAGCTGATCAGACCAGCAGGGCCCCAGCCCCGCCCTGGGGAGGCTGTGACAGTGGCAGCGGCAGTGACAAGACACAAGTGGCCTTATCTGGGCCATCAGCAGGCCCGGCTGGGCAGGAAGGTGCTGCAGAGCTCACGGAGGAGCTGCTTTGCTGCATTTCCTGCAGCTGCCCACAGAGACACCTCAGCTGCACACACCCCGCAGGCGGCTCTTCCTCCCCAAAATCCCCCTCGTGCTGCCACATCCCGATCAAACGGCTCAGACACACAAAAATAACGCGTGAGACTCTCTGCATCCCGGCGGGAGCTCCCTGCCAGGGGACACGTGGCACTGGAGCCACTCGCAAGCACAGAGCTCGGGAACTGCTGTGGGAGGGAGGAGAGGCAGGGCCCTCGCTGCTGCTCCCCCCGCGCCCCGATCCCCAACGCCGCCTGCCCCTAAACCAGTCCCCAGCCCCTTCCAGAGGGTCCCAGCAGGCCCCAAATCCTTCCACAGGCTGCCCCCAGTCACCAAACTCCTGCTCAGGATCCCACCAGCCCCCAAAATCCCCCAGAGGGTCCCACCAGTCCCTAAATCCTCCAAGAGGGTTCCAAGAGTCAACAAACCCTCCGAGAGGGTCCCAAGAGTCACCAAATTCCTCCAGAGGGTCCTCCCAGTCACCAAGGACCCTCTCCGAGCGTCCCAAGAGTCACCAAACCCCCTCACACGGTCCCACCAGCCCCCAAAACCTCCAAGAGGGTCCAAATAGTCACCAAACCCTCCACAAGGGTCTCCCACCAGCCTCCAAACCCTTCCAAGAGGGTCCCAACAGTCACCAAACTCCCCCAGAGGGTCCCAGCAGCCCCCAAACCCTCCAAGAGGGTCCCAGCAGCCACCAAAGCATCCAAGAGGGTTCCGACAGTCTCCAAACTCCCCAGCAGCCCCCAAATCACCCCACAGGGTCCCACCAGTCACCAAGGACCCTCCACGAGGGTCCCAGCAGCCCCCAAACCCTGTGGGCCTCCCCTGGCAGCAGCTCCACCCCGGATATGGGAAGGCTGGTTCCCAGGAGCAGGAATTGCCTGCCCCGAGGCCAGCAGGCTCCCCAGCTCGCCTCTGCCATGGAGCAGCATTTAGTGGTCAGGAGCTCTGGAGCCGCAGGAGGAGCAGAGCGGCCCCGGAGGCGGCACCGCCGCCGCCGCCGAGAGAGGAGGCACAAAAGCTCCTCCAGATCCCCCCACCAGCCCAGCGCACGGTCCCTGCTCCCCCAGGTGGGGCAGGGAACCAAACCGAAGGGGTTTTTGGGGTTAACTCCTCCCCTGCAGCCCGCGGAGCCCCAGGGCACGTTCCAAGTGGGGTTTGTTTGTGTTTGTAGCGCCCATAAAACCGCAGCTGCTGCTCCAGCCCAGGAATGGGAAAAGGGAGCTGGCTGCGCGGAAAGGCTTCACATTCAGGGAAAACATGAACTGGGTGAGAGACCAGGGAGAAAAGTGCTAAATCCTCACTGGCAGCACACAAAATATCACCTAGAAATGGGGCAAGGATCTGGGTACAACACCTGGGTTAGGGCTGTGTGCCCACCTCACCTTGAGCCACCTTCCCAAAGCAGGGACTGCCACTCCCAGGAATGCCAGACACCATCCCTGGCCACAGCAGCAGGCAATTCTGCCAAGGAAACCCAGCTGGACACGGGAATGTGCCCAAAGAGGGAGAAATCACCAGCCCAGAGCTGCAGCTCTGATTTCCCTGCTCAGGGGCTGCTCCAGGTCCAGCCTGAGCCATCCCACACCAATGATAACAACACTGAAAAGGAAGGGCAGCCAGGGGGGTCCAGGGAATGGAGCTGGCAGGGAATGGAGCCCCAGCAGGGCTCAGGGAGCTGGGCAGGGGCTGAGCCTGCAGGAGCAGAGGAGGCTCAGGGGCCCTGGTGGCTCTGCACAAGTCCCTGGCAGGAGGGGACAGCCGGGGGGTCGGGCTGTGCTCCAGGGAACAGGGACAGGAGAGAGGGAACGGCCCCAGGCTGGGCCAGGGCAGCTCAGGGTGGGCACAGCAGGAATTTCCCCCTGGAAAGGGGTCAGGCCTTGGCAGGGGCTGCCCAGGGGGGTTTGGAGTGCCCATCCCTGTTGGGATTTCAAGGCCATGTGGATGTGGCACCTGGGGACAGGGTCAGTGGTGGCCTTGGCAGTGCTGGGGATGGTTGGACTGGATGGGCTCTGAGGGGTTTTCCAACAAAAACAACTCCATGATTCCAAGATGAATCTCTCCCCAAACACACCTGGAGCTGGAGGAGCTCAGGCCCAGCCCTGGCACTGCCCGGGGACAGCTCTGGTCCCACCGCTGTCACTGTCACTGCTTGGCTCCCAACTCCCACATGGGCCCTGCAGCCCACAGAGCTGCTCCTCCCAGGCAGGAGTTCAAAGGGAAGGAGAGGAGGATTCATGGAGCAGCTGGGATCAGAAGAGCCGCAGTTCCCAGGCCTGGATGCAGCTGTGGGGGCTGGCGGGAGGGGTGATCCCTTCCAGAGCAGCCAATCCGGGAATCCCAGACTGGTTTGGGTGGGAAGGGACCCCAGAGCCCCCAGTGCCACCCTGCCATGGCAGGGACACCTCCACTGTCCCAGGCTGCTCCAGCCCCAGTGTCCAGCCTGGCCCCCTTCCAGAGCAGCCAATCCGGGAATCCCAGACTGGTTTGGGTGGGAAGGGAGCTCAGAGCCCCCCCAGTGCCACCCTGCCGTGGCAGGGACACCTGCCACTGTGCCAGGCTGCTCCAGCCCCAGTGTCCAGCCTGGCCCTGGGCACTGCCAGGGATGCAGGGGCAGCCCCAGCTGCTCTGGCAATTCCAGCCCAGCCAGCAATTCCTCATTGCCAGCATCCCATCCATGGCTGCCCTCTGGCACTGGCAGCCATTCCCTGGCTCCTGTCCCTTGTCCCCAGTCCCTCTGCAGCTCTCCTGGAGCCCCTTCAGGCCCTGGGATGTGCTGGAAGCTCTCCCTGGATCCTCACTTCTCCAGATGAGCACTCCCAGCCTGGCCCCAGGGCAGAGGGGCTCCAGCCCAGGAGCAGCTCCAGGGCCTCTCTGGATTTGCCCCCTCTCACATCCCCACCTTCCCCACCACCAGGCACGTGGCTGGAAGCAGCTCTGCACGTGGCAGGGCCATTCCCAGCCTCTCTTTCCCTGTGCAAATATTGACCCAGCAAACAGCTCCACCACTGCTGCCAGCCCCGGGGGCTTTTCCAGGGCCACGATTTTGCCGGATGCTCCCAGAAGCCGGCTGAGTCAAACCCTGAGTCACTGTGCCACGGCCACGCACGACAGTGACACAGAGAGGTGCCACCAGGAGAGCTGGAACCCAACCCAAAACACGGCTGGGACAGCAGCAGGATGAGCCCTGAGAGCCCTGCCCTGGCCTGCAGATCCACTCAGCTTCTCCCACCAGGAACCAGCTCCAGGAGCACCTGGGGAGGGGCAGGATGTGTCCTGTCTGTGCCTCACTCCTCACCAAGAGCACCCCAAAACCTGCCCCAAGCACCTCACGGAAACAGGCAGCAGCTTCCTCCTGCCACCCACGGAGCTGCCGAGCCCCAGGCCGGGTGTCTGAGGAGGGCACAGGCGTGGGTGATGCTGCTCCGTGAGCACGGAAACAGAGAAACCACCGTGACTTCCCGAGCAGCCTCGGCATCCTCCGGGGACACCGGCACCTCCCGGCCCCCAGGACTGCAGCAGGGATCAGTAAAGGAGTGGGCACAGGGCCAGGGACCTCAGAGCCCCTGCAGTGCCACCCTGCCATGGGGACTGCAGCAGGGATCAGCCACGGAGTGGGCACGGGGGCAGGGACCCCAGAGCCCCCCAGTGCCACCCTGCCATGGCAGGGACACCTGCCACTGTGCCAGGCTGCTCCAGCCCCAGTGTCCAGCCTGGCCCTGGGCACTGCAGGGATGCAGGGGCAGCCCCAGCTGCTCTGGCAATTCCAGCCCAGCCAGCAATTCCTCACTCCCAACATCCATCTCTCATCCATCAACCCCACTCCCATCCATCCCTGCCCTCTAACAGCTTAAACCCCCTGGAACATCCCAAATCGATCCCAAGCTGGGTCTTGGCTCCACTCATGCAGGCCATGCCCATCCAGCGCTCTGTATCCAAAACTTCCAGACTCCTTCAGCCACTGGGTTTGGAATTGAGCTGTCCTGGACTCTCAGGGTATGAGGGATGCACAGAGAAAACCCCGCAGATCCCGAGGTGAAACCAGGCACAATCCCAGCTCTGGGAAGCTGTCATTCCCAGGTAAAACCCAGCACAATCCCAGCTCTGGGAAGCTGTCATTCCCAGGTAAATCCCGGCACAATCCTGGCTCTGGGAAGCTGTCATTCCCAGGAAAAACCCAGCACAACCCCAGCTCTGGGAAGCTGTCATTCCCAGGTAAATCCCGGCACAATCCTGGCTCTGGGAAGCTGTCATTCCCAGGTAAATCCAGGCACAATCCCGGCTCTGGGAAGCTGTCATTCCCAGGAAAAACCCAGCACAATCCTGGCTCTGGGAAGCTGCCATTCCCAGGTAAAACCAGGCACAATCCTGGCTCTGGGAAGCTGTCATTCCCAGGTAAAACCAGGCACAATCCTGGCTCTGGGAAGCTGAAGGAAGAGCCAGGAGAATAAAACCCGTCCATTTTCAGGGAATAATGCAAGCAGTAAGACAGACAGTGCCATGGAAGGAGCCGGTTCCCCCTGCCAGGAGCGCTCACTCCACACTTTTCCCTGGAGCCCCTCTCCCACACGGCCCCACGGAGTGGGCTGGTGCCTGGCACAGCGAAGGGACAGGGGCACACAGTGCCAGGCGGGTGGTGTGTCCATGCTCTGCGTTCCTGGACACATCCCCCGTGGCTCCACAAACCAGGAAAAGCATCTGGATGCCTGCCTGGATCCTGGACAGCCTGTGCAGCCAAAGCAGCTCAAGGCCCCGGTCCTGCAGCCAAAGCCTCAGCCCTTGAGAGAGTTCAGAGCCCTTTTGTGGCCCTGCCCCAGGAGCAGGATGCAGTCCCAGGCCCTGCAGCACAACCCCAGGTCACGGGGGATGAGGCAGCTCCAGGAAACCCCAGGGACAGCAGCTCCAGCAACACCCAGTGACCCCAGGGAACGCAGCACGGATCTGCTTTCGGTTTTGTTCCCACAAACTGCACCAGCCACGGGCTGGGAGGGAAGGGAAGGATCCAGGGAGAGCTCAGAGCCCCTGCCAGGGCCCAGAGGGGCTCCAGGAGAGCTGCAGAGGGACTGGGGACAAGGGACAGGAGCCAGGGAATGGCTGCCAGTGCCAGAGGGCAGCCATGGATGGGAGATTGGCAATGAGGAATTGCTGGCTGGGCTGGAATTGCCAGAGCAGCTGGGGCTGCCCCTGCATCCCTGCAGTGCCCAGGGCCAGGCTGGACACTGGGGCTGGAGCAGCCTGGCACAGTGGCAGGTGTCCCTGCCATGGCAGGGTGGCACTGGGGGGGATTTGGGGTCCATCCCACCCAGCCCAGCCTGGGACTGTCTCTCAGGAGATGCTGCAGAGCCACCTCAGCTCCCACCACCCCACAGACCTCTCCCTCTCACATCCCCATCTGCAAACCCATCCCTGCTCAACCTGAAATCCCACAGGCACGGAACTCCTGGGACTCAGCACAGGCTGGGAATGCACCGGAGCCCCGGCAGGGCCGAGGGGCTCACCCAGCCCTGCTGCAGCTCAGCCCAGCTCTGTTTACAGGGACAGTGGCAGCCTGGCACGGCCCAGCCTGGCACGGCCCAGCCTGGCACGGCCCGGCCCAGCCTGGCACGGCCCACGGCTCTGCCAGAGCAGCCCAACCTGTACAGCAATTAGTCACCGGCAGACGAGCGCCGCTGCCCTTCCTCCAGCATTATCTGAGCAGGGAGGGGGTGGGAAAACAGAGCTGGGAACGCTGCCAGCCCGATCCCAAAAACCACAGAACCGGTGTGGGTCCGTCCCTGCGGACAGGCTGGCACAGCCCTGGGGACAGCCTGCAGGACACCTCCAGGGCTGTCACTGAGAGGCCACAACTGCTGGGTGCCCCATCCCGCACAGGTCACCTCAGACTGGGCCATCCCAGCAGCCAGGAGGCTCAGGCTGGTGTCTGGGAGCTGTGCCTTCCCTGGGGAACCTGGATCCATCCCCCTGGGCATCCTGGATCCATCCCCCCACAGAATCCTGGATCCATCTCCCCACAGAATCCTGGAGCCATCTCCCCACAGAATCCTGGAGCCATCTCCCCACAGAACCCTGGAGCCATCCCCTCCCTGCAGAGGTGAGTTAGACCCAAAACAAAGTGAATATTCACACCAACGGAACATGATTTGTTAAGTGTGAGCTCTTCCCTTCCCAGTGGCACAGAATCATGGAGTGGTTTGGGTGGGAGGGGAGCAGAAAGTTCACCTTGATCCACCCCTGCCATGGCAGGGACACCTGCCACTGTGCCAGGCTGCTCCAGCCCCAGTGTCCAGCCTGGCCTTGGGCACTGCCGGGATGCAGGGGCAGCCCCAGCTGCTCTGGGCACCTGTGCCAGGGCCTGCCCACCCTCCCAGGCAGGAATCCCCTCCCAGAATCCCACCTAAACCTGTTCTTCCTTTTGGCTGTCCCACTGCAGCCAGCCACATTCCTTCACAGCACCATCCCTCTGCCCCAAAAGAAATCCCAAATGACCCCAGACACATCTGGGACATTTCTGTTCCAAGGAAACTGAGGCTCTGGGAGTCACAGCAGGGAACCCCAGGCCCAAGCAGCCCCGGGCCCAAGGAGCCCCGTGTCCCTGGTCCCCAGCAGTCACCAACCAGCCCACAGCTCCAGTCTGAAGGGGCAGGTCCAGCTGCAGCATCCTCGGGGAGGAGATGAGGAAGAAGATGCAGGAGGAAGCACCTGGGGCAGGACAGAGGGGGTACAGCCCCCCAGCACGGCTCCTGAGGGGACGTGGAACCTGCTCCCAGATGGAATCCTGGAATCCCCCTGCATCCCCCACCCCAGCACGGTGTGCCCCGTGGGACAGCAGCTCCTGCCCTGCCAGAGCCCAGGACAAGGGGACAGGGGAACACAGTAACAGCAAGAACAACAACAACAACCCAGCACAGGAGCAGAAACCCTCGGGGAACCCAAAGCGTGACCCAGAGCTGTGCTCTGCAGCGCTCCCCACACACACCTCGCTGCCCCTGCCCTCCCCAGCTGCTCCAGGCTGGCACGGGGCTGGGATCCAGCCTGGCACGGAGGATCTGAGCGAGCCCCAGCAGCATGCCCTGGGGGACAAACCCACAGCAAACCAGGATCCCCCTCCCAGCTCCGAGCACGGGCTGGGAACAACTCAGTGACAGCCGGGGAGCGTGCCAGGGGGAAGAGGCACAGGGGGCTTGCAGCAAAGGCCTCATTTCCTGATTTTAGGGACTTCACCTCCTCTGACACTGCCAAAGCTCGTCTTCCCTGAAAGCTCTGGGGGCAGGAACCAGAAGGGAATGCGACGGGAAGAAACCCTAAATCCCCAACAAGGAACAGCCCACGACCAAAACAACCCAGAGCATCACCCAGCAGTGAGCAGGGACGAGGGAGAGCACGGAGAAATGGGGGAGATGCAACAGATCTGGGGCCAGGAGCGTCTGAGGGAGCAGGGAGGGCACCAGGGCCTGCCTGAGGGGCTGGGGGTGCCCGGGGAACCACCCCCCATCCAGGGGGGTGAAACCCCCCCCCCATCCAGGGAATGGGGCTGGGGGTACAACCCCCACTGCAGGGAATGGGGCTGGGGGTGAAACCCCCCATCCAGGGAATGGGGCTGGGGGTGAAACCCCCCATCCAGGGAATGGGGCTGGGGGTGAAACCCCCACTGCAAGGAATGGGGCTGGGGGTAAAACCCCCCATCCAGGGAATGGGGCTGGGGATGCCCGGGGTACGGGGCTGGGGGTGAAACCCCCATCCCGGGGAATGGGGCTGGGGGTGAAACCCTCCATTCCGGGGATACAACCCTCATCCCGGGGAATGGGGCTGGGGGTAAAACCCCCCATCCAGGGAATGGGGCTGGGGATGCCCGGGGAACAGGGCTGGGGGTGAAACCCCCACTGCAGGGAATGGGGCTGGGGGTCAGCCCCCCATCCCGGGGATACAACCCTCATCCCGGGGAATGGGGCTGGGGCTCAGCCCCCACGGCAGGGCTGTGCGTGCCCCCCGCACACGCCGCACGGTGCGGGGCAGCGGCCCCGGGCCGCAGGACAGCAGTGCCCCCCGGGCCCGGCCGCTGTTTCCGGAGCGGTGACAGCCCGCGCACGGCGGGGGAGGCAGGCACACCGAAAACACCCGGGCCGTGAACGCGCCCGACCGCGCAGGGGCGGCTGCGGCTGCCGGGAGCTCCCCGGGGCGCTCACAGGGGATTCCCGGGGGCTCGGAACCGCCCGGCCCGGCCCGGCCCGGCCCCCCCGCCCGGCCCGCGGGGAGCACGGCGGGTCTGTGACCCCTGGGACAGTGCCACGGGGCCACCAGCAGGGCGACAGCCCGGGGACAGCCCGGGGAACCCGGCACGGGTGACAGCGGGGACGCGGGGTGACCTGTCCTGGGCCAGGGCACGGGGACACCGCTGGGGTCTGCACCGCGGGGGTGGCACTGGCACTGCAGGGTGACACTGGCACCGCGGGGGTGGCACTGGCACCGCGGGGGTGGCACTGGCACGGCAGGGGTGACACTGGCACCGCGGGGGTGGCACTGGCACCGCAGGGGTGGCACTGGCACGGCAGGGGTGACACTGGCACCGCGGGGGTGGCACTGCAGGGACCGCTGCCGGGTGCCGGTGCCACGGGCCGTGGTGGCAGCGGGTGACAGGGGAGGGTGACACGGGGGCTGTGCGGGACCCGCAGGGGCAGCAGCGGGCAGGGGCTCAGGACACTGGGGAGGGGACAGGAACGGGGCACGGGGACACAAGGCACGTGCAGAGCCCGGTGTGCCGAGTGCCCGCGATCCTCCCGGGCAAGAGCTGCTGCTGGGGACACTGGGGACCCTGAGGGCACTGGGAGCACTGGGGACACTGAGGGCACTGGGGACCCTGGGGACACTGGGGACCCTGAGGGCACTGGGGACACTGGGGGCACTGGGGACCCTGAGGGCACTGGGGACCCTGGGGACACTGGGGACCCTGAGGGCACTGGGGACACTGGGGGCACTGGGGACCCTGAGGGCACTGGGGACACTGGGGGCACTGGGGACCCTGAGGGCACTGGGGACACTGGGGGCACTGAGGGCACTGAGGGCACTGGGGACACTGGGGGCACTGGGAACACTGGGGATGCTGGCGTTCCTGAAGATGCTGGGAACACTGGGGACACTGGGAGCCCTGGGGATGCTGAGGATCCTGAGGAGCTGGGGACACTGGTGACACTGGTGACTCTGGGGATCCTGGGGATCCTGAGGAGCTGGGGACACTGGGGACACTGGGGACACTGGGAGCCCTGGGGATGCTGAGGATCCTGAGGAGCTGGGGACACTGGGAGCACTGGGGACCTTGAGGAGCTGGGGACACTGGGGACACTGGGGACACTGGTGACCCTGGGGATCCTGAGGAGCTGGGGACGCTGGGGACACTGGAAGCACTGGGGACCCTGGGGATCCTGAGGAGCTGGGGACGCTGGGGACACTGGAAGCACTGGGGACGCTGGTGCCGCTGGGGACCCCTGTGACACTGTCGTGCCTGCTGGAGGACGCGGTCCCCTCCCTGTCCCGGCGGTTCCCGCGGCCCGGACACGGAGCCCGCTCCGGTGTGCCGAGTGCCCGCGATCCTCCCGGGCAAGAGCTGCTGCTGGGGACACTGGGGACCCTGAGGGCACTGGGGACACTGGGGCACTGGGGACCCTGAGGGCACTGGGGACCCTGAGGGCACTGGGGACACTGAGGACCCTGAGGGCACTGGGGACAGCTGAGGATCCTGAGGAGCTGGGGACACTGGGGATGCTGGCGTTCCTGAAGATGCTGGGAACACTGGGGACACTGGGAGCCCTGGGGATGCTGAGGATCCTGAGGAGCTGGGGACACTGGTGACTCTGGGGACCCTGGGGATCCTGAGGAGCTGGGGACACTGGGGACACTGGAAGCACTGGGGACGCTGGTGCCGCTGGGGACCCCTGTGACACTGTCGTGCCTGCTGGAGGACGCGGTCCCCTCCCTGTCCCGGCGGTTCCCGCGGCCCGGACACGGAGCCCGCTGTCCCGAGTGTCGCTGTCACCGCTGACTCTGGGGATCCTGGGGATCCTGAGGAGCTGGGGACACTGGGAGCACTGGGGACCTTGAGGAGCTGGGGACACTGGGGACACTGGGAGCCCTGGGGACCCTGGGGATCCTGGGGAGCTGGGGACACTGGGGACACTGGGAGCCCTGGGGACGCTGGTGCCGCTGGGGACCCCGGTGACACTGTCGTGCCCGCTGGAGGACGCGGTCTCCTCCCTGTCCCGGCGGTTCCCGGCGGTTCCCGCGGCCCGGACACGGAGCCCGCTGTCCCGAGTGTCGCTGTCACCGCTGCCCAGCGGGACACGGCACCTCGGGGGTGCCGGGCTGGCGGCCAGAGGGTCCCGGGGGGGTTTGGGGGTCCCGGCTGTGCCCCCGCCCCTGCGGGACCCGCTGGGGGCTGCCCTGGGGCGCTTTTTGGGGCGCCGGTGACCGGAGCGGGGCTGCGGGAGCTGCTCGCGGCCCCCGCCCCGCCCCGGGGCCTCTGCCAGCAGGCAATTAAGCTAATTAAAACTTCTCCTGGGTTCCCAGGGCCGGGAGCCAGCAGAGAGGGAAAGGGAGAGCGCTGCCGGGGCTGCCCCGGGGACAGACGGGGTGCCCCGGGTGGCAGCTCCCGGCGCGGTCCCGCTGTGGCACGGCCGGGTGGCAGCGGCTCCCGGGGTGGCTCCGGGGTCACCCGTGCCGGGGTGGCCGTGAGGCGACAGCCGGGCCGGGCAGGGGCAGGGGCAGGGCCCGGGTCCTTCCCGGAGCCGCGGGGATGGCGATCCCTGAGGAGGAGGAGGAGGAGGGCAGGGAGAGGGCTCTGCTCCTGCTGCAGCCCTGCCGTGCCCCCAGAGCCCCCTCCCCGTGCCAGCCCGACCCTGGTGACACCGATCCTGGTGACAGTGACCCTGGTGGCCCGGTGCTGTCCCTGGGGGTGACAGCGGCTGGCCCTGCCCCACCCGGGCCGGGAGGGGAGCCCAGCCCGGCCCGGCGCTGGGGTCGCCGTGGGGGCGCTGGCGCTGTGCCGTGCTGGGTGACAGATGTCACCTCCGAGACCCGCGCCCCAGGCGGTGACACCCCGCGGGCACAGCCGTGGGGACACGCGGGGCCCGGGGGGCTCGGGGCGGGGCCCGGCCGTGCCCCCCCGGGATCAGGTGCTGCCCCGAGCCCCCGGGTGTGTGCAGCCTTTGTGTCCCGGTGGTGCGGAGGAATCCCAGCGATTCCGGGCACGCGGAGGCCCCGGCCCCTCGGCCTGGGGAGGCCGCGCCGGGGGGGACGGTGCCCCCAGCCCCGGGTCCGGGCCGGCCCTGGGGGTCCTTCCCATCCCCGCCGGGAGCGCCGCCCGAGCGGGGGGGGCCCGGCCGGGGGTCCCTGGAGGGAAGCTGAGGGGACCCCTCCCCTGCCAGCTGAGGAGCAGCCCCCCGGGAACCCCCCAGCCCAGTTTGGGGGCGCTGCTGGCCGGCAGGAGCGGGGCCGCGCTGATCCCGGCGGATTTACATTCCTGGGTTGTTCCGCAAGGCCCCATGTGATGCCTGAACCGTGGAACCAGCCCGGGCAGGAGCCGGGGGGGCGGGCGGGACTGTCCCTCCGGGGCACCGGGCTGCTCTGGGTGGGCTCGGGGTCCGGGGGTCGCCGCTGCCCGGCGGTGTCAGGCGGGAGGGCACGGCCGGGCTCGGCACGGCCCGGCGCGACGTGGCACGGGCAGCACGGAGCCGGCCCCGCCGGGTTGGGGGTGACACTGGCCCCCCAACAGCCCCAGCCCCCCAACAGCCCCGGCCCAGCCCCGTCCCCCAGCCCAGGGCCGCTCCCGGGGGCAGCGGGGCCGGGTACGGGCGGTACCGGGGCGAGGTTCGGGACCGGCGGGCTCGGCCCGGGGGTGCTGCGGGGCTGGGGCGGTGCCGGGGAAGGTGCGGGCCTGGGGGCTGCGGGGCTGGGGAGGGGCCGGGGGCATTGCGGGGTCTGGGAAGGGCACAGCGGGGTCTGGGTGCTGCGGGCCTTGGGGGTTGCGGGGCCGCTGCGGGGCCGCTGCTGTGCTGGGAGGTTCGGGGAAGGTGCGGGGCCGGTGCGGGGCCGAGGGCGGCGCGGGGCTGCTCCCGCCCGCGGCTCCTCCCGTCCCGCCGGGCTCCTCCCGCCCGCCGGCCCGGCGATATTTAACCTGGGCCGGGGCGGGGAGCGGCAGCGCCGAGCGGGGCCGGACCGAGCCCGAGGCAGCGCCGCCCGATCCCGCTCCGGTAGCGCCGGGAGCCCGGGCTGCGGCACGGCGAGCGGGAGGGGAGGGGGCTGCGACCCGGAGCCCAGCGCGCCCCCGGCCCGTGTGTCCCGCAGCCGCCGCCGGTCCCGTGCCGTGCCGTGCCTTGCCGTGCCGTGCCGCCCGGCCATGCGAGCCCCGGCCCCGCTGGCGCTGGGTTGCGTCAGCTTCGCGCTGTGCCTGCTGGAGCTGCCCCACGGCCGGGGCCTGCCGCCGCGCAGGTGAGGGACCCTGCCCGGAGCCCCCTGCCCACACACCCTGCCTGCACCCCCTGCCCGACCCCTGCCCCGACCCCGGCCCCGATCCTTGCTCCGACCCCTGCCCGGAATCCCCTGCCTGCACCCCCTGCCCAAGTCCTGCCCGGAGCCCCCTGCCCAATCCCTGCCCCGATCCTTGCTCCGACCCCTGCCCGGAATCCCCTGCCCAACCCCTGCTCGGAGCCCCCTGCCCCGCTCCCTGCCTGCCCCATCCCTGCCCCGATCCCTGCTCGGAACCCCCTGCCCCGACCCTTGCCCGCATTCTCTGCCCCGACCCCTGCCCGATCCCTGCGTGCACCCCCTGCCTGCATTCCCTGCCCCATCCCTGCCCCGACCCCTGCCCGCATTCTCTGCCCGGGACGAGCCCCTGCCCCTGCCCCCGCCCCCCCCTGCCAGGTGTGCCAGGTGTGCAGGGGTGTGCAGAGCCGTGCCAGGTGTGCCAGGTGTGCAGGGGTGTGCAGAGCCGTGCCAGGTGTGCCAGGTGTGCCAGAGCCGCCGGGGGCTGGCGCAGGCCGGGACAGATTTTGTGTGTGCAGGAGCTCGGCGGTGCCCGTGGCCGCTGGGGGTGCCCGGGGGGGTCTCTGGGGTGCTGAAGTGGCACCGGGGATCGGGGCAGCCCCCCCGTGTGCGGGTCCCGGCCCGGGGACCCCGCCTGGCTCGGGAGGGGCAGCCCTGGCACCCCGGGACGGGGGGCACCGGGGCACCCCCACCCCACCGGGCCCGAGCAGCCCCTGCCGTGGCTGGGCTGGGGCTGGGGTCCTCTGGGGCACGGCACGAGGGTTGAAATGGGGAGAAAACACTGAAAAAAGGGAAAAGAAGGACGGGAGTAAGGATCGGACCCAAAGCTCCGAGTTCCTTGGGGAGGGGAGTTCCCAGAGGGTCCCCCGAGGAAAAGGCGTCCCCGGGACGCTCAGGACAGGGACACTGAGGCACGGGGGAGCTCTGGGGCACCGAGGGGTGCCCGGAGGCCGGAGCCCCCCGGGGCACGGCTGTGGGTGCCACAGCGGGTGCCGGGGGTGCCACGGCGGGGCACGGCCGTGGGAACGGGGTGGGCGGAGCGGGGGGCTCCGGGGAGAGCAGCGGTGCCCGGCGCTGTCGTGTGTGCGGGACACGTGTCCGTGTGCCCGGGGTACGTGTGTGCCCGCAGGTAGCGCCGGCTGCCCTGCTCTGGCTGCTTCCTCCTCCTCCTGCTCCTCCTCCTCCTCCCCTCCGGAAGCCCCGGGCTCGGCGCTGGCTCGGGCTCAGGCGGTGCCCGGTGCCCCCCGAGGCTGTCGCCGTGCCCGGGAGCCGAGCTGTGTCCCCTGACCCCGTCCCTTCTCTCCTGCAGGGCCCCCCCGGCGCGGAGCCCCCCGGAGCGGATCCCCGGAGCCCCCCCGGCCCCGCCGCCCTTCGGGACCCCGCGGCACCGAGCTCCGGTTCCCCGGCACGGCCCGTGGGCCGCCCCCCGGCCCCCGCCCTGGCACGTCCGGCGCCTCATCCTGCGGCACGACCCCCGGAGGGACCCCCGGGCGGGCCGGGGCCGGCGCCACGCCGGGGGGCACCTGGCGCGGGTGGGCTGCGTGCTGGGCACCTGCCAGCTGCAGAACCTGAGCCACCGCCTGTGGCAGCTGCGGGGACAGTGGGGCCGCCGCGACTCGTCCCCCATGAACCCCAACAGCCCCCACAGCTACGGCTGAGCGGGGGGCGCGGGACCCCCGCAGCACCGGCACGGCGCCTCCGCGCCCCGGGGGGCTCCGGGGGGCTCCGGGCGGCCCCGGAAGGAGCAGCGGGCACGGACAGGACAGGAGCGGGCAGCGGTGGCCCGTGGTGACACAGCGCGGGCCGTGGTGGCCCGCAGAGACTGGCGGTGGCCCGGAGCGGCTCACGGTGACCGGAGCTGGCCCGCAGTGACTCTTGGTGGCTCGCAGTGGCCCCTGGTGGCCGGTGGTGGCCCGTGGTGACCCGGGGTGGCGGCAGTGGGTCCAAGGGCCACCGGGAATCCCGCTGACCGCAGCAGCACCGGCGCCTTGTGCAAGACCCCCCGGCCGCGTCCTGCTGACTCAGAACTGCCGTGGTGCCGCGGCACCCCCGGAGCCCCCCGGGCACCTCCGGAGCCCCCCAGGGCACCCCAGTCCTTCCCCGGGTGACACCGGGGCTGGGGACCCTGCAAGGACAGGACACGGGGACCCCGCTCCGGGCCGGGGGCGGGGCAGCCCCAGCACCTTCCCCACGCTTGGGGGTCCCGGCTGGGGCTGGCACTTCCCGGTGCCGGGGGGTCCTGCCCTCCTCGTCAACACTGTCCCCGCCCCTGGCACCTTGTCCCCAGCCTGTCACCCACACCCGGCAGGAGCTGGCCGCAGGGAGGTGTCCCCAAATGCGGGGGCAGTGGGAAGGTTGGGGTCTGTGCCCCACTGCTGCCCTGTCCCGGCCCTGTCCCCACTGCTGGCCCTGTCCTGTCCCCTGCTGCACCCTCGGGACACACCCACGCTGTGTCCCACAGGCTCAGGGGGTGCCCACACGGGCTGGGGGCACGAGGGGACACGTGTGACATCCCTGACACGAGGGGACACCTGTGACATCCCTGACACCCCGGCGTGCCGCTGTCACCCCCCAGGGCTGTCACCTGCCAGGGCCATCAGCCCATGGCGCCGGGGGACAGGGATGTGTGACCCCAGGCCACCGTCCCACCCCTCCTGGGAGCAGCTTGAGCAGCCCGCCAAGAGCAGCAGCCCCAATCCCCCCAGAGCAGCCCTGTTCTCCCAGGAGCACCCCGTTCCCAGAGCACCCCGTTCCCAGAGCACCCCGTTCCCAGAACACCCCGTTCCCAGAACACCCCGTTCCTGGGAGCACCCAGCCCCCAGAGCACCCCCGTCCTCTGGGAGCTCCCCAGCCCCCATTCCCCAGAGCACCCGGGTGTCCCAGGAGGTTTAGGGACAGGATGTGCCCTGGGTGCCACCCGAACAGGGCTGTCCCCTGGGTGTCCGTCCCCTGGGTGTCCCAGTTTCAGCACAGGAAGTCCCAGGAATGTCTCAAGGTGTCCCCTGGGTGTCCCAGGACGTTTGGGGTGGGATCCCATGGGTGCCACCCGGAGCCGTGTCCACCCCATGGACCTCCCATACCCTGTGGAGCTGCCGAGGGGCGCGGGGGTCCCGGGGGTCCCCAGGCCTTGTCCCCTCCCCTGGGTGCCCCGCTGAGCCGGGGGGGTGCCCGGCCCATCCTGGCCCAGGTCGCTGCTTCCCGGGAATCCTGGTTTGTGTGGAATAAACAGAGCATGAGGAGGAGCCGGGATGGAGTGTGGTGATCCCGTGGGGATGGGATATGGGATGGGGCACGATGACCCTATAGGGATGGGATATGGGATGGGGCAGGGATGGGGTATGGTGATCCCATAGGGATGGGATATGGGATGGAGTGTGGTAATCCCACGGGATGGGGCACAGTGATCCCATAAGGATGGGAAATTGGGATGGGGCACGATGATCCCATGGGGATGGGACAGGGATGGGGCACAGTGATCCCATAGGGCTGGGATATGGGATGGGTTGTGGTGATCCCATGGGGATGAGAAATCGGGATGGGGCACGGTGACCCCATAGGGATGGGGCAGGGTGACCCCATAGGGATGGGATATGGGGTGGAGCACGGATGGGTCAGGGATGGGGCACGGTGATCCCCTGGGGATGGGGCACGGTGATCCCAAGGGGCGGCCGTGTCCAGGGACAGGCACTGTGTCCCTCCGGGGCCGGAGGTGCCAGGCGGGGGCTGTGTCCGCAGGGGTGTGGGGACAGTGGGGACACGCACGTGTGTGCCACCCCGATGCCCGGCTGTGCCCGTGCCCTGTCCCGCCGTGCCCACACGTGCCGTGCCCACCCGTGCCAGCCCGGGCCGTGCCCTGTCACACCCGTGCCATCCGCTGTCCCCGTGCCCCCGGGCAGTGCCAGCGCGGTGCCCCCGCTCTGCCCCCCGCCCCAGGGCCCGTTCCGCTGCCCGGGTCCCTGCGGGGTCGCTCCGCGGCCCCACCGGGGGTCCCCAGCTCGGGGTCCCCATCTCGGGGTCCCCAGCTCGGGGGTCCCCAGCTCGGGGGTCCCCCAGCCCCCTCCGGGAGCGGCGCGGGGTCAAACATTAACCGGGCGGGTTAACTGGTCACCGATTGTCGCCGCGGGGCCGGGCGGGCCCCCCGCGCCTCCCCCCGCCATAAAAGCGGGGCTGCGGCGGCTGCCCCGCAGCTCCGGAGACCCCAGACCCAGAATGAGCAGCGTGCAGGAGGTGAGCGGGGCGGGGGGCGGGGGGCTGCACCGGGGGGACAGACAGACACACCTGGGGGGACAGACACACTTGTGAGGGACAGACAGACACACCTGGGGACGGGACAGACACACCTGGGGACAGACAGACACACCTGGGGGGACAGACACACTTGTGAGGGACAGACAGACACACCTGGGGACGGGACAGACACACCTGGGGACAGACAGACACACCTGGGGACAGACACAGACACTCCAGGGCCGCCCCAAGCCCGCGGGCAGAGGTGACCCCCTGGCGATGCTGTCCCTGCTGGCGGTGCCGCCCCCCCCCAAGGGCCCAGCCTGGGGGTCCCCTGCAGGGCAGGGGGGTCCCGAGGCCACCGGGAGCCGCTCCCCAGCCTGGGGGCTCAGGGCCAGCCCGGGGGGCGTCCCACAGCACCCGTGGGATGAGTGGGGACCCGCACGCTGTCCCCAACGGGGACCCCCAGTCTGATGTCCCCACCTGGGGACAGCCGGGGCTGGACCCCCCCCAGGGAGCGGGGACGGCACCCCCAGGTCCGTCTGTGCCGGGGGGGGGGACGGGCAGCGTGTGGCGATTGGTGACACCGTGTGACACCGTGACAGATAGTGTGCGGAGACGGCACCCCCAGGTCCGTCTGTGCCCGGGGGGGGACGGGCAGCGTGTGGCGATTGGTGACACCGTGTGACACAGTGACAGATAGTGTGTGATAGTGTGTGACACCGTGTGACAAAGTGTGACACCGTGTGACAAAGTGTGACATTGTGTGACAAAGTGTGACACCGATGCCTTGGGGGGTGACACTGTGACCCCCTGGGCGGTGTGATCCCACGCACCCGGGTCTGTCCTTGGTGCCAGTGTCCCCCTGTCCCCAACCTCCTGTCCCTGTGTCCCCCTGTCCCCAACCGCCTGTCCCTGTCCCGCAGTGCCCGGGCCGGGACAGGATGGGGTCCCTGAACCACTCCGCTCCCTGTCCCCTGTCCCGTGACCCTGTGTCCCCCTGTCCCTGTCCCCACGCGGGTCCCCTGAGCCCCTGTCCCCCGCAGGGCCCCGACTCCTCCGAGGAGCCCCAGCCCGGCAAGGCCAAGCCCGAGCTCCGCAACTACACCGTGAGTGGGGGTCCGGGGAGGGCGGGGGTCCCGGACCGGGGGGTCCCGGACCGGGGGGGCCCGGGGTGCCCCGGAGCGCCCCCAGCCCCCGGTGCCGCCCGCAGGAGGGGAGGCTGATCGACCGCGTGTACAACACCTACCTGCTGATGCACACCCACCAGACCGTGCAGTTCGTCCGCAGCAAGGTGCGACCTGCCCCGCGTCCCTCCGTGTCCCCTGGTGCCACCCGGTGTCACCCCGGTGTCACCCCGGTGTCACATCGGTGTCACCCCCTGTCCCCCGGTGCCCCCCCAGCGGGGCGGGGGGTGTCCCAGCCCTGCCCCCTGCCCCATCCCAGCCCGTCTGGGGGCACGGAGCCCCCGGGCGGGGCTGGCGCTGTCCCTCCGTGTCCCCCGGTGCCACCCGGTGTCACATCGGTGTCACCCCGGTGTCACATCGGTGTCACCCCCTGTCCCCCGGTGCCACCCCAGCGGGGCGGGGGGTGTCCCAGCCCTGCCCCCTGCCCCATCCCAGCCCGTCTGGGGGCACGGAGCCCCCGGGCGGGGCTGGCGCTGTCCCCACTGTCGCTGTCGCCGTGCCCAGAGCGCGCAGTACGGCTCGTGCTCGCAGCGGAGGATGAGCGTGATGGAGGCGCTGGAGCTGCTGGACCAGCTGGTGGACGAGTCGGACCCCGACGTGGATTTCCCCAACTCCTTCCACGCCTTCCAGACGGCCGAGGGGATCCGCCGGGCGCACCCCGACAAAGGTGGGGCCGCCGCCCGCCCTGTCCCCGCCGGGGCCCGCCCTGGGGTGACACGGCGCCGCTCCCCCCAGACTGGTTCCACCTCGTGGGGCTCCTGCACGACCTGGGCAAGGTGCTGGTGCTCTTCGGGGAGCCGCAGGTGAGCCGGGCAGGGGCGCCGGGGGCTCCCCCCGCGGCGGGGCACGCTCGGGGCTGCTGTGACCCCCGTGCCCCCCGCAGTGGGCCGTGGTCGGGGACACCTTCCCGGTGGGCTGCAAGGTGCAGAAGTCGGTGGTCTATGGGGACTCCACCTTCCACGAGAACCCTGACACCAAAGACCCCCGGTACAGGTGAGGGGGACCCGGGGTTTGGGGGTCTGGGGGCTGCACCCCCGGCCCGGCCGGGCTGTGGGGGGGGTCCAGCCCCTCAGCCCTGCCCCATCCCCAGCACCGAGTACGGGATGTACCAGCCCGGCTGCGGCCTGGACAACGTGCTCATGTCCTGGGGGCACGATGGTGAGTTTGGGGGGGTCCCTGGTGCCCCCCAGAGCTGTGCTGACCCCCCATTGCCCCCTTTGCAAGGACTGCAGCCCCTGGCGTGGGGCAGGGGCTGCTCTTTGGGGGGCTGCAGCTCCTGGGGGGGCTCTGTGTCCCCGGGGGGTCTCTGCACCTCTGGGGGTCCCCCCCCCGTGGGGGTCCCGCCCCCCCCCCCCCCCCCCCCCCCTTTCAGAGTACATGTACCAAGTGATGAAGTTCAACAACTTCGCCCTGCCCAAGGAGGTGAGCCCAGCACGGGGGGGGGCTCAGGGACCCCCGGCAGGTTTGGGGGTGCGGGGGGAGCACCCTAAACCCGTGCCCCCCCACCCCAGGCCTTCTACATGGTTCGCTTCCACTCCTTCTACCCCTGGCACGCCCACGGCGACTACGGGCACCTGTGCTCGGAGGAGGACCGCCGCATGCTGCCCTGGCTGCGCGAGCTCAAGTGCGTGCCCGGGGGGGCTGCGGGCTCGGCGGGGCCCCCGCGGCTTTGGGGGGGCCCGGCCCTGACCCCCCGCTCGCCCCGCAGCAAGTTCGACCTGTACACCAAGCAGGAGGAGCTGCCCGACGTGCAGCAGCTCCGCGCCTACTACCAGGGCCTCATCGACAAATACTGCCCGGGGCAGCTCTGCTGGTGACCCCCAACCCTGCTGGGGACCCCCGAACCCCTGCTGGGGACCCCCGACCCCACCGGGCCCCTCGCAGCACCCCCCGGCCCGCCCAGGCTCTACAATAAACCTGCTCCTGCTGCACCCCCGTGCCAGACCCCCAATCCAGGAGAGCGGCGGGGCTGGAATGTCAAAGGCTTTAATTAGAAAATTATAGCAAACCTCTGGGCTCGGGCCGAGCCGGGCAGGGGGAACCACGGGATGGGCAGAGCCCGCGGGGAGGGGGCACCCCGAAGTGCCAGGGGGGACCCCAAAGTGACCTGAGGGGCTGGGCAGGGTGACCGGAGGGCTGGCACTGCCCAAACTGCTCCAGCCCGCGGGCACAGAGCCCCCACCCGCTCTGAGCCCCTGACCTGTGCTGAGCCCCCACGCTGGGGGGTCCCCCAGGGGTCCCTGGGCACTGGGGAGGGGTCCCCTGACACTGGGGCTGGGTGCCCAAGGGGTCCCTGGGCATTGGGGCAGCGTCCCCAGACACAGGGCCATGTCCCCAAGCAGCCCCATAACCCCAGGGAGGGTCCCCAGCTGGCAGGGACAGGTCCCCAGCAGTGCCTGGAGGTGTCCCCAAGGTGTCCCAAGGCAGGGGGAAGTGTCCCCAAGCGCTGTGTGTGTCCCCACACCGTGCTGAAGGCACTGGCACACCGCCCCCCCGGGCTGGGGTCCACCCGGGGACTCCCTGCCCCCCGTTTTTGGGGGGGCTGCGGGGGCTACTTCTTCCTCTTGTTGGCGTGCCGGCCCTCGGGCCGTGTCCCGTCTGTGCCCCGCGTCCCCTCGGTGCCCCGCGCCCCGTTGCGCTCCCGGGGTCCCTTGTGGCGGGCGGGGGCTTGTGCCCCCCAGGCCCGCCGGGCCAGGGCTGGCAGCAGCCCCGCGGTGGCGGCCACCAGGTAGAGGGACCAGAGCAGGGCCGGGCCCGAGACGGGCTGGCACAGGCGGCGCAGCCGGGGGGGGCTTGTCCTGGGGAAAAAGGGGGTCAGGGGGTGCTGGTTCTGGAGAAAAAATGGGCTTGGGGGGGGAAGAGAGTGGGGGTGAGGGAAAAGGGCCAGGGGCCAAAAAAGGGGATCCTGGTGTGGGAATGGGGTCAGGGAACAGGGAGAGGGAGGGAAGAGGGTCAGGGGTGAGGGAAGGGGGGCTCAGGGGCTGATAAAGGGGATCAGGGTACGGGAATGGGGTTGAGGCAGGTGAAGGGGGTCAGGGAGGGGGAGTTGGGGCCAGGAAGAGAGGGGTCAGGGGAACAAGAGAGAGATGGGGGCTCAGGGGTGAGGGAAGGGGGGCTCAGGGGCTGAAAAGGGGGATCAGGGTGGGGGAAGTGGCTCAGGGGAGAGGGAAGGGGGCTTGGGGGGTCAAGGGCGAGGATCAAGGTGAAGGAAGAGAGGGTCAAGAGCAATGGAATAGGGTCAGGGGGAGAGCTCAGGGGAGAGGGAAGGGGGCTTGGGGGGTCAAGGGCGAGGATCAAGGTGAAGGAAGAGAGGGTCAAGAGCAATGGAATAGGGTCAGGGGGAGAGCTGGGGGCAAGGCAAGGGGGCTCAGGGGTGTTGAGGGACGGGGTCAGGAGCCAGGGAGGGTCTCAGGGCCCAGGGAGGGGTCACCCCGTGCCCACCTTGAGGCCGTGCTGGCTGAGCAGGGACTCCAGCCGGGGGTCTCCCAGGGACACGGCCGGGAAGAACTCCTGCACGTGCTGCCGCCGCCACCACGGAGCCGGGCCCGGGCTGGGGGCACAGGGGGCTCAGTGACCCCAAAGCCCCCCGAGCCGGGCTGGGGGCTGCGGGGGCCCCTCCCCACTCACCCGCCCTCGCCGGGGGCCGTGAACCAGTACTTGTAGAGCTGGGCCCGCAGGAAGGTGGGCGGGCGGGCGTGGAACGGGTACCGGGAGGCGTCAGTCTGCACCAGGCGGATCACTGCGGGACACGGCTCAGACGGGGACACGGCGGGACAGCCCGGGGACAGCCCGGGCACACCCCGGGACAGCCCCAACACACCCGGGGACACCCCAAACACACCCGGGACAGCCACAGCACAGCTCCAACACACTCCGGGACACCCCAAACACAGCCGGGGACAGCCCGGGGACACCCCAAACACAGCCCGGGGACACCCCAAACACAGCCCAGGACAGCCTGGACACACCCGGGGACAGCCCGGACACACCCGGGGACAGCCCGGACACAGCCCGGGACAGCCCCAACACACCCGGAGACAGCCCGGACACACCCGGGGACAGCCACAGCACAGCCCCAACACACTCCGGGACACCCCAAACACAGCCAGGGACAGCCCCAGCAGGGCGGGGACAGCCCCAGCAGGGCGGGGACAGCCCGAGCAGGGCGGGGACAGCCCGGGCACACCCCAAACACACCCGAGGACAGCCCCAACACAGCCAGAGGCACCCCAAACCTAAATAGGAACACCCAAATACACCTGCAGACACCCCCAAGGCTGTAGGGACACCCCAAACCCAAACAGGGACACCCCAAAACCACGGTGGCATCAATGCTGGGCCAGGGACAGCCCCAGCAGGGCGGGGACAGCCCGGGCACACCCCAAACACACCCGAGGACAGCCCCAACACAGCCAGAGGCACCCCAAACCTAAATAGGAACACCCAAATACACCTGCAGACACCCCCAAGGCTGTAGGGACACCCCAAACCCAAACAGGGACACCCCAAAACCACGGTGGCATCAATGCTGGGGAGGTCCCACCATACCATGGGTCCCCAGAGCCCCCAGCCCCCCCATGAACCCTCTCCCCCCCCATAGCCCCTCTGTCCCCAGAGCCCCCAGTCCCACACCCTGTGTCCAGCCCCTCTGCCCTGTCCCCAGAGCCCTCACCCCCCTGTCCCCTGTCCCCACCCCCGTGTCCCGGTCCCCAGGGCCGTGTGGGGCCGCTGACCGTCGGGCTGTCCCTGCAGCAGGCGCAGCACCAGGGCGCTGAACCAGGGGCTGCCCTGGTGGGGCCCGAGGGCGGCGAACCAGAGCTGCCAGTCCAGGCGGGGCTGGTGCGGGGCCACCACGGCCGGGGCCGCGCTCACGTTCCCGGGCTTGTACATGAACTCGATCTCCTGGGGACGGAACGGCCGCCGTGGCAACGGGGATGGCACACCTCGGGATCCCCGTCCCACCGAGGGCCAGGGATTTGCCACCCAAATCCCAAGGATTCTACAAGAAACACCTCGGGATCCCTGTCCCACTGAGCGCCAGGAGCCACCTCAAACCCAGGAAAAGGACATTGCCACCCAACTCCTGGGATTCTGTAAGAGACAGCTCGGGATCCCCATCCTACGGAGGGCCTGGAGTCACCTCGGCCCCAGGAAAAGGACATTGCCACCCAGAATCCTGGGATTCTGGGGCAGGACACCTCCAGAACCCAATCCAACCATGGGCACGGTTCAGCCCACGACCACCACAGCCTCAGGAAAAAGACATTTCCATCCAAAATTCTGGGATTCTGGGGCAGGACATCTCGGGATTCCAACCCAACCAAGCGCCTGGAGCCACCTCAAACCCAGGAAAAGGACATTGCCACCCAAATCCTGGGATTCTGTAAGAGACAGCTCGGGATCCCCGTCCTACGGAGGGCCTGGAGTCATCCCGGCCCCGGGAAAAGGACATTGCCACCCAAATCCCGGGATTCTGGGGCAGGACACCTCCAGAACCCAATGCAACCAAGAGCCTGGAGCCGCCTTGGCCCCAGGAAAAGGACATTGCCACCCAAATCCTGGGATTCTACAAGAAACACCTCAGGATCCCTGTCCCACCGAGCGCCAGGAGCCACCTCAAACCCAGGAAAAGGACATTGCCACCCAAATCCTGGGATTCTGCAAGAAACACCTCAGGATCCCTGTCCCACCGAGCGCCAGGAGCCACCTCAAACCCAGGAAAAGGACATTGCCACCCAAATCCTGGGATTCTGTAAGAGACAGCTCGGGATCCCCATCCTACGGAGGGCCTGGAGTCACCTCGGCCCCAGGAAAAGGACATTGCCACCCAAATCCTGGGATTCTGGGGCAGGACACCTCCAGAACCCAATCCAACCATGGGCACGGTTCAGCCCACAACCACCACAGCCTCAGGAAAAAGACATTTCCATCCAAAATTCTGGGATTCTGGGGCAGGACATCTCGGGATTCCAACCCAACCAAGCGCCTGGAGCCACCTCAAACCCAGGAAAAGGACATTGCCACCCAAATCCTGGGATTCTGTAAGAGACAGCTCGGGATCCCCGTCCTACGGAGGGCCTGGAGTCACCTTGGCCCCAGGAAAAGGACATTGCCACCCAAATCCCGGGATTCTGGGGCAGGACACCTCGGGATCCCCGTCCCACCAAGCACCCAGCAAAAGGACATTGCCACCCAAATCCTGGGATTCTGGGGCAGGACACCTCCAGATCCCAATCCAACCAAGGGCATGGCTCAGCCCACGGCCACCTCAGCCCCAGGAAAAGGAGATTCCCACCCAAATTCTGTGACAGGGACAGCACCAACCACAGCTGACCCAACCATGTGTCTCATCCTGCTCGGGGTCTCCTCAGCCCCAGGAAAAGGATGTTCCCACCCAAAATCCCGGGATCCTGGGGCAGGACACAGCCAGAACCTGATCCCACCAGTGGCCTGGTCCTGCCCAGGGTCACCACAGCCCCTTGTTCGGTGCCCAGCTGTGCCCATTGCTCAGTGCCCAGCTGTGCCCAGCCCAGACTCTGGCCCAGACCCTGTGTCCAGCTGTGCCCATTCCCGTGCCCATTCCGTGCCCAGCCTCACCGTCCAGCTGTGCCCGTCGTAGCTGCCCTCCAGGATGACCTCCGGCCGGCCGCCCACGCCGGTCATCCTGCGGAAGAGCCCGTAGGAATTGACCACCTGGAAGCGCTCCACGGCCCCGAACATCTGGTGGATCCCGGGCCACAGCTTCCCGTTGGACTCGTGCTCGATGTAGGTGAAGGGCACCTGGGGGCAGGGGCTCTGTCAGGCCCGGGGGTTTGGGGGTCCCCAGGAGCCCCCTGGCCCCCAGGCCTCACCAGGCTCACGGCGAACAGGCTCACGGTGGCCGTGGCCATGACGGCCCACTGCAGGGTGGCCCAGAGCTTCCAGAAGCATCCCCGGACACAGGCACAGCTGGGGGGGCACAAATGGGGGGTTGTGGGGGAAAGGGGCTCAGACCCCCCAGTTTGGGGGGTTAAAACCCCCCAGGCTGTGTCTGACAGCTAAAATCCCAGAGTGGGGTCACCCCCTGCCAGCTCCCAGGGTGTCACCCCACCGGGATCACCCCGGTGCCCCCCAGACCCCCGGGATCACCCCAGTGCCCCCCAGACCCCCAGGATCACCCCGGTGCCCCCACACCCACCGGTACATGGCCACGAGGATCTCCCAGGACAGGGACAGGAAGGCCACCCCCACGAGCGGCAGCGTCACCGTGCGCAGCCACGTGGTGAACTCGTGGTAGGTGAAGGCTGCAGGGAGGCACAGCGCGGCTCAGGGCCAGCCCTGGTGCCCAGGGCGGGCACAGGGCCGTGGCCCTGGCACGTACCCACTCTGGAGTCCAGCAGCCTCCTGTCCCAGTCGAGCCGCAGGCCGAAGCAGCGCACGGTCCAGCAGAGCAGCAGCGCGTAGGTGCCCAGCTCCAGCAGCGTGCCCAGCACCGAGCCCAGCCTGGGGGGCCAGCCTGGGCCAGCGAGGGGCTCAGAGCCCGCCCGGGACCCCCGCACCGCCCCCGGGTCACCCACGGGCACAGGGCCCTGCCCACGGTGTCGCTGTCCCCTGTGCACCCCCCAACGCAGGGTGCTGGGGGTGCCACGGCTTCCAGAGCTGCAGTGGGAGGGAGGGAGGGGGGAAAGGCCCAGGCGTGTCCCCACGCCCTCGAGGGCACCTCAGTATTCCCCCACACCCCTGAGGGCACCCTGGTGTCCCCCCACACCCCCAGGATCACCCCAGTGTCCAAGCAGGGTGCTGGGAGGGGGGAAAGGCCCAGGAGCAGCAGAGCCTCGCTGGGACACAGAATTCCAAAGGGTGGGAGCCCCCTGTGGGGGGACAGCAGTGCCAGGGGGATGGGCTCACACAGATCCAGATTTATCCTTCCTTATTCCCTGATTTCAGAGGGAAAAGAGACCTCTTCCTCCTCCTCCTCCCACACCCGGCTCTGACCCACTGGAGCTCCAGGGAGGATCCAGGGAATCCTGGAGTGGTTTGGGTGGGAAGGGAGCTCAGAGTCCCTGCAGTGCCACCCTGCCAGGGCAGGGACACCTGCCACTGT
The DNA here is from genome assembly GCF_014805655.1 of Passer montanus. Classification (NCBI taxonomy): domain Eukaryota; kingdom Metazoa; phylum Chordata; class Aves; order Passeriformes; family Passeridae; genus Passer; species Passer montanus. The sequence goes on from NW_024365048.1 coordinate 531,064, forward strand.
GCCAGGCTGCTCCAGCCCCAGTGTCCAGCCTGGCCCTGGGCACTGCAGGGATCAGGGGCAGCCCCAGCTGCTCTGGCAATTCCAGCCCAGCCAGCAATTCCTCATGGCCAGGATCCCATCCATGGCTGCCCTCTGGCAGTGGCAGCCATTCCCTGGCTCCTGTCCCTTGTCCCCAGTCCCTCTGCAGCTCTCCTGGAGCCCCTCTGGGCCCTGGCAGGGGCTCTGAGCTCTCCCTGGATCCTTCCCTTCTCCAGGAGAACATTCCCAGATTTCCTAGCCTGGCTCCAGAGGGCTCCATCCTTGGAGCAGCTCCAGGGCCTCCTCTGGATTCGTTCCAGTGGATTCAGGAGCTGTTTTGGGAATTCCCTGAGCTCTTTCTTCCCCACTGGGAATTGTGCCTTTCCCTCTGAGCTCTGGGAGCTCCTTTTGTCCTTGGAATGCAGTTTTCAGATTTTCCCCCTCACTGCCTTTTCCATGGATAATTTCCCGGCTCCAGCCTCGCATATTCCCTGAACTTCCTTTTGGGGCCAGTGTGACACCAGGAATGTCCCTGCTCCGTGCCCGGGAGAGGCTTCCCAAAATCCTGGAGCTGTTCCCGTGTGCTTCTCCTCAGAATCCTGGGGACCCCTGGGCTTGGAAAAGAATTCCAAGGACACTGAATCCAACTGGGCCTGGTCCCCAGCCCAGAGCACTGAGTGGAATTCCAGGAATTCCCTGGACACATTAGACCTGGGATATTCCCACTCCTGTGGGAAGGGAGCTCAGAGTCCCTGCAGTGCCACCCTGCCAGGGCAGGGACACCTGCCACTGTGCCAGGCTGCTCCAGCCCCAGTGTCCAGCCTGGCCCTGGGCACTGCAGGGATCAGGGGCAGCCCCAGCTGCTCTGGCAATTCCAGCCCAGCCAGCAATTCCTCATTGCCAGGATCCCATCCATGGCTGCCCTCTGGCACTGGCAGCCATTCCCTGGCTCCTGTCCCTTGTCCCCAGTCCCTCAGGCCAGCCTGGGTGGCCTTGGAGCACCCCAGGACAGCGGGAGGTGTCCCTGCCATGGGGGCTGGAATGGGGTGGGATTTAAGGCCCCTTCCCTCCCCACCATTCCTGATCCCACAGCTGTGCCCCACACCCCCTGGCCCGGGGTGAGTGTGGCAGCTCCCACAGCACGGCCCCACGCCCCCAGAGCCCCGGGAAGCCCCCACCCCGCGGGGCTGGGGTCTCACCAGCGCCGTGCCTCCGGCGGGGCCGGCCCAGCCAGCGCCCCACGTGCTGCTCGTCCAGCAGGGAGAAGGCCAGCACGATGGTCAGCGCGTTGAAGAAGTTGTAGTTGCCCGTGAGGATGATGAGGACCTGCAGCAGCACCTGGGGGGCACGGGGCAGGGTTGGGGTGTCACAGGGCTGGGGGGACACAGGACACTGCGCACACCCTGACCGGGACATCCAGTGTGGCCATGTCACCTCCCAGTGCCCACGGGGACGAGGGAACCCCAGCCCTGGAGAGACCCCCACAGGGACCCCCCTGGCACACAGGGGGTCACAGGGCTGGGGACAGATGGCACAGGACGTGTCCCCATGCCCATGGAGTGAGGAGCCAAGCCCAGCCCCGGAGAGGCCCCCATGGGGATCCCCCTGGCACAAAGGGGGTCACAGAGCTGGGGACAGATGGCACAGGACGTGTCCCAGTGCCCACGGGGACGAGGGAACCCCAGCCCTGGAGAGGCCCCCATGGGGATCCCCCTGGCACAAAGGGGGTCACAGAGCTGGGGACAGATGGCACAGGATGTGTCCCAGTGCCCACGGGGACGAGGGAACCCCAGCCCTGGAGAGGCCCCCACGGGGACCCCCTAAACACAAAGGGGGGCACAAGGGAGCCCAGAGAGTGTCACAGGGCTGGGGACACATGGCACAGGACATGTCCCTGTGCCCACGGGGTGAAGGAACCCCAGCCCTGGAGAGGCTCCCACGGGGACCCCCTAAACACAAAGGGGGGCACAAGGGAGCCCAGAGAGTGTCACAGGGCTGGGGACACATGGCACAGGACATGTCCCCATGCCCACAGAGCGAGGAGCCAAGCCCAGCCCCCTGAACCCCCCCATGGAAACCCCCCTGGCACAAAGGGGGGCACAAAGGGACCCAGGGGGTGACAGAGAAGAGAGGACGTGGGACAGCCAGCCCCTGCAGCACCCCCAGAGTGAGACCCCCGTCCCCTGAGCAGCCCCCTGGCATGACAAGGGGCACAAGGGGGGTGGCACAGCACTGGGATGGCACTGGCCTGGGATGGCACTGGCCCGGGGCTGGCACAGCACACTGGGTACCATTAACAAAAACCACTTCTCTCCCTAAGTAAACTAAAAAAAAACCTATTCTAAAAATAGTAAACTAACTAAAATTTTAAGTTTACTGGGATGGCACTGGCCTGGGATGGCACTGGCCCGGGGCTGGCACAGCACACTGGGTACCATTAACAAAAACCACTTCTCTCCCTAAGTAAACTAAAAAAAAACTTATTCTAAAATTTTAAGTTTTCTTTATGTTGCCAGTAAGAAAAAGAAAAAAAAAAAGTTGTAAAGAGAAGAAAAGCATTCTAAAAATTTATTCTAATTCTTATTACCTTTTCTTTTAGCGTCTGTTAATAAATTTTTCTTTATATCCTTTTAAAGTTTTAAACCCATATACCTTTTTCCTAATCCAACCTCACAACAAAAGGTGAGCACACCAGTAATTAACCAACACTAAACCCACCACACTCACTGGTACATCACCCAAAAAATCCCAAAATTCATAACACCCTGAATTATCAAAGAGTGAGCACACCAGTAATCAACCACACTCATTAGCATGTTACCCAAAAAATCCCTAAATTAATAAATTACCAAATCAATAAAGTGAGTACACTAATAATTAATGAACACTAAGCCCTCCGCAGTGATTAGCACACCACCCAAAAAACCCCAGAACTAATAAAATCCCAATTACCAAACCCCTGCAGCAGCCCCCCTGAAGTGCAGAATGGCCCACTGCCCACCCCGAGGATGATCCCCCTGCCCGCCCCAGGAGCCCCCTGCCCGCCCCGAGGATGAGCTCCATGCCCACCCCCCACCCAAAAAACCCTCAAAATTAATAAAATATCAAATCAAGAAAGAGCACACTAATAATTAATGAACACTAAACACACCACAGTGATTAGTACAGCACCCAAAAAATCCCAAAATTAATAAAATCCCAAATTAACAGAGTACATTAACGAGCACTAAACCCACCACACTCACTAGTACAACACCCCAAAAAAATCTCAGAATTAATAAAATATCTAATCAACAAAAAGTGAGCACACCAGTAATTAACACCAAACCCTCTGCAGTGATTAGCACACCACCCAAAAAACCCCAGAATTAATAAAATCCCAATTACCAAACCCCTGCAGCAGCCCCCCTGAAGTGCAGAATGGCCCACTGCCCACCCCGAGGATGATCCCCCTGCCCGCCCCAGGAGCCCCCTGCCCGCCCCGAGGATGAGCTCCATGCCCACCCCTAAGGGATGATTTCCCCTGCCCACCCTGAGGAGCCCCCTGCCCGCCCCAGAGCCCCCTGCCCGCCCCAGAGCCCCCTGCCCACCTGGCAGTAGAAGGCGAAGAGGCGCAGGCGGCGCAGGGGCGCGAAGAAGAGCGCGGGCACGGCCACCTCGATGACGTAGGTGGCCACCACGCTGAGCTTCTGCAGCCACACGGGCAGCTGGTGTGCCAGCCACGCGCCCGGCGTGGGGATGCACTGGCTCTCGTAGTGGTACGTCAGGGCTGGGGGCACACAAGCGGGATTGCCGCAAATCCCAGAAACCCACCCCAAACCTGGGGTAACGCTGATTCTCCCCACTGCAGAGTGCAACCACTAATAAAGAGGGAAAAGCTTCCCGGCGCAAAAAATGTTTCCAAACTGAGGGGTACCTTGGGGCTGGGGGGCACAGGGGAGGCTTTCAATAATTACTTCCCAAAAACTGAACCCAATTCAGGGTGAATGCCAGTTTTCCCATTGCAGAGTACAAGCAATTCTGGGAATTCCAGAACTGGAATTCAGAATTCAGTGCTACCTTGGGGCTGGAGCACACGGTGGGGTTTTGGGGGGGGCTTCCCATAACCTACTGCTTCCCAGAAACTCCCTGGAATTCCAGGCTAATGGAAATTATTCCCCGTTGTAGAATAGAATCAATGCTAAACAGGGAAAAGCTTCCTTGCAGAAAAATCCAAATTGAACAGTACCTCAGAACTGAGGGGGCACGGGGGGCCTCTCCATAATCTACTTCCCAATAATTCACTGGAATTCCAGGCTAGTGCCTGAACCCCCAAAGCTGCACCCCTCACCTGTGAGCCCCACATACACCGGAACCCCCAAAGCTGCAGCCCTACCTGTGAGCCCCCCAACATGAGCCCCCAAACCTACACCCCTTACCAACACCTGAACCCCAAAGCTGCAGCTCTCACCTGTGAGCCCCCCAACACCTGAGCCCCCCCAGGCACACTCCTCACCTGTGACCCCCAGGCACACCCCTCACCTGTGAGCCCCCCCAGGCACACCCCTCACCTGTGAGCCCCCCAAAGGCACACCCCTCACCTGCG
>NW_024365048.1:536010-576414 GCF_014805655.1 Passer montanus
AGGACCCCCGGTGCCCCCCACCCCACTGAGCCCCCCACCCAGGAGGGTTCCCCAGCCCTGAGCCCCCCAAAGCCCCGGAGGGGGCCCTGACTCACCACTGGAAGTACAGGAACACCTGTCCCACCTGCGGAGAGGGAGTGGGGTGGGGTCAGCTGGGGGGTCTGACACCCCCAGACCCCTCCCCATGGGGAGAGACCCCCCTGGCATGGGAGCAGTGGGAGGTGACAGCCCCCCCGGGAGGGATGGGCTCACACAGACCCAGATTTATCCTTCCTTAATTCCCTGATTTCAGAGGGGGACGGAATGGGGTGGGATTTAAGGTCCCACCATTCCCTGATTCCATCCCTGTGCCTCCCCCAGCACCCCGAGCACGCCAGGACGATCGCACACCCCGCTGTCCCCGCTGTCCCTCACCTGGTACAGCGACAGGTAGCACGCCCGGAGCAGGGCGAACAGCAGGCAGTCGCGCAGGCGGTCGCAGAGCAGCGCGCCCAGCGCCGCCAGCATTCCCAGCAGGCACAGCAGCTCCATGCCCTGCTCCGTGTCCAGCCCCAGGCGCGGGCCCAGCCACAGCAGCGTGGGGACATCGCGCAGCTGCTCCCACAGCCCCTTCCCGGCCGGCCGCAGCACCCGCCGCGCCGGCAGCAGCCCCTGGCGCCCGTACAGCCCTGCCGAGAGCGCCGCGCTACTGGGTAACCCGGCATTCCCGGGGAACAACCCCGGCATTCCCGGGGAAATAACCTTAGCGTTACTGGGGAAATAACCCCGGCATTCCCGGGGAACAACCTTAGCTTACCGGGGAAATAACCTTAGCTTACCGGGGAAATAACCCCGGCATTCCCGGGGAATAACCTTAGCTTACCAGGGAAAACCCGGCATTCCCAGGGAATAACCCCGGCATTCCCAGGGAATAACCCCGGCATTCCCAGGGAATAACCCCGGCATTCCCAGGGAATAACCCAGGCATTCCCGGGGAACAACCTTAGCGTTACCGGGGAAAACAAACACCGGCATTACCGGGGAATAACCCGGGCATTCCCAGGAAACCCGGCATTACTGGGGGAAAACCCGGCATCCCGGGGAATAACCCCGGTATTATCGGGGAAATAACCCGGCAGGAACCTGCCATTCCCGGGAAACAGGGAAACAACCTGGTATTCTCTGGGAATGTCCCGGTCCCCTCGGACCCATTCCTGTCCCTATGCCGGCCCTATCCCGGTTCCCTGGCCCCATTCCCGTTCCTGTCTCGGTTCCCCTGGCCCCATTCCCGTGCCTATCCCGGTTCTCCCGGCTCTGTGCCCGTTCCCACTCCGGTCCTTATCCCGGTTACCTCAGCCCTATCCCGGCTCTATTCCCGGTTCTTCCGGCCCCACTCCCATCCCTGTCCCGGTTCCCCCTACCCCACTCCCGTCCCTGTCCCGGTTCTCCCGTTCCTGTCCCGGTTTCCCGGCCCCACTCCTGTCCCCATCCCGGCTCTACCCCAGTTCCCTGGCCGCACCCCCGGCTGCACCCCGGTTCTCCCGGCCCTATCCCGGTCCTCTCAGCCCCATTCCCATCCCTGTCCCGCTTCCCCGGCCCCATTCCTGTCCCCATCCCGGCTCTACCCCAGTTCCCTGGCCGCACCCCCGGCTGTACCCCGGTTCTCCCGGCTCCACTCTCGGTTCCCTCAGCCCTATCCCGGCTGTACCCCGGTTCTCCCGGCCCTATCCCGGTCCTCCCAGCCCCATTCCTGTCCTTATCCCGGCTCTGCGCCCGTTCCCCGGCCTCACTCCCGTCCCTATCCCGGTTACCCCAGCCCTATCCCGGCTCTATCCCGGTTCTCCCAGCCCCATTCCCATCCCTGTCCCGGTTCCCCGGGCCCATTCCCGGCTCCCCCGGCCCCACTCCCGTCCCCGTCCCGGTTCCCCCTGCCCCACTGGCGGCCCTGTGCCCGTGCCCGGCCCCGCCCGGCCCTATCCCGCCGCGGTACCGGGGATCTGCACGTAGAGGGAGCCGAAGGCGGCGATGTAGACGGCGGCCAGCCCGGCCAGGAACAGCGCCCGCGGCCGCGCCAGCTCCCCCGCGGCGGCCATGGCGGCCCGGCCCCGCCGCGCGCCCCTGACGTCACGGCGCCGGCGGCGCGCGGCGCGCGTCACGGAGCGCGGGAAGGACGAAAATGGCGGCGGCGATCGCGGGATGAGGAGCGGCCGGTGAGGGGCGGGGAAACGGGACCGGGACCGGGGAAACGGGACAGGGAGCGGGGAAACGGGACCGGGGAAACGGGACAGGGAGCGGGGAAACGGGACCGGGGAAACGGGACAGGGAGCGGGGAAACGGGACCGGGGAAACGGGACAGGGAGCGGGGAAACGGGACCGGGGAAACGGGACAGGGAGCGGGGAAACGGGACCGGGGAAACGGGACAGGGAGCGGGGAAACGGGACCGGGGAAACGGGACAGGGAGCGGCATCGGGACCGGGGAAACGGGACAGGGAGCGGAGAAACGGCACCGGGAGCGGCATCGGGACCGGCGAAACGGGACAGGGAGCGGGGACACGGCACCGGCACCGGGGAAACGGCACCGGGAGTGGGACCGGGGAAACGGGATCGGGACCGGCATCGGGACCGGGGAAACGGGCGGGATCGGGACAGGAAGCGGGACCGGCATTGGGGAAACGGGCGGGACCGGGATCGAGGTCGAGGTCGGGATGGGGACCGGGGTCGGAATCAGGGTCGGGATTGAGGATTGGAAGGGAACCGGGATCGGGATCAGGATTGGGATCACAGTCGGGATCGAGGTGTGGATGGGGACCGGGATCGGGATCACAGTCGGGATTGAGGTCGGGATGGGAACCGGGATCACGGTCAGGATTGAGGATTGAATGGGGACCAGGATCGGGATTGGGATCACGATTGGATCGAGGTCTGGATGGGCACCGGGATCGGGATTGGGATCACAGTGGAGATTGAGGTTTAGATGGGGCCGGGATCGGGATCAGGGTCGGGACTGAGGATTGGAAGGGAACCGGGACCGGGATCGAGGTTGGGAGCACAGTTGGGGCAGAGTTAGGGATGGGAATTGGGGTCGGGGTCTGCACGGGGATCGGGATTAAGACTGGAACTGAAGCTGGGGTTGGGATCGGGGTTGAGGTTGGGATCGGGACTGGAGCAGAGTTAGGGATGGGATTTGGGGTCGGGGTCAGGCGAGGGGTTGGGATAGGGGATGGGACTGGGATGATTGGGGGAGCGGGATCAGGGTTGGGACTGGGTTCCAGATTGGGGTCGGGGTCAGGGTTGGGACTGGGGTTGGGGTCAGGGTCAGGTCAGGACTGGGATCAGAGTCGGAGTGAGAATCAGGGTCAGAGTTGGGGTCAGGACTGGGATTGGGGTCACAGTCAGGGTCAGGATCAGGTCAGGACTGGGGTTGGGGTCAGGACTGGGGTTGGGGTCACAGTCAGGGTCAGGATCAGGTCAGGATTGGGATCACAGTGAGGATCAGGTCAGGACTGGGGTTGGGGTCACAGTCAGGGTCAGGATCACCGGGGAAACGGGACAGGGAGCGGGGAAACGGCACCGGGGAAACGGGACAGGGAGCGGGGAAACGGGACAGGAACCGGGGAAACGGCACCGGGAGCGGGGAAACGGGACAGGAACCGGGGAAACGGGCGGGATCGGGACAGGAAGCGGGACCGGCATTGGGGAAACGGGCGGGACCGGGATCGAGGTCGAGGTTGGGATGGGGACCGGGGTCGGGATCCAGGTTTGGAAGGGCACCGGGATCGGGTCGGGATCACGGTGGAGACTGAGGTCGGGATGGGGACCGGGATCGGGATCACAGTCGGGATTGAGGTCGGGATGGGAACCGGGATCACGGTCAGGATTGAGGATTGAATGGGGACCAGGATCGGGATTGGGATCACGATTGGATCGAGGTCTGGATGGGCACCGGGATCGGGATTGGGATCACAGTGGAGATTGAGGTTTAGATGGGGCCGGGATCGGGATCAGGGTCGGGACTGAGGATTGGAAGGGAACCGGGACCGGGATCGAGGTTGGGAGCACAGTTGGGGCAGAGTTAGGGATGGGAATTGGGGTCGGGGTCTGCACGGGGATCGGGATTAAGACTGGAACTGAAGCTGGGGTTGGGATCGGGGTTGAGGTTGGGATCGGGACTGGAGCGGAGTTAGGGATGGGATTTGGGGTTGGGGTCAGGCGAGGGGTTGGGATAGGGGATGGGACTGGGATGATTGGGGGAGCGGGATCAGGGTTGGGACTGGGTTCCAGATTGGGGTCGGGGTCAGGGTTGGGACTGGGGTTGGGGTCAGGGTCAGGTCAGGACTGGGATCAGAGTCGGAGTGAGAATCAGGGCTGGGGCTGGGGTCAGGATTGGGGTTGGGGTCACAGTCAGGATCAGGATCAGGTCAGGATTGGGATCACAGTCAGGATCAGGTCAGGACTGGGGTTGGGGTCACAGTCAGGGTCAGGATCAGGTCAGGATTGGGATCACAGTTGCAGTGAGAATCATGGCTGGGACTGGGGTTGGGGTCAGGACTGGGGTTGGGGTCACAGTCAGGGTCAGGATCAGGTCAGGATTGGGATCACAGTCAGGATCAGGTCACAGGATTGGGATCACAGTTGCAGTGAGAATCATGGCTGGGACTGGGGTTGGGGTCAGGACTGGGGTTGGGGTCACAGTCAGGGTCAGGATCAGGTCAGGATTGGGTTTGGGATGACAGGATCAGGTCAGGATTGGGATCACAGTTGCAGTGAGAATCATGGCTGGGACTGGGGTTGGGGTCAGGACTGGGGTTGGGGTCACAGTCAGGGTCAGGATCAGGTCAGGATTGGGTTTGGGATGACAGGATCAGGTCAGGATTGGGATCACAGTTGCAGTGAGAATCATGGCTGGGACTGGGGTTGGGGTCAGGACTGGGGTTGGGGTCACAGTCAGGGTCAGGGTCAGGCCCAGGCTTGGCAGTGGCATTGGGATCTGTGTGTCAGAACTGGGGTTGCTGTTGGGGTGGGGACTTCCCAGCCCAAACAATTCCCGTTCCCTGAGCCGTGTCCCGTTCCCCCAGCCCAGCTGTGACTCCCGCAGAGCTTGCCCGGGGCTGTGCCCTGCCCCAGCCCAGCACCCCGAGCCCCTGAGGGAGCCCTCCTGCAGAGCTGGGCGCTTGCAGGCCGTTTCTGGGGTCTGCAGCAGGGTGCCGCCATGGAGGAGGTGGATTCCCGCTTCCTGCACCTGCTGCAGCCCATCCGTGACCTCACCAAGAACTGGGAGGTGGACGTGGCTGCCCAGCTGGGCGAGTACCTGGAGGAGGTAACGGGGTCACCCCAGAGCCCCTCGTGGCCCCTGCCCCTCCTTTGCTCTCTGCTTTTATCCTTCTCTCTCTCTTCCTTTTCTCCCTCTTTTTATTCCTTGTCTTCTGTGTTTTCCTCTTTTTCTTCCTTTTATCTCTTTCCATCCCTCCTTTTCTTCTTTTTATCCCTCTCTTCCCCCTCCTTTTCTCTCTCCTTTTATCCTTCTCTTTCCCCTCATTGTCTTCCTCTCTTTTCTTTCTTTTGTCCCTCTCTTTCCCCCTCTTTTTATCCCTCCTTTTCTCTCTCATTTTTCTTCCTTTTCTTGCTTTTATCCCTCTCTTTCTCCCTCCTTTTTCCTCCTTTTCTTGCTTTTATCCCTCTCTTTCTCCTCCTTTTCTCTCTCCTTTTATCCTTCTCTTTCCCTTCCTTTTCTCCCTCTTTTTATTCCTTGTCTTCTTCTCTTCCTTTTCTCCCTCTGTTTATTCCTTGTCTTCTGTGTTTTCCTCTTTTTCTTCCTTTTATCTCTTTCCATCCCTCCTTTTCTTCTTTTTATCCCTCTCTTCCCCCTCCTTTTCTCTCTCCTTTTATCATTCTCTTTCTTGTCTTCCTCTCTTTTCTTTCTTTTGTCCCTCTCTTTCCCCCTCTTTTTATCCCTCCTTTTCTCTCTCATTTTTCTTCCTTTTCTTGCTTTTATCCCTCTCTTTCTCCCTCCTTTTTCCTCCTTTTCTTCCTTTTATCCCTCTCTTTCTCCTCCTTTTCTCTCTCCTTTTATCCTTCTCTTTCCCTTCCTTTTCTCCCTCTTTTTATTCCTTGTCTTCTCTCTCCTTTTACCTCCTTTTAATTTTTTATCTCTCTCTTTCTCCTTTGTTTTCTCCCTTTTTATTCCTCCTTTTCTCTCCCCTCTTTCCTCCTTTTCTTCCTTTTATTCCTCTTTCCCCCTCATTTTCTCTCTCATTTTTCCACATTTTCTGCCTTTTATCCCTCTTTCCATGTTTCGTTTTCTTCCTTTTATCCCTTTCTTACCCCTCCTTTTCTCCTTTTTCCTCCTTTTATTCCTCTTTTTGCACATCCTTTTCTCTCTGCTTTTCCCTCCTTTTCTTTTATCCCTTTTCCCATCCCTCCCTCCTTTTTCCTCCTTTTCTTGCTTTTATCCCTCTCTTTCTCCCTCCTTTTTCCTCCTTTTCTTCCTTTTATCCCTCTCTTTCTCCTCCTTTTCTCTCTCCTTTTATCCTTCCCTCAAAGCCCCTCCAGTGCCACCATGGGCAGGGACTCCTCTCTCTCCTTTTACCTCCTTTTAATTTTTTATCCCTCTCTTTCTCCTTTGTTTTCTCCCTTTTTATTCCTCCTTTTCTCTCCCCTCTTTCCTCCTTTTCTTCCTTTTATTCCTCTTTCCCCCTCATTTTCTCTCTCATTTTTCCACATTTTCTGCCTTTTATCCCTCTTTCCATGTTTCGTTTTCTTCCTTTTATCCCTTTCTTACCCCTCCTTTTCTCCTTTTTCCTCCTTTTATTCCTCTTTTTGCACATCCTTTTCTCTCTGCTTTTCCCTCCTTTTCTTTTATCCCTTTTCCCATCCCTCCTTTTCTCCCTTTTATTCCTCATTTTTCCTCTCCTTTTCGCCCTCTTTTTATTCCTCCTTTTCTCTCTCTTTTTCCTCCATCCCTTTCCTCTCTCGTTTTCCCTCCTTTTATCCCTCTATTTATCCCTCCTTTTCTTCCTTTTCTCCCTCTCTTTCCCCTCCCTTTCTCCCTGCACAGCCCCATTTCCCGGGTCAATGCCAGGCCATCCACTGGGGGTGGTGGCCCTGGGGACAATGCCCCCTTCCCTCATCCCTGTCCCTGCCAGGCTCAGCCTCTCCTCCCTGCCCCTGAGGAACAGATTGGTGGAGAATTCCCAGAGCCTCACAGAAAGCTCTCACAGTTTTACACATCTGCACACAAACACTGAAACAAGGCGTGCTGGCCAAAGCCATAAAATAGAAATGGTGTTGTTGAGAGAGAAATTGGACTAGAAACAAATTTCAGAATACAGCCTTAAAGAGGAATTTTAAATAATTAAAATTTTAATTTAATTTAAAAATTAATTTTAGAGAATTAAAACCGGGCAAGATGCATGGTAGCAAGACCACGTGGAGTGAAAACAGAAGTGATTAATGTTAGAATTAACAGCACTATTATGTGGCAGAGTGGGAAATATTTATAAGGCATTGTAACCAGGAAATAAGGTAGCTGAGTTTTACATCTCTGATGTCTCACCCTTCATGGAGACTGATGATAGAATAAAACCTTTCCAAACACCTCTCAGCTGCCCCAGAAATCTAAAATAAACCCCCCTGCCCCTCCAGCTGGACCAGATCTGCATTTCCTTCGACAACGGCAAGACCACCATGAACTTCATGGAGGCAGCACTGCTGATCCAGGGCTCTGCCTGCATCTACAGCAGGAAGGTGAGCACACAGCTGGCCCTGCCCCATGCCACCCCATCCTGAGCCATCCCATCCCATCCCTGCCCCACATCCCACCCCATCCCATCCCACCCCATCCCATCCCATCCCATCCCATCCATCCCATATTGCTTTCTGGAGCCCCTGATGACCCGTTTCACTGCAGCTCAGCAGTTTTGGCACAGAGGGAGCACTGAAGAGCTCAGCAGAACTCGTTACTCATTTGATCCCTTTCGTTCCATGAACAGCGTGGAGCAGATCCTGATCCCAGCCATGCTGCCTGGCTGCAGGCTCAGTGAGACAGGACTCACACACAGACAGAAATGCAGTGTTTGCAGCATCCCCTGCAGTGTTTCCTGCATCCCCTGCATGTTTCCAGCACCCTGGAACCCCAGCCCTGCCTGGCTGAGCTCAGTGAGAACAGGACTCACATTCTCCTCAGGCCGCCTCCCTCCTCGGAAGGACAGAGATTTGGTACACCTCGCTAGGGAGGTGCAGCAGAGCTTTAAATAACCTCTTACAAACTTTCCTTCCAAAGAAAATTACCAGTCAGTTAATGCCAAGAAGTCCCAGGCTAAGACTGATAAAATAGGACTGCCTTCTGCACTTGTGTGAAAGGAATTAAGGAGTCGTGAAAGGTTTTGGCAGCCGGGAGGAGAGGGAATTCTCGCTCCTGCTTCTACCCAAACTGCTCCCAAAGCAGAGCTGTGCTGGTCCTGGGACAAGACAAGCGTGGCTTGCTCAGGGTCACATCCTCGTGCAATAGGAAGAATTCAGCACGGGAGCTTCAGGCTCCACCTGAATTCCTGTGGGAGCTGAACCTTCCTGCTGGGTTACAGCAAGGCTGGAGGACGTCAGGGTTCAAATCAGGTACCCACAGCTGCTAAGACATTTCACCTCTCTTTGGCCAGTTAATTTAAAACAGGATTAATATTTCCAGCATGATTAGAATTTTATGAAGCTTAATTAATTAAAGGTCATAAAACACAATGAGACCAGCATATGACAGAGCTCAGACAAATCCAGACTCTTGGTGTGGAAGTCCTGCTGTGTTTGAGAGGCACAAGCAGCTCTGCAGGGCTGCAGTGGGGTGGGGGCTCAGCCAGGAGCTGAGAACCCCCAAAATAACCCAGAGGGGAGGACCCCAGAACGCCCCTTGGCTTCCAGTCCTGAGTGGGGATGAAGGGATTTTGTTGTTCCGAAATTTGATCCCTTTTAGGTGTTGGCAGCCCCAGGGAACAGCAGGAATTCTGCTGTTCTGCAGGGTGGGATATAAAATCCTGTTTTGTCACAAAATCCTGGGATGTTGGAGCTTTTTGACCACAAATCCCAGAATGGTTTGGGTGGGAGGGGACCTCAAAGCCCCTCCAGTGCCACCATGGGCAGGGACTCCTCCCAGTGTCCCAGGCTGCTCCAGCTCCAGGGATTTCCCCCAGTCTGGCCTTGGAACAGCAGGAAGAAAGGGAAAAGAGCACCAAACCCCATGGAATTGACCTCCATAGTGGGAGGGGGATCTCTCGGGTGGGGGGGCTTTCCCAGGAGCTGCTCCCCTTTTCCCAGCCCCAGCTGCTGCTTTCCAGGTGGAATACCTGTACATGCTGGTCTGCCAGACACTGGACTGCATCTCCAAGAAAAAGTGAGTGGGATTTTCCCTTCCCAGAGGGGGATTTGTCCTGCAGAACCCCTGCCCTGGGTCTGTCCCGGTGCTGCCCTGATCCTGGGCCATCCCCACTCCCATCCCTGCCCTGGGAGCTGCATCCCAGGCTTAGGAATGCCATCACAGGGATGATAACACACAAAACCAGGGATGGTTTTCCTCCTGGAGTCCAGAGGAGCCTGGGGGAGCCTTTTCCAAAAGGAAAATCCCTTTTCCAAAAGGAATGTGCTGCCAGCTCGTTCAGACTTTCACCCTGACACGAGCAAGAGGGAAAACCCCGTTGTTTTTTGGGATTTTCCCACCTGGAGGGGCCGCAGCAGGGCTGGAGGGACCCTTTGCCCATCCCAGGGATCCTGAGCCCATTTTTCCCTAGGAAGGAGAAGCTGCCCTCTTCCCTGGGCCCCGACGGCCGCGACGCCGACGCCACCTTCACGGACAGGGAGGAGGAGGTGAGGAGGGCTCTGTGCTCCCTGCCCTGCTCCGGGGGTCCCTCGGTGTCCCTGCCAGCTGGGCTGACACTGGGGGGCTGTCCTGCAGTTCCTGTCCCTGGATGACATCCCAGAAACCAGCCAGGCCAGCGTGAACATGAGGGGGGACCAGCAGCCTGCCGTAAGAGGAACCAGTTGCATTTTATGCCTCCTTTTATTTCTCTTTTTCCTCCTTTTATCCCTCCTTTTATTCCTTGGTTTATCTCTCCTTCCTCCTTTTTTCCCTCCTTTTTTTCCTTTTCTCCCTCCCTTCCCCCCTCTTTCTCCCTCTTTTTATTCCTCCTTTTCTTTTTCTTTCTCTCTTTTATCCCTGCCTTTTCTCCTCTTTTTCTCTCTCATTTTTTCTCTTTTTCTTCCTCTTATCCCCTTTTTTATCCCTCCCTTTCACCCTTCTTTTCTCCCTGTTTTTATTCCTCCTTTTCCCCCCTCTTTCTACTCTTCTTTTTTATCCCTGCCTTTCCCACTCCTTTTCTCTTTCCTTTTGCCTCATTTTCTTCCTTTTATCCCTTTTTTTATCCCTCCCTTTCTCCCTCCTTTTCTCCTTTTCTCCCCTGCATGGCAGCATTTCCCGGGTGAATCCCGGGGCCATCCAGCCAGGGTGGTGGCCCTGGGGACAATGACACCTTTCCCAGGTTCTCTGCCACCTCCCTGTCCCTTCCCAGGCCGTGAACATCGTTCCCCTGACCCCGATGTCCCTGGTGCCCCCGGAAGAGGGGGAGAAGAAGGAAAACCCCCTCCTGAGGTGCCACTCTTGGGCTTGTCCCGTGTCCCCTCCCCTGGGTGGGATTGTCCCATGTTCCCTCCCCTGCTCCAGTCCCCTCCAGTCCCTGCTGGGATGGTCCTGTGTCCCCTCTCCCAATGGAATTGTCATGTGTCCCGTTCCCTGGGTGTCCCCTGCCCTGCTCCAGTCCCTGGGTGGGCTTGTCCCATGTCCCCTGCCCTGGGTGGGCTTGTCCCGTGTCCTCTCCCCTGGGTGGGATTGTCCCGTGTCCCCTGCCCTGGGTGTGATTGTCCTGTGTCCCCTCCCCTGCTCCAGTCCCTGCTGGGATTGTCCCGTGTCCCCTGCCCTGCTCCAGTCCCCGGTGGGATTGTCCCTGTCCCCTCCCCTGCTGGGCTTGTCCCGTGTCCCCTGCCCTGCTCCAGCCCGGGTCCCTCAGCCCAAACACGCAATCCTGCTGGGATCTGTGGAGGAGCAGGAAGATCCCGGGTGTGCGGGGCCATCCAGGCCAGTCCCGTGCTGCTGGGAGGGCCGGGCTGTGGCTGGGCCGGCCCGTGGCTGGCCCAGGGGACGCTGGGGACAGCGGGGACAGCGGGGACAGGGGCCTGCCTGTCCCGCAGCCGGCGCGGCGAGGTGCTGGCCAGCCGCCGCGATTTCCGCATGAACACCTCCACCCCCCACGCCTGCGGCGCCTTCCTGCTGGAGCTGGGCGGGCGTCCCGTGTCCTCTCCCCTGGGTGGGATTGTCCCGTGTCCCCTGCCCTGGGTGTGATTGTCCTGTGTCCCCTCCCCTGCTCCAGTCCCTGCTGGGATTGTCCCGTGTCCCCTGCCCTGCTCCAGTCCCCGGTGGGATTGTCCCTGTCCCCTGCCCTGCTCCAGTCCCTGCTGGGATTGTCCCGTGTCCCCTGCCCTGCTCCAGTCCCCGGTGGGATTGTCCCCTGTCCCCTGCCCTGCTCCAGTCCCTGCTGGGATTGTCCCGTGTCCCCTGCCCTGCTCCAGTCCCCGGTGGGATTGTCCCTGTCCCCTCCCCTGCTGGCCTTGTCCCGTGTCCCCTGCCCTGCTCCAGCCCGGGTCCCTCAGCCCAAACACACAATCCTGCTGGGATCTGTGGAGGAGCAGGAAGATCCCGGGTGTGCGGGGCCATCCAGGCCGGTCCCGTGCTGCTGGGAGGGCCGGGCTGTGGCTGGGCCGGCCCGTGGCTGGCCCAGGGGACGCTGGGGACAGTGGGGACAGGGGACAGGGGCCTGCCTGTCCCGCAGCCGGCGCGGCGAGGTGCTGGCCAGCCGCCGCGATTTCCGCATGAACACCTCCACCCCCCACGCCTGCGGCGCCTTCCTGCTGGAGCTGGCCGGGCTCTCCCCCACCCACCCGCGGCAGGAGCCGGGCCTGGGGACAGCCACAGGTACCGGGGGCTCCGGGGTGGCCGTGTGGCTGTCGCTGTCCCTGCCAGGACTCACCCGTGGCTGTCCCCGCAGCGGCTCCAGCGTCCAGCCCCGCGCAGCGCCCCGGCTCTGGCACGGCCCTGGCGCGGGCACTGAGCTTCTGCGAGGAGGCAGGTGAGGGGTGGCACCTGCCCGCGCTCTCCTGGGGTCCCCGTGGCCACCCAGGGCACTGGAGAGGAGGGTGAGGGGTGAATTCAGCCCTGCCACGAGGGGCTGTGCTCCCAGGGGACAGGGACAGGAGAGAGGGAACGGCCTCAGGCTGGGCCAGGGCAGCTCAGGGGGGATTTTGGGGAAATTCCTCCTGGAAAGGGCTGTGCAGCCCTGGCACAGGGGTGGGGTTCCTGTCCCTGGAGGGGTTTAACGTCCCTGTGGATGTGGCACTTGGGGACAGGGCCTGTGGTGGCCCTGGCAGTGCTGGGGGTGGTTGGATTTGGGCTCTGAGGGATTTTCCAACCCAACCAACTACACCATTCCCTGCTCCTGCCCTCTGCTGTCCCTTGGCCCTGGCAGGAGAACTCCTGGGGAGATTCCTTGGCAGACAGGGTGGGAATGGGGGGTCCTGGAAGCTTCTCCAGCCTCTGCCCATTGCCACCCCTCCAGGTGCTGAAGGACCTGAGGATGACGACCTTCCTGCAGTCCTGGAGGATGACATGGAAGTGACCCCGGTCCCCAACGAGCACATCGTGGCTCAGAGGGTCTGTGTGGGGCTTGGGGGGGCTGTGCTCCTTCCCTGGATCCCCCCAGCCCCTCATGTCCCTCTCTGTGTCCCCCAGAGCACGCCCCGGACCCGGGGGTACGTCCTGCGGGAGAGACCCCCCAGCCAGGACCCCAAAGCCCTCAGCAAGGTAAGGGGGGGGGCCTGGAGCCAGGCAGATCCCAAATCTGAGCCAGGGAAATCCCAAATCCGGGCAGGATGGGACTCCCTGGGATGCCCCAGGGCCCCTGCCCATCCTCACCCCTGTGCCAGGAGGAGCCCAATCCGTGGCAGAGCCTCGACCCCTTCGGAGACTCTGAGGAGAAGCCCTTCAGGAAAGGTATTTTTGGAGGAAAATGGGGGGAAAATGGGGAGCTCATTCCTGTCACGTGTCCCTCAGTGTCCCCAGGCCCACAGCGGGTCATTCCCAGCCCCATATCCCTCAGTATTCCCAGCCCCATGGTGGGTCCTTCCCAGTCCCACGGGAGTGTCACTCGTGGTCCCACAGAGGGTCATTCCTGGCTGTGTGTCCCTCAGTGTCCCCAGTCCCCCAGAGGGATATTCCTGGTCCTACAGGGGGACATTCCCAGCTCATGGAGGGACATTCCCAGTCCCACATGTCCCATCCCCATGGCAGGTCATTCCCAGTCCCACAGGGGGACATTCCCAGCTCATGGAGGGACATTCCCAGTCCCACAGCGGGGTCATTCCCAGCCCCACGTCCCCATCCCCATGGCAGGTCATTCCTAGTCCCACAGGGGGTCATTCCCAGTCCCACAGAGGGTCATTCCCAGCCCCATGTCCCCATCCCCATGGCAGGTCCCATCCCCAGCCCCACAGTGGGTCACTCCCAGCAACCCTGGATGTCCTCAGGTGTCCCTGTCCCCACGCTGGGTCATTCCAGCCCCACGACATCCAGAGGGGCCCCGTCCCCTTGCCAGCCCCTCGCGGTGGCCCCACGCCTGGTGTCACCTCTGTCACCTGCAGGGAGGCCCTTCCAGGTGCCACACGGCCTGGATGATGTGATTGGAGGCAAGAGGAAGAGGAGGGGCCCGAGGAAGCTCCAGGATTTCACCAGATGGTTTTCTGCAGCCTGTGAGTGATTCCTGTGGGATTGGGCTCCAAAAGGATTTAAAAACCTTTAGCAGAAGTTAAAAACCTTTAACAGCCCTGTGTATGTGGCACTTGGGGACACGGGCAGGGGTGGCCTTGGCAGTGCTGGGGGGACTCGATGGGCTCAGAGGGCATTTCGAACTTTGATAAATCCATGGAATTTCCATCCAATGATTATTCCTGATCTGCTCCCCCCAGACAACAATGTCACAGAGAGCCGGAAGAGCAGGAGGAATGGCCCCACCTTTGCAGGTGAGGGGACACGGGCAGGGAGGGACACATTCCCTGTCCTGGGGGACACCAGGGACTGGAGCCTGCACTGGGGAGGGCATGGAGGGAAGGACACCCCAAAACTGGGGGGAATGGACACAGGGAATGAATCCTGCACTGGGGAGGGCATGGAGGGAAGGACACCCCAAAACTGGGGGGAATGGACACAGGGAATGAATCCTGCAGTGGGGAATGGACACCAGGGACTGCATCCTGCAATGAGCAGGGCATGGAGGGGAAGGACACCCCAAAACTGGGGGGAATGGACACAGGGAATTAATCCTGCACTGGGGAGGGCATGGAGGGGAAGGACACCCCAAAACTGGGGGGAATGGACACAGGGAATTAATCCTGCACTGGGGAGGGCATGGAGGGGAAGGACACCCCAAAACTGGGGGAGGACACCAGGGAGTGGATCCTGCAATGGGGTAGGAAGGAGAGGAAGGACACCCCAAAAACTGGGGGCAATGGACACCAGGGACTGGAGCCTGCACTGGGGAGGGCATGGAGGGAAGGACACCCCAAAACAGGGGGCAATGGATACCAGGGAGTGGATCCTGCAGTGGACAGGGCATGGAGGGGAAGGACACCCCAAAACAGGGAGGGGACACCAGGGACTGGATCCTGCAATGGGATAGGAAGGAGAGGAAGGACATCCCAAAAACTGGGGGGAATGGACACCAGGGACTGGAGCCTGCACTGGGGAGGGCATGGAGGGAAGGACACCCCAAAACTGGGGGCAATGGACACCAGGGACTGGAGCCTGCACTGGGGAGGGCATGGAGGGAAGGACACCCCAAAAACTGGGGGGAATGGACACCAGGGACTGGATCCTGCACTGGGGAGGGCATGGAGGGAAGGACACCCCAAAACTGGGGGCAGTGGACACTGGGGGCAAAGGAGAAGGGCCTGGGATGCCTTGAGGGGTTCTGCTTTGGGGGGCACAGAGGGGCCATCCCAAATGCCTGCTCCCAATCCCTGCAGACCTGGAGGTGCTGTACTGGCGGCATTTCAAGGAGCGGATGGCGGCGCACAGGAAGCTCCGGAGCCGGGGGGTGAGTGGGGTGGGGGCTAAACTGGGGGGGCAGGGGGCTCCAGGACCCCCTTGCCGTGCCCTGGGGGTGCTCAGGGCTGTTCCTCCCCCCAGGTGCTGCCGAGGGAGCTGGAGCCAGAGCTGGAGCAGGAGCGCGGGGCTGACAGCGAGGATGGGGCAGGTGCTGGAACCCAAAACCCCAAATCCCCCCTGCCTGGGGAGCCTTTCTTTCCCTCCTGGGGGTCTGGGAGAGTCCCAGAAGGTTGGGGGATCTCAGGGGGCACTGAGGGGGTCTCAGGGGACACTGAGTGGTGTCCCCATCCTGGCAGATGATGATTTTGTGGAGCACGAGGACATGGAGCCCGAGGCTCCTCCAGAGGAGCTGGAGGAGAGAAACCTGGGTGAGCTGCTGACCCTCCCCTCCCCAGTCCCCAGCTCCCCTGTCCCTCCCATGGAGTGGCCGGGTGCTGTCCCCACCTCTGGTGACCCCTTTTCCCACAGACTCCCCTGAGCCTGGCTACGAGGAGCTGGTGCGCAGGAACGTGGTAGGTGCTGCTGCGGGGACCTGGGGGTGCCTCCGGCCGGTCAGGGGGTCCCCAGGAGGCTGGGGGTGTCCCCAGGAGGCTGGGGGTGTCCCCAGGAGGCTGGGCGTGTCCCCACGGCTGTCCCTGTCCCCAGGAGCTGTTCATGGCCAGCTCCCAGAAGTTCGCGCAGGAGACGGAGCTGTCGCAGCGCATCCGGCAGTGGGAGGAGCGCGTGGAGCCGCTGCTGCAGGAGCAGGCACGTGCCCGGGCTGGGCTGGGGGGCACTGCCTGAGCTGGGCAGGGGGCTGGCACTGCCTGCTGCCCCTGGGTCCCTCTGCTCGTACCTGAACTCCTGGTACCCACCCCCGAGCCCTCTGCCCTTCACTGCCCACCCCCCGTACCAGAGCACCCCGTACCCGCCCCAGAGTCCCCTGTACCTGCCCCAGAGCACCCCGTACCCACACCTGAGCCTCCCCTGAACCCTTTCTCCACCCCTGCCCCTCCCTGTCCCTCTTACCTGCAGGAGTTCTGTGCCCTGTTCCATGTCCGTGGGTAGGGGCTGGCACTGACAGGTGACCCTCCCTGTCCCCCCACTGTCCCCCAGGAGAGCTGTGCCCCGTTCGACGTCTGTGCCCATGGGCTGGCACTGACGGGTGGCACTCCCTGACCCTCCCTGTCCCTCTGTCCCCCAGGAGGGCCGTGCCCCGTTCGATGTCCGTGCCCATGGGCTGGCACTGGCCAGTGACCCTCCCTGTCCCCTCAGTGTCCCCCAGGAGAGCCGTGCCCCGTTCGATGTCCGTGCCCATGGGCTGGCACTGACGGGTGGCACTCCCTGACCCTCTGTGTCCCCTCTGTCCCCCAGGAGGGCCGTGCCCCGTTCGACGTCCGTGCCCATGGGCTGGCACTGACCAGTGACACTCCCTGACCCTCTGTGTCCCTCTGTCCCCCAGGAGGGCCGTGCCCCGTTCGACGTCCGTGCCTACGGGCAGCAGCTGACCGGGCGCTGCGCGGAGCTGGGCCAGTGGCACTCTCTGGCCAGCCTGGTGGCCGGGCAGCCCCCGTTCGAGGTGTGCCGCTACCTGCTGGCCTCGCTGCAGCTGGTAAGGCTTTGGGGGCTCCCTGGGGGGGTCGCTGGCTGTGCCAGGCCCCCCGTGCCACCCCGTGTCCCCTCCCTAGGCCAACGACGAGGAGGTGGAGCTGGAGCAGGAGCCGGGGCTGGAGGCGGCGCTGGACACGGCGCGGCTGCGGCTGCTCTCGGCCCGCCCGGCGCACGAGAGGTTCCAGCACCTGCAGCTGCCCTCCCAGAGAGACCCCGGCCCCCAATAAAGCCCCCTTTGCTAAGGAGGGGCCTCTCACCTCGGGGTGGTGGGGGGGATGCGGTGGGGGGTCACGGGATTCGGCTGCACGGGGTTTGTGGGGAGGGGTCTGGGGGGCTGCAGGGGTCACTTCAGTCACCTGCACAGGGACCCCAGCCATGGGGAGGGGGCTGCAGGGGTGAGGGGTCACTTCAGTCACCTGCACAGGGACCCCCAGCCACGGGGAGGGGTCTGGGGGGCTGCAGGGGTCACTTCAGTCACCTGCACAGGGACCCCAGCCATGGGGAGGGGGCTGCAGGGGTGAGGGGTCACTTCAGTCACCTGCACAGGGACCCCAGCCATGGGGAGGGGTCACTTCATCACCTGCACAGGGACCCCGGCCACGGGGAGGGGGCTGGGGGGCTGCAGGGGTCACTTCAGTCACCTGCACAGGGACCCCCAGCCATGGGGAGGGGGCTGCAGGGGGTGAGAGGTTGGGGGTCCCTCTGCCCCCCTACCTTGTCTCCCTTTGGAAGGGGTCACTTCACTCACCTGTGCAGAGCCCCCCGCCTCACGGGACACTCCTGGGGGGCTGCAGGGGTCCCTCCCTGCCATGTGACACTGCTGGGGACAGGGGGGGTCTGGGGGGGGTCCCTCCACCCACCCACCCACGTTCTCCCCCTCACAGGACACACCTGGGGGTCGCTCCACCTGCCCACTCAAAACCTTCCTCACCCCTCATTCCTGGGGACACTGGGGGCTGTCAGGTGTCCCTTCCCTGCCATGTGACACCCCTTGGGGGATGTGGGCTGTGTCCCTCCAACAGGACACACCTGAGGGACACTGGGGGCTGTCAGGTGTCCCTTCCCTGCCATGTGACACCCCTTGGGGGATGTGGGCTGTGTCCCTCCAACAGGACACACCTGAGGGACACTGGGGGCTGTCAGGTGTCCCTTCCCTGCCATGTGACACCCCTTGGGGGATGTGGGCTGTGTCCCTCCAACAGGACACACCTGAGGGACACTGGGGGCTGTCAGGTGTCCCCTTCTTGCCATCTGACACCCCTGCAGGTGTGGGCTCTGTCACCCCCATGGGACACACCTGAGGGACACTGGGGACTGTCAGGTGTCCTCCATGTGTCACCCCTGCAGGGTGTGGGCTCTGTCACCCCCATGGGACACACCTGAGGGACACTGGGGACTGTCAGCTGTCCTCCATGTGCCAGCCCTGCAGGGCGTGGGCTCTGTCAGGGCTGTCTGTCCCACAGAACATACCTGAGGGACCCTGGAGGTGTCACCTGTCCTCCATGTGCCACCCTTGTCTGGTGTGGGCTCTGTCACCCCCATGGGACACACCTGAGGGACACTGGGGACTGTCAGCTGTCCTCCATGTGCCACCCCTGCAGGGTGTGGGTTCTGTCCCTCCAACAGGACACAGCTAGGGGACACTGGAGGTGCCAGATGTCCCCCTCCATGTGCCAGCCCTGCAGGGCGTGGGCTCTGTCTCCATCATGGGACACACCTGGGGGACACTGCGGGCTGCCAGCTGTCCTCCATGTGCCAGCCCTGCAGGGTGTGGGCTCTGCAGGGTTCTGTCCCTCCCACAGGACACACCTGGGGGACGCTGGAAGTGTCATCTGTCCTCCATGTGCCACCCCTGCAGGGTGTGGGTTCTGTCCCTCCAACAGGACACAGCTAGGGGACACTGGAGGTGCCAGATGTCCCCCTCCATGTGCCACCCCTGCAGGGTGTGGGCTCTGTCACCCCCATGGGACACACCTGAGGGACACTGGGGACTGTCAGCTGTCCTCCATGTGTCACCCCTGCAGGGTGTGGGCTCTGCAGGGTTCTGTCC
The DNA here is from genome assembly GCF_014805655.1 of Passer montanus. Taxonomy (NCBI): domain Eukaryota; kingdom Metazoa; phylum Chordata; class Aves; order Passeriformes; family Passeridae; genus Passer; species Passer montanus. Next base: position 554,818 of record NW_024365048.1, read on the forward strand.
CTCCCACAGGACACACCTGGGGGACGCTGGAAGTGTCATCTGTCCTCCATGTGCCACCCCTGCAGGGTGTGGGTTCTGTCCCTCCAACAGGACACAGCTAGGGGACACTGGAGGTGCCAGATGTCCCCCTCCATGTGCCACCCCTGCAGGGTGTGGGCTCTGTCCCTCCCACTTGACACACCTGGGGGACGATGGAGGTGTCATCTGTCCTCCATGTGCCACCCCTGTCCAGTGTGGGCTCTGCAGGGCTCTGTCACCCCCATGGGACACACCTGGGGGACACTGGGGACTGTCACCTGTCCTCCATGTGCCACCCCTGCAGGCTGTGGGCTCTGTCCCCTCCATGTGACACACCCAGGGGACACTGGGGGCTGCCATCCCTCCCTCCCTCCCCAGCACAGCCCGCTGGGCCGGGGCTGCCGGTGCTGCCGTTTATTGCGGCGCGGCGGCGGGCGGCTCGTAGGCCTCCATGTGCGCGCGGACGCTGCGCGCCAGCTCCTCGGCCGAGCGCGAGCGCCCGTAGCAGTCCCGGAAGGCGCCGTCGGGGTCCAGCAGGAACGTCAGCACCGAGTGGTCCACCAGGTAGTCGCCGTCGGCGTCGCGCGGCCCGGCGCTGACGTAGACGCGGAAGGCGGCGGCGGCGGCGCGCACCTGCTCGGGGCTGCCCGTGAGCCCCAGCAGGCGCGGGTGGAAGTCGCGCAGGTAGCGCGCCAGCGCCGCCGCGTCGTCGCCCCTGTCACCCCCATGTGACACACCCAGGGGACACTGCGGGCTGCCATCCCTCCCTCCCTCCCTCCCCAGCACAGCCCCGCTGGGCCGGGGCTGCCGGTGCTGCCGTTTATTGCGGCGCGGCGGCGGGCGGCTCGTAGGCCTCCATGTGCGCGCGGACGCTGCGCGCCAGCTCCTCGGCCGAGCGCGAGCGCCCGTAGCAGTCCCGGAAGGCGCCGTCGGGGTCCAGCAGGAACGTCAGCACCGAGTGGTCCACCAGGTAGTCGCCGTCGGCGTCGCGCGGCCCGGCGCTGACGTAGACGCGGAAGGCGGCGGCGGCGGCGCGCACCTGCTCGGGGCTGCCCGTGAGCCCCAGCAGGCGCGGGTGGAAGTCGCGCAGGTAGCGCGCCAGCGCCGCCGCGTCGTCGCGCTCGGGGTCCACGGTGACGAAGAGCGGCTGCAGCGGCGGCAGCGCGGCGTCGCGCTCCAGCAGGCCCACGGCGCGGCCCAGCCGCTCCAGCTGCTCGGGGCACACGTCGGGGCAGTGCGTGAAGCCGAAGTAGAGCAGCACCCAGCGGCCCCGGAAATCCGCCTTGGTGCGCGGTGTCCCCGCCGCGTCCCGCAGCTGGAAGTCGGCCTGGCTCAGCGGCAGCGCGCGCAGCTGCCGCAGCTGCCGGGCGCGCTGCTGCCGCTCCTTGTGCCGCCGCAGGTGCAGCCAGCCCGCCGCCGCTGAGCCCTCATCCCATCTCTTGGACCCTAACCCTGTCCCCACATGCCTCCTGACCCCTCAGCCCATCCCTCCTGATACCCTTGGACCCCCCCAAATACCCCCTGTCCCCCACCCGGTATCCTGCTGCTCCGGGACCCCAATTCTGCCTCCCAAATGTCCCCTGAGCCCTCATCCCACCCCTGTGACCTCAACCCTGCCCCCCAAATACCCCCTGAGCCCTCCTCCCTCCCCTGGACCCCAGCCCTGTCCCCGGGCCACGGCGGAAAGGGGCGGGGCCGCAGCGGGAGAGGGCGTGGTCTGCATAGTGCGCCACAAGGCGGGCGGGGTGTGGTCAATACGAGGGGGCGTGGTCAACGCGAGGGGCGTGGCCACAGCACAGTTCCCCGTTGCACCACTAGGTGGCGCCGCCGCGCCGCGCCGCTGCCCTCAGAGCCGTGGGGGGGGCTGTGTTTATCGCGACATGGCCCCGCCGTCGCCATCGCTGCGGTTTATTTCTATTTATCACTGCCGTGAGCCCCGGCGCGGCGCGGGGACGGCTCCCGACGGCACGATGGTCTCGGCCACCAGCGGCGGCGAGTCCCGCGGGGGCTCCGGGCCCAGGCGCAGCGCGTCCTGCAGCTCCCGCCGGCCCTCGGCGCCCAGCGTCCCCTCATGGTGCACCCGCAGCCAGGGCTCGCCTGAGGGAGGGGGCGGGGGGGTTATGGGGGCTCTGATCCCCCCAGATATCCCCCCAAACCGCGGTTCATCCCCAGACGGGGCTCGCCTGAGGGAGGGGACGGGGGGGTTATGGGGGCTCTGATCCCCCCAGATATCCCCCCAAACCGCGGTTCATCCCCAGACGGGGCTCCCCTGAGGGAAGGGGACATGGGGGTCACCGGGGGTCTCTGATCCCCCCAGAAATCCCCCCAAACCGGGGTTCATCGCTAGACAGAGCTCGCCTGAGGGAGGGGGGCACTGAGGGGTTACCGGGGGGCTCTGATCCCCCCAGAAATCCCTCCTATTCAGAGTGCACCCCAAGTCAGGGCTCTCCTGAGGGAGGGGACACAGAGAGGTTATGGGGGCTCTGATCCCCCCAGATATCCCCCCAAACCAGGGTTCATCCCTGGACAGGGCTCGCCTGAAGGAGGGATCATCGAGGGGCTCTGATCCCCCAGAAATCCCCCCAAACCGGGGTTCACCCCTAGGCAGGGCTCGCCTGGGGGAAGGGGGCACTGAGGGGTTATGGGGGCTCTGATCCCCCCAGATATCCCTTCCATTCAGAGTGCACCCCAAGTCAGGGCTCGCCTGAGGGAGGGATCATCGGGGGGCTCTGATCCCCCCAGAAATCCCCCCAAACCGGGGTTCACCCCTAGGCAGGGCTCGCCTGAGGGAAGGGGGCACTGAGGGGTTATGGGGGGCTCTGATCTCCCAGATATCCCCCCCAAACCGGGGTTCGCCCCTAGGCAGGGCTCTCCTGAGGGAAGGGGGCACTGAAGGGTTATGGGGGGCTCTGATCTCCCAGATATCCCCCCCAAACCGGGGTTCACCCCAGCCGGGGCTGGCCTCAGGGACCGCGGGCACTCGGGGCTGACGGGGTGTGGGGAGCCGCCCTCACCTGCCCGCAGGCGCTGCCCGGTGCCCACCAGCAGCTCGGCGCCCACGCGGGGGTTCACGGGGTCCCCGGCCCGCGCCCGGCCCGCGCCCAGGCCGTGCAGGACCCGCGCCAGGGGCAGCGCCCGCACCTGCTGCACCCAGCCTGGGGACGGGGACACGGGGACGGGGACACAGGGGGACAGGGATATGGGGGGGACAGGGACACGGGGACAGGGACATGGGGGGACAGGGACATGGGGACGGGGACACAGGGGGGACAGGGATATGTCGGGGAGGACAGGGACACGGTAGGGACAGGGACATGGGGGGACAGGGACACAGGGTTAAACCCCAGCCTGGGGACCACGGGAGCAGCAAGGGGACACGGGGAGGTCTGGAGGGGCAGGGACAGTGGGGGGCAAGGGGATCAGGGACACGGAGGGGGGACCCCCCAGCCTTGGCAGGGCAGGGACGTTGCGGGGATCCCCAATATGGGGGCCTCAGGGACATGGGGACACAGGGGAGCCCCCAGCCCGGGCGGGTCAGGGTATGGGCACCCCCCAGGGATCAGGAACAGCGCAGGGATGTGGGGCGGGGGGCACAGGTGAGGACCCCCGGAACACGGCATGGGGAAGCGGGGACCCTCGAGGGGCAGGGTATGGGGTATGGGGGAGTTCGGGGACCCCCCAGCACAGAGGAGGGGGCAGCGTGGGCAGGTGAGGACCCTCAGGGTGGGGGGATAATCCAGGGGAGTCTGGAGCACCCTGGGGAGGGCGAGGGCATGGCCGTGGACGGGAGCAGTGGGAACGGGGGGACTGTCAGCCCCCCGGAGGGGCACGGGGACAAGGGAGGGTGGGGAATTTGGGGTGGGGTCCCTCTGACCTTCCTGCAGCGCGGGCAGCTCCTCGCACACCTTGGCCTGGCCCAGGAGCTGGCGGCGCTGGGCGGGGGTCCCGGTGCACAGGGTCCGGGCGGTGTCGGGGGGCACCCCCTGTGCCCCCAGCATGGCCTCGAACGTGCCCAGGGCCGAGCCATCGTCCAGAGCCCGGGCCAGGCGCTCACGGCCCTGCTCGGCCCCCGCGGCCATCCCGCACTGCCACAGCAGCACCCCGCCTGCGCCCCGGACAGGGACACGGCTGGGACCCCTCCCCAAACCCTGCCCCACAGCCCCCTGCCCCATCCCGCACTGCCACAGCAGCACCCCGAACAGGGAACGGGGCTGGGACCCCCTGACCCCAAATCCTGCCCCACAGCCCCCTGCTCCTTGCCCCATCCCGCACAGCACCCCGCCTGCGCCCCAAACCGGATAAGGGGCTGGGACCCCCTGACCCCAAACATCGCCCCACAGCCCCCTGCTCCCTCCCGCACTGCCACAGCAGCACCCCAAACCGGGACACGGCTGGGACCCCCTGACCCCAAACACCGCCCCCAGCCCCACAGCCCCCTGCTCCATCCTGCAGCGCCCCACCTGCACCCCGAACCGGGACACGGCTGCGACCCCCACGGGGACCCCCACTCCTGGGGAGCCCCAAACCCTGCCCCGCTGCCCCTCTGCGCCCCCACCCCTGCTCGGGACAGGGGCAGAGAGAGGGGGACGGGGCTTAGGAGGGGACAGAGAGTGTGGGGGCCCCGGGGTGGGGGGGTCAGGACCGGACACAGGACCCGTGTCTGCGGACCCTGTCCTGCCCCGTGTCCCCCCGTGTCCCCCCGTGTCCCGCACTGACCCAGGGCGGTGACCAGGTGCCGCAGGTCGGGGGGCCGCCCCCTCCCCTGTCCCCCCGTGTCCCCCCGTGTCCCGCACTGACCCAGGGCGGTGACCAGGTGCCGCAGGTCGGGGGGGCCGCCCCCCTGCAGGCACTCGAGCGCCTCCAGCACCTCGAGCGCGTTGCCCACGTTGCGGCCCAGCGGCTGCTCCATGCGGGTCAGCAGCGCCGCGGTGCGGGTGCCCAGCTGCGCGCCCACCTCCACCTGCGGGGACAGCGGGGACAGCCCCAGGGACAGGGATGGACAGGGACAGGGATGGACAAGGACAGGGACAGCCCCAGGGACAGGGATGGACAGGTGGAGTCAGCCCGCAGGGACAGGAACAGCCCGCAGGGACAGAGGTCAGGGATGGGGACACGTGGGGACAGGGACAGAGATAGGGGACAAACAGGGACAGGGACAGCGGGCAGGGACAGGCAGGGGCAGTGGGGAGAACAGACAGGGACAAGGGACAGCAGGGAGTGTGGGCAGGAACGAGACACGAGGGGACACGGACAACCAGGGGCAGGGTCAGGGACAGGAGCAAGGACAGGGACAGGAGCAGGGACAGCGGGAATGGCCCGGGACAGCGGGCAGGGAGAGAGGGCAGGGACAGGGACAGTGGGAGGGGACAGTGGGCAGGGACAGGGACAGCGGGCAGGGATAGGGATGGACAGGGACAGGGACAACAGGCGGGGAGAGTGGGCAGGGAGAGACAGGGCAGGGATAGGGGACAAGCGGGGACAGAGACAGGAGCAGGGACAGGAACAGGGACAGGCAGGGACAGTGGGAAGGAGAACAGACAGGGACAAGGGACAGCAGGCAGGGACGAGACACGAGGGGACACGGACAACCAGGGGCAGGGTCAGGGACAGGAGCAAGGACAGGGACAGGAGCAGGGACAGCGGGAATGGCCCGGGACAGCAGGCAGAGAGGACAGGGACAGTGGGAGGGGGCTGCAGGCCGGGCAGGGGTCCCGGGGGTCCCCGAGGTCTCACCAGGCTCCGCGCCAGCTCCCGCGCGCTCTCCTGGGTGGGGTACAGAGCTGCCTCCCCGAACTTGACATCGAGCACCAGCGCCGAGAGCCGCTCCGCCGCCTTCTTGCTGAGGATGGAGGCTGGGCCGGGCGGGGCGGTCACCGGGCGTCCCTCCCCGCGCCCCGCGTGTCCCCGCGGCCCGCGCCCGTACCGGTGATGAGGGGCAGGCTGTCCACGGTGGCCGTGACGTCGCGCAGCCCGTAGAGCACCCGGTCGGCGGGCACCAGCTCCGCGCTCTGCCCCACGATGCAGCAGCCCACCCGCGCCAGGATGTGCTGCATCTGCGGCACGGTGTGTGTCCCGTGGGACCCCACGGACACCCCATCGGCACCCCACGGACACCCACACAACCCACGGACACCCACGGACACCGCATCGGCACCCATGGACACCCCCGGGCACTCCCCATCTCCTGCACCCTTTTGGGACCCTGTGAGAACCCACAACCCATTGGCACCTGCACCCCATCAGTACCCCATGGCATCCACCCCCTCTTCGGACCCCATGGACACCCCACTGGCACCCCACGGGTGCCCCAGTGAGACCCCCTCATCACCCCACAGTGATCCCCCACACCCCCGGTGCTCCCGAGCCCGGTTCCCACAGGGTGTGGGGGTGCCCGTGGTGTCCCCGTCCCTCACCCGTCACCCCCCGTCCGTCACCTCCTCGGGGCTCTGGGACACGCGGAACCCGGGAATGGCCTCCAGCTTGTCCAGGGTGCCCCCGGTGTGGCCCAGCCCGCGCCCGCTGATCATGGGCACCTGGGGAGGGGCACGGGTGGGCGCAGGGGCTCGGGGACCCCCCCGTCCCCGCCCCATCCCCGCGTCCCCCTCACCTTGCAGCCGCAGGCGGCCAGCGCGGGGGCCAGGGCCAGGCTGACCTTGTCCCCAACGCCACCGGTTGAGTGCTTGTCCACCAGCAGCCCGTGCCAGGCGGGCGGCCAGGCCAGCGTCCGGCCAGAGCTGGCCATGGCCTGGGTCAGGGCCAGGGTCTCACCCGCGTCCATGCCCCGCAGCCGGATGGCCATCAGCATGGCCCCTGCGGTGACACGCATGTCACCTCCCCTGTCCCCAACCCGACCGTGCCCCGCAGCCAGATGCCATTTGCGAGGCACCCGGGGACACGCGGGGCCACCTCAGTGCCCTCCCCAGGACCCCCACCCATCCACATGCCCTGGACCCTCTGCCACCCTCTGGGGTCCCCCTCTCCCCCCCAGCCGTGTCCCCTGCTCATGACCCCCTGCCATGTCCTGGAGTCCCTCTCTTGTCCTCCCAGGGTGGTCCCCAGCCGTGTCCCCTGCCCAGGACACCCTGACACGTCCCGGGGTTTCCCCTGCTGTCCCTCCCACTGCTGAGACCCCCCTGCCCCGGTGCCCCCGGTGCCCCCTGTGCCCGTGTCCCTCCCCTGGCCGTGTCCCCCGGCCCTGCCCGCGTCCCCGGCCGTGCCGCCCCTCGCGCTCCCTGCGCTGCCCCCGGGGCCGGGGTGTCCCCGCGTCCCTCCCGCCCGCACCGATCTGTCCCTGCTGCGCCGTGCCCTCGGTGACGCCGCGCACGAAGCTCCGGATCTCGGCGTCCTCCAGCCGCTCCCCGTCCCGCTTCTTGCGGATCAGGGTCGGGAGAGGGGGCAGGGAGTCCATCCCTGTCCCGGACAGCTGGCACCGCGCTTTGGGCCGGCCGGCACCGCGGTGTGGCAGCGGTCACACCCCGAGGTGGCACCAATGGCACCCGAGCCCGCCCGGCCGCGCCCCGGTTGCCCGGAGCCGCCACCCCGAGCCCGCACGGCCGAGCCCGGATCCCGCACGGCCGCGGCCGGATGCCCGTGCCTGCCTGGCCCCGTGCCCGCCTGGCCCCGTGCCCGGTGCCCGCTGCCCGCGGGTGGCGAGGCCGCTCCGGCCGCGGACTTTGAGCCCGGGGCAACGAGCGGGGCACGGGAGAGGCGGCGGCGGGGGGTGGCACGGGGGTGGCACGGGGGGTGACACGAGGGGTGGCCCGCGGGTCCCTCATTGGCCCCGGACACTGGCAGGTGGTGCCGTGCCGGGGATCCCCCACGGCACAGAGCCCACAGAGCCCTCAAGGCGCGGCGCTGAGGGATGTCCCCTCCCTGTCGGGTGTCCCCAGAGCCCCCACGCCCCGAGGTCCCGGGCAGGATGGGATGGGACTGGAGCAGGGCGGGGGCTGCTAGCACATCCCTCACCCCTGGCACGTCCCACCCCCCCACGGGGTCCCTCTCCGTGGCCTTGCCAGGGTCTCCCTGGGGATGGGCGAAGTGCGGCTTTAGGGGAGCCCCCGGCCCCCCGTGCGACGCAGCGGGACAGGAGAGTGAGCGAGTGCTGCTGGAGCTCGTGTTTGTCACAGATGGCGGTGTCACCCAGGAGCGTGAGCGGGTGCTGCTGCAGTTCGTGCTTGCCACAGGCTGGCGGTGTCACCCACGTCCCCGCTCCCCTACAGGCGCGAGTCCCTCATGGGCACCACGCTCTCCGAGTGGCGCACGCCGAAGGTCTGTCCTTGTTTCTGGTCCTGCGGGAGGACAGAGGCGCTGTGAGGGTCAGGGGCTGCGGGTCCCCGTCCCCCCGGCTCCCTGTCCCCGTCCCCGCTCACCGGTTTGGGGTAGTAGTCGCTGGGGCTGGGCGTCTTGGAGGTCGGGGGCGAGCGGGTCCGCCCCACTATGGTGCAGCGGGGCGCCCGCGCCATGTACAAGTTGGGGTCCACGGTGCCGTAGTTGTTGGGTCCTGGGGTCTGCGGGCAGAGGGGCGGGTGCTGTCACCCCCTGCATGCCCCACACCCTCGGTACCCGAGCCCCTGCACCCCACATTCTTGGCACCCCAGCCCCCTGGAGTCGTGGCACTGCAACTCCTTGGTACCCCAACCCCCCGGCACCCCACACTCCTGGCACCCCAGATCCAGTCCCCCGGCACCCCAGTGCCTTTGCACCCGACCCCCCAGCCCCCTGCCCCCAGCCCCCACCTGTTTATTGTCCTCGAAGATGCTGGGGCCTCGCCCTGTCATGATGCACTGGGGGGTCGATGCCTTGTTCACCAGGCGGGGCCCCGCCACGGGGGGCAGCTGGTAGGTGGCAGGGCCTGGGGGGGGACACGGCTCAGGGGGACACGGGGCTTCCCCTTCCCGCGGTGGGGAGGAAAGGCTGAGGCCCGGTGGGTCAGAGCAGCCCGGGGGTGTTGGGGAGCCCGGTCCGGCCAGGGGGATGATGGGGATCCCAGCCCGGGGGGTGTTGGGGGTCCCAGCCCCAGGGAAATAATGGGGATCCCAGCCCGGGGGGTGTTATTCTTGTCACCCCAGCCCCCTGGAGTCGTGGCACTGCAACTCCTTGGTGCCCCAACCCCACGGCCCCCGGCACCCCACACTCCTGGCACCCCAGATCCAGTCCCCCGGCACCCCAGTGCCTTTGCACCTGACCCCCCAGCCCCCTCGGGGGGCAGCTGGTAGGTGGCAGGGCCTGGGGGGGGACACGGCTCAGGGGGACACGGGGCTTCCCCCTCCCGCGGTGGGGAGGAAAGGCTGAGGCCCGGTGGGTCAGAGCAGCCCGGGGGTGTTGGGGAGCCCGGTCCGGCCAGGGGGATGATGGGGATCCCAGCCCGGGGGGTGTTGGGGGTCCCAGCCCCAGGGAAATAATGGGGATCCCAGCCCGGGGGGTGTTGGGGGTCCCAGCCCCAGGGAGATGACGGGGATCCCAGCCCCGGGGGGGGTGTTGGGGGTCCCAGCCCAGGGGGGTGTTGGGGGTCCCAGCCCCAGGGAGATGACGGGGATCCCAGCCCCGGGGGGGTGTTGGCGGTCCCAGCCCGGGGGGTGTTGGGGGTCCCTGCCCCAGGGAGATGACGGGGTCCCAGCCCCGGGGGACCCCTGACACCCCCTGTCTCTCTCACCTGGCGTCTGCTGGGGTCTGTCCGGGCGGGCGCGGGACCTCACGGAGCAGGCGGGGGCCGAGGGCAGGGTCACCCTGGTGGCCTGCTCGGGGCAATAATACGCTGCGAGGGCGAGCGGGGTGAGCGCGGCGGGCCGCGGTCCCTGCCGGCGCCGGGGCTGCGGGCCCGCACTCACCTGGCCCAGGTGTGTTGCTGGCGCGGCGCTCGCGGGGCCGGCCGCCCATGGTGAAGGCGGGCCCGCGGTCCCGGCCGCGGGCCGTGAAGCCGGCGGGCACCAGGTACTGCGGGCCGGGCGAGCGCGGCTCCTCGGGGCCCCCCAGCCTCATCCCGAAGCTGTAGGCGGGGGCGCGGCGGCCGGAGGGGTCGCGCCGGTCTTGGCCTGGGGGCGGGCAGGGGCTCGGTGGGACTCGGCGCCCCCGGCCCGCGTCCCCCGCCGGCCCCGCCGCCCCGCACTCACCGATGCTGCCGGGGATCCGGTACTTGGGCCCGGGGCTGCGGTACCCGGCCGAGGTGGGCCCCCGGGGCCGGTGCGGTCTCCAGGGGCCCACCCAGAGGTCGTGTGACATGGGGGGCTCTGCTGGCGGCGCCCCGGCCTCGGGCTCGGCCCCCCGGCCGGTGGTCGCGGCGGGGCGCGGGGGGGCTCCCGGGGCCGCTGCCCGCGGCGAGCGGGGCGGCAGCAGCGGCGCCGGCATGCGGGGGGGTGGCCCTGTTGGTGGCAGCGGCGCCCTGGTGACAAGTGACTCCGCGGGGCCGCGGGAGCCGGCGGCGGCGGCCTGGTGGCCGCGGTGTCACAATGGCCGCGGGGTTCCAGCGCTTTGTGCCACCCCCACCCCCCCGAGCGCTCAGCACCCCGGGGTGACAGCAGTGACAGCGCCGGGGAGGGAGCGCCGGGAGCCCCGTGGGTGCACCCCGGCACCCCGTGGGTACATCCCGATGGGTACAGCCCATGGATACCCCCCAAAAATACACCCGTGGGTACATCCCAATAGATACACCCCAAAAATACACCCCGTGGATTGACCCCCAGCACCCCCATGGGTACATCCCAAAAATCCACCCCAAAAATCCACCCCATGGATTGACCCCGGCACCCCATGGGTACCTCCCATGGGTACAGATCATGGATACACCCCAAAAATCCACCCCATGGATGCAGCCCTGGCACCCCATGGACGCGCCCCTCGGACCCCATATCTGACCCCCCCACGGCGAGCGGGGCGGCAGCAGCGGCGCCGGCATGCGGGGGGGTGGCCCTGTTGGTGGCAGCGGCGCCCTGGTGACAAGTGACTCCGCGGGGCCGCGGGAGCCGGCGGCGGCGGCCTGGTGGCCGCGGTGTCACAATGGCCGCGGGGTTCCAGCGCTTTGTGCCACCCCCACCCCCCCGAGCGCTCAGCACCCCGGGGTGACAGCAGTGACAGCGCCGGGGAGGGAGCGCCGGGAGCCCCGTGGGTGCACCCCGGCACCCCGTGGGTACATCCCGATGGGTACAGTCCATGGATACACCCCAAAAATACACCCGTGGGTACATCCCAATAGATACACCCCAAAAATACACCCCGTGGATTGACCCCCAGCACCCCCATGGGTACATCCCAAAAATCCACCCCAAAAATCCACCCCGTGGATTGACCCCGGCACCCCATGGGTACCTCCCATGGGTACAGATCATGGATACACCCCAAAAATCCACCCCGTGGATTGACCCCTGGCGCCCCATGGGTACATTCTGATGGGTACATCCCAAAAATCCACCCCATGGATGCAGCCCTGGCACCACATGGATGCGCCCCTCGGACCCCATATCTGACCCCCCCAAACTCCGCGGGGAGGACAGGAGGGACACGGAGACCCAGGAGCACAAGGACAGAGGGACAGGAGGGGACATGGGAGGGGACACGGGGACAGGGGGGGACAGGGCAATGTGGAGACTTGGATATGAGTGACTTGCGGGGGACATGGGGACATTTGTGGGGACACGGGAAGAGCACGGGGACACGGGGAGAGGGTGAAGGGGTGACAGGGGATATGGGGACAGGGGGGACACAGGGAGACACGAGGACGTGGGGGGACAGGAACACAGAGAGTGGCTGAGATGCCAGGGGCTGCCTTGGGGACACCCCTTCCCTTGGGGACACCCCTTCCCTTGGGGACACCTCTGTCGTGGGGACGCCTCCGGCCATGCCCCCCCGGGAGCTCGGGGGTCACACGGGCTGAGGTCCCCGTCCCCTGCGGTGTCACCCGTGGGGCACAGACACAGCCAAGGGACACGGGGGGTCCCGGTGCTTCGGTCACTTTATTGGGGGTCTCGGTGCAGGGGGGCTGGGTGTGCGGGGTCCGGGTGGGGCTGGGTTTGGGGACAGGATGCGGGGTGGGGGTCACGCCCCAGGGTCGGGGGGCTGCACAGGGGCTGGGGGCAGCAGTGGGGGCCGCGGGCCCCCCCGGGCCCCCCCGGCCCCCCTAGGGTTCGTATTTGCAGACGAAGGGTTTGCGCTCGCCGCACGCCTCGCCCTCCCAGGCCATGAACCCTGCGGGGACACCACAGGGGACACGTGGGACACTGCCAGCCCCAGGGCCCCCGGACACCCCCTGGCCCTCCCTGACCCCCCTGACCCCCCCTGATCCTCCCTGACCCCCCTGACCCTCCCTGACACCCCCTGCCCCCCAACCCTTGTGTCCCCCCCCAGCTGGGTCCTCCAGCGTGGCACGGGGCTGTCCCCAGGCCACTGTCCCCAGGCCATTGTCCCCAGGCCATTGTCCCCAGGCTTTGTCCCCAGGCTGGCACCCGTGCCCCCTGACCTGCCGAGTCCTCCAGGGCGATGCAGGGATGTCCCCTGGGGCCATCGTCCCCCTCCCAGGCCCAGTAGTGGCGCGGGGACCCGTCAGCCCAGAGCCAGCCCTGGCGCTGTGACACGGGAGGGACACGGGTGAGACGGGGACAGGGACAGGGGAAGGGGACACGGGTGAGACGGGGACGGGGACAGGGACACAGGGACAGGGAATGGGGATGGGGACACGGGGACACGGGTGAGACAGGGGACAGGGACACAGGGGAACAGGGACACGGGTGAGACGGGGACAGGGACAGGGACAGGGGACACGGGACAGGGCTCAGGGGGACAGGGACACACAGGGGGACAGGGGACAGGGACACAGGGACACAAGGTGAGACAAGGGACAGGGGCACAGGGGACAGGGGGACGGTGGGGACACGGGGACACAAGGTGAGACAGGGGACAGGGACAGGGACACAGGGGAACAGGGACACGGGTGAGACGGGGACAGGGACAGGGACAGGGGACACGGGACCCCGCTCAGGGGGACAGGGACACACAGGGGGACAGGGGACAGGGACACAGGGACACAAGGTGAGACAAGGGACAGGGGCACAGGGGACAGGGGGACGGGGCTCAGTGGGCACAGGGGGACAAGGACACACAGGGGGACAGGGCACGGGGGGACAGGGGATGGGGACACAGGGACACAGTGGACGGGGGCACAGGGGACAGGGGTACGGGGACAAAGACACACAGGTGAGACAGGGGCACACAGGGGACAGGGGACAGGGAGCACAGGGAACAGGGAGCACAGGGACACACAGGGGGACAGGGACACACGGGGGGACAGGGACACACATCTGGACATTGGACAGGGACACAGGGACACAAGGTGAGACAAGGGACAGGGGCACAGGGGACAGGGGGACGGGGCTCAGTGGGCACAGGGGGACAAGGACACACAGGTGAGACAGGGCACAGGGGACAGGGGACAGGTACCCACGGGTAACAGACAGGGGGACAGGGAGCACAGGGACACAGGTGAGGCAGGGACACACGGGGGGACAGGGACACACGGGTGGCAGCCAGGCAGCGCTGCAGGGACAGCTCAGGACAGCGGGACAGGACACGGAGGTGTGGCAGGGCGGGGTCAGGACAGGCTGGGACACAGGGGACAGGGAGCGCTGCAGGCAGGGGACACCGGGGCGGGACACGGGGTGTGGCACAGGGATTGGACACGGGGTGGGACACGGGGTGTGGCACACAGGCACAGACAGGCACGGCTCGCTCCGGCCACGCACCCGCCGGTGCAGCCCGATCCAGACGCCGTCCTCCTTGTCCCTGTCCCTGTCCCTGTCCTTGTCGCCCTCCTCGTCGTCCTCTCCCCGCCGCGGGCGCCGCGCGAGGAAGGCGGCGAGCGCCCGGTGCTCCTCGGGGCTGTGCAGCGACGCCAGGTGCCCCCCGCGGGTGGCCTGGCACCACGCCTGGGGACAGCGCCACGTCCGGGGCGGTCCTGGGGGTCTGGGGGACCCCAGGACCCCCCGATTCCCCCGGCACCCACCTCAGCCCTCCTCCAGCTCAGCTGCTGCCCGAAGTAGCCGTAGCAGTGTCCCTGGAAGGACAGCCACCCCCGGGGACAGCGGGTGGCCTCGGCCCCTGGGGGGACAGGGGTGTCACCGTGACCCCCAAACCCAGCTGGGGCCCGGCGGGGGGGGTTGGGGGGTCAGGGCACCTCCGGCCCTGTTCGGGACTCCCCGAGCCCTTTATGGGCCCGCGGGGGCGGGGGGGCCGGGCCGGGAGCACCCGCCCGTGGCGGGGCTGGCACCGCATCAAAGGGGCCGGTGACGCGGGCACCCCCGAGCACCCCCGAGCACCCCCCGGGCAACCCCGAGCACCCCCGAGCACCCCCGGACACTCCCTGAGCCCCCCGGGCACCCCCCGGGCACCCCCGGGCACCCCCGGGCAACCCCGAGCACCCCCCGGGCACCCCCCGGGCCCCCCGGCGCTGCCCCCGCTCTCGGGGTGCCAGGGCAGGGACCCCCGGGGTCACAGTGACAGCACCCGGGGGTCCCTGGCGGGCCCTGGGGTCCCCCCTCGGGGAATGGGGGTCACCAAGAGGCGTGGGGACACGGCTGGGACACGGGCACAGCTCCGAGTGACCCCCGGGACCGGCACGGGGCTGGGAGGGGACAGGGACAGGGGACAGGGGCCATCCCCCACAGGAGGGGACAGGGGACACGGGCCATCCCCCACAGGAGGGGACAGGGCACAGGGGCCATCCCCGGGGACAGGGGGGTGAAGGGGCCGGGGGTGCCGGGCTGGGGTGCGGTCCCATCAGGGATCTGATCAGGCATCGATAAGGGATCGATCAGGGATCTGATAAGGGCGGGGGAGCGGGCGCGGCTGCGGCGGACACGGACTGAGGGACACGGACCGAGGGACACGGACCGAGGGACACGGACCAAGGGATAGACAGAGGGACGCGGTGCCGGACACACAGACTCGCTCTCCGGGGTCCCAGCTCCCACCCAGCCCCCAGCGGTGTCCCCGGGGTCCCCGCGGCACCCGGGACAGTCCCGCGCCAGCTCCGAGGGAGGACACGGCCCCAGCGAGGGGACAGCGGGCACCCGGTGTGGGGGGAGAGGGGCTGTCACCCTGATATGGGGTCGGGGTTGTCACCCCGATGTGGGGTCTGGATCATGATGTCACCCCGATTTGGGGTGGGGATGGGGGCTGTCACCCCGATGTAGGGTCGGGGCTGTCACCCTGATATGGGGTCGGGACCATGGATGTCACTCCGATATGGGGTGGGGGCGCAGGACCAGCCTGGTGCCGGGGTGACAGTGACCCCAGGGTGGGGGGGGGGCTGCCCGCGGGGTCTCTGTCCCTGTCGCTGTCGCTGTCCCAGGCCTGGACCCTGTCCCAGAAGGGTCTTTGTCCCTGTTCCCCGTCTGTCCCCTCTCCCGGGGGATGTCCCCTGTCCCTGTGCCCTCTCTGTCCCCTCTGACGGGTGGCCCCTTGTCCCTGGCCCCTCTCCCGGCCTGTCCCCTGTCCCTGTCCCCTGTCCTGTCCCCTGTCCCGGCCTGGCCCCGGTCCCGGCCTGGCCCCGGTCCCTGTCCCCTGTCCCGATCCCCCTGCCCGGCCTGGCCCCTCGCCCGGGGTGTCCCCTGTCCTGTGTCCTGTCCCGGGGTGTCCCCGGTCCCTGTCCCTGTCCCTGTCCCCTGTCCCTGGTCCCTGTCCTGTCCCCTCTCCCGCCAGTGTTCCCTGTCCTTGTCCTCTCTCCCGGGGTGTCCCCGGTCCCTGTCCCCTGTCCCGATCCCCCTGCCCGGCCTGGCCCCTCGCCCGGGGTGTCCCCGGTCCCTGTCCCTGTCCCGGGGTGTCCCCGGTCCCTGTCCCCTGTCCCGGGGTGTCCCTGTCCCCTCTCCCGGCCTGGCCCCGGTCCCTGTCCCCTGTCCCGGTCCCCGTGCCCGGCCTGGCCCCTCGCCCGCCGCTGGCTCCGGGCTGGCGGCGCCGGGCGGTGGCGGCGGGGAGGGGACGGTGCCAGCGCGGTGCCAGCGCGGTGCCACCCCTGGCCCCTCGCCCGCCGCTGGCTCCGGGCTGGCGGCGCCGGGCGGTGGCGGCGGGGAGGGGACGGTGCCAGCGCGGTGCCACCCGGGGCGCGGCGACCCCCGGGCCGGACACGGCCCAAGGGCTCTGCGCAGGGCCCGCCCGTGCCGCCGTGCCCCGCTGCGCACCCCCGTCATGGCACGGGCTGGGCACGGGACTGGCACCGAGACACGGCACGGGCACCGGGAAAGGGACAGGCACGGAGCGCCGGGACGGGGACAGGCACGGGACTGGCACGGAGAAACGGGACGGGGACAGATCACTGGGAAAGAGACTGGCAAAACGGGACAGGGACAGATCACTGGGAAAGAGACTGGCACGGAGCACCGGGACGGGACCGGATCCGGGAAACGGCACGGAGCATCAGGACGGGCACAGATCACCGGGAGAGGGACAGGCCCGGGGCTGGGCACGGGGATGGGGATGGGAGCAGATCACCGGGATGGGGACCGAGCCGGGTATGGGTATGGAATGGGCACGGATCACTGGGATGGGCATGGGCACGGGATGGGCACAGATCACCGGGATGGGGGTGGGCATGGACCACCGAGATGGGCACGGGTCACCGGGATGGGCACGGACCACCGGGATGGGCACGGGTCACCGGGATGGGGGTGGGCACGGGTCTGGGGCTGGGCACAGATCACCAGGGTGGGGCTGGGTACGGGTCTGTGGATGGGCACGGGTCACTGGGATGGGGCTGGGCACGGGTCTGGGGCTGGGCACGGGTCACTGGGATGGGGCTGGGCACGGACCAGCCGGGTCACCGCCCCAGGCACGGCCCTTTTGATGCCTTCACCGGCCCCCGCCGGTGCCCACCGTGCCCCCCCGAGGACCCCCGTGGATCCAGCCCTGGCACCCCGCGGATGCCCCCCGGCACCCCGCGGATCCAGCCCTGGCCCCCCTGACCTCCGGGGGTCCCACCCCGAGGCACAGCGGGGTCACACCGAGAGCCTTTATTGGGAGCAGGGCCAGGGCCGCGCCCCCCGGCCCCCCAGAGCGCGGGGGTCCCGCGGCCCCCCCGGTCACTTCCCGGCGGGGGGGGGCTTGTCGAAGAGCGCCGCGATGTCCAGCATGGCCTGGCGGATGTTGCGGCCGAAGCGCTGCGAGTCCTGCGGGCAGCGCCGCTCAGAGCCCGCCCGGACCCCCCCGGGGGGCAGCGCAGTGCCCAAAGTGAGACCCCAACCCCCCCCGTGCCCACCCTGGGGCACCCCCGGAGCTGTGGGACCCCCAGCATGGCCCGCACCCCACTGGGGGGGACTGGGATGGGGTGGGTGTCCCAGAAGGGGGGGCTGGGATGGGCTGGGGGTCCCACTGGGGGGGGGCCAGGGTCACGGGCTGTCCCAGACCCTCAGGTGACCTCACAGGTGACCCCAGGGACAGCGAGTGCAGCTCTGGGACCCCCCCTCCCCACCGCCCGTGCCCCCCTCACCGTCTCGGGGCTGGAGAACTTGCTGGACACGTGGAAGGTGATGAGGTTCTCCCCGGCGATGATGTAGGACACCCCATAACCATCGTCTGCCACCTGCGGGGGGGGCACAGGGGCCATGGGGCACCGGGGGGCACCTGGGACCCCCCTGGGGCACCCACCCGAGTGTGGGGCTGGGCTGAAGCCACCCGGCTCGCCCATGTGGGGCTGGGGGCTCCGGTGTGGGGCACCCCCTGCCCAAACCCACGGACCCCACAGCGAGCCCCGCACCCGCTGCCCCCTCCCGGTGCCCCCCGGTGCCCCCCGGTGCCCCGGAGCTCACGGGGCCGAAGCCGCCGCCGCTGGAGACGTGGTCGGGGAATTTCTCGAAGTCGAACATCTTGAGCTGCTGCTGCGGGGTCTGGCTGGTGGAGAGGCGCCAGGGCTCCGCCAGCACCTGTGGGGACACTCGCTGCACCCCGGGCACCCCGGGGAGCCCAGGGAACCCCAGGGAACCCCGGGAACCCCACTGTGCCCCACTGTGCCCCATGGCACCCCGGGGAACTCCACTGCACCCAAAGCCCCCCAGGACCCCCCAGCCCCAGGGCGGGACTCCACGTGCGGTGACACCAGGGTGGGTGGCAGTGTCCCCGCTGTGCCCTCCCGGTGCCACTCTGTGTCCCCCCTGCGCCTTCCTATGGCCCCTTGCCCGTGTCCCACAGGGGTTCTGTGTGCTCCTCCCGTGTCCCCAACTGTCACCCTCGTGTCCCCGTCCCTGTCCATGTCCCCGTCCCCATGTCCCTGTCCGTGTCCCCATCCCTGTCCCCATCCCTGTCCCGTGTCCCCAGTCCCTGTCCGTGTCCCCATCCCTGGCCCCTGTCCATGTCCCCGTCCCCATGTCCCTGTCCGTGTCCCCGCGCTGACCTTGGCCAGGAAGGGGCTCTGCATGCCGAGGTACCGCGACATCAGGTACAGGCAGAAGAGGTGGCGGTCGATGCCCGCGCCGGTCATGGCGAGCCGGTAGAGCTGCTGGTGCTTCTCGGCCGCCACCCGGAACAGCTGCTGCCGCTCCGAGCGCTGGGGGAACCCCAAATCACCGACACCCCGAAATCACCGACACCCCGAAATGACCGACACCCCAAACTGACACCCCGAACCGACATCCCAAACCTGCACCCCAAACTGCGCCCAAACCGAGCCCAAACTGAGCCCCTGCATGAGCCCTGCACAGCCCCCGGATCTGCACCTCGAACAGCTGCTGCCGCTCCGAGAGCTGGGGGAACCCCAAATTACCGACACCCCGAAATCACAGACACCCCGAAATGACCGACACCCCAAACTGACACCCCGAACCGACACCCCAAACCTGCACCCCAAATCTGCACCCCAAACCGAGCCCAAACTGAGCCCCTGCACAGCCCCCAGACCTGCACCTCGAACAGCTGCTGCCGCTCTGAGTGCTGGGGGAACCCCGAAATGACCGACACCCCAAATTACCGACACCCCAAACTGCCACCCTGAACCTGCACCCCAAACTGAGCCCTGCACAGCCCCCGGATCTGCACCTCGAACAGCTGCTGCCGCTCCGAGCGCTGGGGGAACCCCGAAATCACCGACACCCCAAATTACCGACACCCCAAACCTGCACCCCAAATCTGCACCCCAAACCGAGCCCAAACTGAGCCCCTGCACAGCCCCCAGACCTGCACCTCGAACAGCTGCTGCCGCTCCGAGCGCTGGGGTGCCCGGGGTTGAACCCACAAATTACTGACACTGCAAATTAACTGACACCCCAAACCTGCACCCCAAACTGAGCCCAAACTGATCCCAAACCTGAGCCCAGGCACAGCCCAGATCTGCACCTTGAACAGACACTGCCCCTGCAAGCACTGGGGGATCAGGGGGGCTGCACCCCAAACTGCACCACAATGCACCCCCAAACCTGCACCCCAAATGGAACCCGAACCTGCACCCCAAACCTGCACCCCCAGTCTGCACCTTGAACAGACACTGCCCCTCTAAGTGCTGGGGGGTCGGGGTGGCTGAACCCCAATCTGCACCCCAACACACCCCCAGACCTGCACCCCAAATGGAACCCGAACCGACACCCCCAGTCTGCACCTGGAACAGTCGCTGCTGCCCCTCTGCACTCTGGGGAGGCGTTGGGGGCTGAACCCCACGCTGCACCCCAACCTGCGGAACAGTCTCTGCTGCCCCTCTGCACCCCAAATCTGCACCCTGGCTCAGCCCCCAGAGCTGCACCTTGAACAGGCACTGCCCCTCCGAGCGCTGGGGGATCAGGGGGGCTGCACCCCAAGCTGCACCCCAAAGAGGCCCCCGGCACCCCGGAGGGACGGGGACCCCCGAGGGGCGGGGTGCCAGCAGGGTCCCGTGCCGTGGCACTCACGCTGCGCCGGCTGTCGGCCATGCTGCGCACGAAGGCCGTGGACTCGGCCGTGCACGAGCGCACGGTCTCGGTGCGGCCCTCGCGGAACAGCCGCGTCATGGACGCCTCGTAGGTCAGGCAGAAGGAGCCCTTGTCCTGCGGGGTGGGGAATTGGGGACACGGCATGGGCACGGCTCGTCCCGCTGGTCACAGCCACCCCGTCCTGGCCACGGCCACGCCCCGGGCCCCCACCCCATCCCATCCCACCCCTTTCCACTCCCACCCCATCCTGTCCTTATCCCATCCCATTATCCCATCCCACCCCAATCCCATCCCACCCCATGGATCCCATTCCCATTCCCATTCCATTATCCCATTCCATCCCAAGATCCCACCCCATAGATCCTGTTCCCATTATCCTACCCCGTGGATCCCATTCCCCTTATCCCGCCCCGCAGATTCCATTCCCATTATCCCAATCCGCCCCACGGATCCCATTCTCATTATCGCACCCCATGGATCCCATTCCCTTTATCCCATTATCCCGCCCCATGGATCCCATTCCCATTATCCCACCCTGTTCCCATTCCCATTATCCCACCCCATGGATCCCGTTATCCCATTATCCCACCCCACGGATCCCATTCCCGTCCCGGCTCACGCGGAAGTGTGCCAGCTGCAGGGCGATCCTGTCCCATTCCCATTATCCCGTTATCCCGTTATCCCATTCCCGGCTCACGCGGAAGTGTGCCAGCTGCAGGGCGATCCCGTCCCACGGATCCCATTCCCATTATCCCGTTATCCCATTCCCGTCCCGGCTCACGCGGAAGTGTGCCAGCTGCAGGGCGATCCCGTCCCCTCCCATTATCCCATTATCCCATTCCCGTTATCCCATTCCCGTCCCGGCTCACGCGGAAGTGTGCCAGCTGCAGGGCGATCTGGATGAAGGCGTCGGGGCTGGTGCGGCAGCGCTTGATGAGCCCCTTGCCGAAGGTGGAGAACTGGAAGCAGCAGAAGTCCACGTCCTCGGCCAGCGCCCGCGCCACGCGCAGCGACGCCTCGATGGCCGCCACGCCCTGGGGATGGGACACGGCACGGCACGGCATGGCATGGCATGGCATGGCACGGCACGGCACACCAGCTGAACCCCGAGTGGGGCAACGGCACGGCACGGCACGGCACGGCATGGCATGGCACCCCACCTGAACCCACACCGTGCCACCCCATCGATGGCAGCCACGCCCTGGGGACTCGGCATGGCACAACATGGCACGGCATGGCTTTCACCTGAGTCCTCACCCTCACCTGTAGCAGTCCGCCCCTGTCCCCACCCTGTCCGCCCCTGTCCCTCCCTGTCCCCACCCTGTCCCTCCCTGTCCCCTCCTGCCCCTCCCTGTCCCCTCGCTGTCCCCCTGTCCCCCCCGTCTCCCCTGTCCCCTCCCGTCCCCTGTCGCCCACCTCGGGGGGGATGTCCCACTGCAGGCGCTGGGGGGGGGCCAGCTGCCGCCGGGGGTCCCCCTTGCAGTGCCCCCCCTCGGTGTAGCCCAGCTGGAACTTGTCCGTGGCCAGCATGAACTGGGGGGGCAGGGGGGCACAGCTGGGGAGGGGGCAACGACCCCCGGCCCCCCAAAACCCCCGGAACCCCAACTCCATAACCCCCAGAGCCCCAATTCCACGCTCCGCCCAGACCCCACATCCCCAGGACCCTCAACCCCCCAATCCGTGACCGCCCCCACCCCAAATTCCCAAGATC
>NW_024365048.1:577033-577419 GCF_014805655.1 Passer montanus
CCCCGAATCGCCCCCAAACCCCCTGAATCCCCCCCAAACCCCTCGGGGCACCCCACGGGGTCCCAGCTGAGGGTCTCCATCTGGGGGTCCCCTCCCGGCCGCACTGGGGGGGGGTTTCCCGTGCCGGGGGTGTCGCGGTGGGGGTGCCCCCAGCCCGGGGGGGGTGTCCCCCGGGGGTGTCCCCGGGGGGGTCCCCGTGCCCCGGTACCTCCCAGAGGTGCCCCACGATGGGGGCGTCGGCCCACGAGTGCTCGGCGTTGGCCCCGACCTTGCCGTTCTTGTAGACCACCAGCGTGAAGGACTTGTCGAACCAGCTGGGGGGGCACGGCCCGTTTGGGGGCGATTCGGGGGGATTCGGGGAGGATTTCGGGGGTTTGGGGGCAATT
>NW_024365048.1:577951-591775 GCF_014805655.1 Passer montanus
GATTTGGGGGGATTGGGGGAGGATTCGGGGGGTTTGGGGGGGTCCGGGAGGGTTTTGGGGTGCCGCAGGTGGTGGGAGCAGCGGGGAGGGGTCTGCGTGGGGGTCTGATGGTGCCGGGGTGTCTGGGAATGGGTCTGGGGTCTGGGATTGAAGCATGGGGGTGCTGGGGGGAGGTTTGGGGTCCCAGCAGGGTTTTGGGGTGCCCCTCGGACCCAGCACTGCAGTAGGGACTTGGGTGAGGGGGTCTGGGGATGATGGGGGGGTTTCAAAGGGACTGGAGGGGGGTCCCGGGGGTGTTTGGGGTGCCACCGGTCAGAGCAGCGGCCGTGCAGCAGGGACTGGGCTGGGCTGGGCTGGGTGTAGGTTTGGGGGTCCCGGGGCAGGTTTTGGGGTCCCGGGGCAGGTGTTGGGGTCCCGGGGCAGGGTTTGGGGTCCCGGGGGCAGGTTTTGGGGTCACACACCGGTCGTAGCAGCGGCCGTGCAGCAGGGACTGGGCTGGGTGGGGTTTGGGGGTCCCGGGGCAGGTTTGGGGGTCCCGGGGCAGGTTTTGGGGTCCCGGGGCAGGTTTTGGGGTGTTCGGGGTGCCCACCGGTCGTAGCAGCGGCCGTGCAGCAGGGACTTGGCGTACGCGTCCATGCAGCCGGGCCGCGCGGGCTCGTGGCCGTGCTCCTCCTCGTCCAGGGTCATGAAGAAGGCGGCGCGCTCGATGGCGTCCAGCGCCGCCTTGTTGGGGCCGCGGCTGAAGAACCGCGCCCGCGCCTCGGCCCACGGCACCCTGCGCGGCCCGGGGCGGCCCGGGTCAGCACGGGTCAGCACGGGTCAGCCCGTTATTCCCCCGACCCCACCGCGGCCATCGAGCGCCCCTCCGAGCCCCCCGCCCCGTGTCCCTGTGCCGCAGTGAGGGGACAGGGATGGGACAGGGATGGGGACAGGGATGGGGACAGGGATGGGGACAGGGATGGGACAGGGATGGGACAGGGCCGGGGACAGCACGCCCTGGTGGCCCGGGGCTCCCAAGGCTGCCGGTGTTTCCAGAATCGCCGGTGTGCCCATCGCTCCCGGAGCTCCCAGTGTGCCCAACATCCCCAGTATCCCCATTATTCCCGGAGTTCCCGGGTGCCCGGTGTCTCCAATGCCCCCAGTTTCCCCGTTATTCCCGTTATTCCCACTATCCCAGTTATTCCCGGTGCTTCCAGAGCTCCCAGTATTTCCAGCTCCCCATCATTCCCGGAGTTCCCGGTGTTTCCCGGTGCCCGGTGTCCCCAGTATCCCCACTGTTCCCAGTGTTCCCGGTGTTCCCAGAGCTCCCAGGTGCCCAGCATCCCAGTATGCCCAACATCCCCATTATTCCCGTTATTCCCAGTGTTCCTGGAGTTCCTGGAGCTCCCCTCCCCACAGCATTCCCAGTATTCCCATTATTATTTCCATTATTCCGGTGTTCCCAGAGCTCCAAGATGCTGATTGTTCCCATTATTCCCAGTGTTCCCGGAGTTCTCAGGTGCCCAATGTCCCCAGTATCCCCAATTTCCTCAGTATTCCCAGTGTTCCTGGAGTTCCTGGAGCTCCCAGGTGTCCAGCATATCCATTATTATTCCCATTATTCCAATTTTCCCCATTATTCCGGGTGTTCCCAGGTGCCCAGCATCCCCAGTTTCCCCATTATCCCCGGAGTTCCCAGTGTTCCCAGTATCCCCATTATTATCGCCATTATTATCCCCATTATTTCCAGAGTTCCCAGGTGCCCAGTATCCCCATTATTATTCCCATTATTCCCAGACCTCCCAGGTACCCAGCATCCCCATTATTCCCGGTGTTCCAGCATCCCCAGTATCCCCATTATTATCCCCATTATTATCCCCATTATTATCCCCATTATTCCCGATGTTCCCAGGTGCCCAGTGTCCCCAGTATTCCCATTATCCCCATTATTCCCGGTGTTCCCAGTGCCCAGCATTTCCAGTATCCCCATTATTATCCCCATTATTCCCGATGTTCCCAGGTACCCAGCATCTCCAGTATCCCGGTATCCCCATTATTATCTCCAGTATCCCCATCATTCCTGGTGTTCCCAGCATCCCCAATATCCCGGTATCCCCATTATTACCCCCATTATTCCCGGAGCTCCCAGGTGCCCAGTATCCCCATTATTATTCCCATTATTCCCGGTGTTCCCAGCATCCCCAGTATCCCCATTATTATCCCCATTATTATCCCCATTATTATCCCCATTATTCTCAGTGTCCCCAGCATCCCCAGTAGCATCCCCAGTATCCCGGTATCCCCATTATTCCCCCCGTTATTCCCCCCATTATCCACGGGACCCCCCAAGCCCCCCCCGAGCCCCTCACCGGGGGGATCTCGCCCCGGTCCAGCCGCCGCCGGTACAGGATGAGCGAGTGCACCACGTTGGCCGCCCGCGCAGCCTGGATGGGGCTGGGGATCACGTACAGGAAATCCTGGCGACAAGCGACACGGGACACGGCGCGGGTCGCGGGGGGTCCCCGGGGGGGTTTGGGGTCCCCCAGCCCCCCAGCGTCCCTTACCATGGCGTAGTAGTTGCTGTTGACCATGAGGGGGCTGCGGCCGCGCAGGTAAATGTACTCCTCCCACCAGTCACTGACCTGCGGGACGGGGACGGGGACGGGAATGGGGACAGGGGATGGGGACGGGGACAGGGACAGGGGACAGAGACAGGGGACAGGGACAGGAGACGGGGATGAGGACAGGGGACAGGGACAGGGAACGGGGACAGGGATGGGGACAAGGATGGGGGACAGGAATGGGTGGGGACAGGGGATGGGGACAGGGGAAAGGGACAGGGGACATGGGATAGGGGACAGGGATGAGGAGAGGGATGAGGAGAGGGGAAAGGGACAGGGGACAGGGACATGGGATAGGGGACAGGGATGAGGACAGGGGACAGGGATAGGGGTGAGGGGACAGGGGACAGGGGACAGGGAACGGGGACAGGGGATAGGGGATAGGGACAGAGGACGGGGACAGGGGACAGAGACAGGGGACAGGGACAGGAGACGGGGATGAGGACAGGGGACAGGGGACAGGAGACGGGGATGAGGACAGGGGACAGGGAACAGGGACAGGGATGGGGACAAGGATGGGGGACAGGAATGGGGACAGAGACAGGGATAGGGACAGGGGACAGGGACAGGTGACAGGGGTGAGGGGACAGGGATGGGGGACAGGGGACGGGGACAGGGATGGAGAGAGAGAACCGGGAAAAGCCACAGCGAGGGGGACAGGGAGAGGGGACAGGGACAAGGGACAGGGGACATGGGATAGGGGACAGGGATAGGGACAGGGATAAGGGTGAGGGGACAGGGATGAGGACAGGGGACGAGGGATAGGGGACAGGAACGGGAATGGGGACAGGGATAGGAATAGGGACAGGAATGGGGGACAGGGACAAGGGTTAGGATGCAGGGACAAGGACAGGAGACGGGGCAAGGGACAGGGATGGGGACAGGTGAAAGGAACAGCGATTGGGATGGGGACAGGAACCAGGGACAGAAACAGGGGACAGTGACGGGGTACAGGATCCTCTGTCCCTTCTGCTCCACCCAGGAGATCCCAAACCCCTCCTCAGGCTGCCGGGAGGGGACACCAGCCCGGAGGTCACCTCCCCAGAGGCTGCGGGGTCCCCGGTGTCCCCGCACTCACGTAGTTGGTGGTCCACCAGGACTTGAGGAGCAGGTAGCGCTGCAGCCGCGGCGCCGTCTTCTCCTGGAACTCCTTGGCCAGCGCCGCCATCTCCTGGTATTTGTCATCGTCCAGGAGCGGCCGCACCGACTCCAGGTACTGCGGGGAGGGGACACGGCGTCACCGCCCGCCACCGCCACTGCCACCGCCACTGTCACCGCCACCGCCACTGCCACCGCCACTGCCACCGCCACTGTCACCGCCACTGCCACCGCCACTGCCACCGCCACTGCCACCGCCACTGCCACCGCCACTGTCACCGTCACCGTCACTGCCGGGGGGGGCGTACCCGGGCGATGGTGGCTTTCACGGGGGGCACCGGCAGCTTGGGCAGCGAGCTCTGGAAGCTGTACAGGAGGGGCTTGCGGATGGACATGATCTTCATCAGCGCCTGCGGGAGCAGCAGCAGGAGGAGGAGGAGGGATGGGGTGAGGATCCACGGCTTCCACAGTGCCCACGAAACTCCGGGCACCCATAGTTCCCACGGCTCCCAAAGAACCCCAGGCACCCACAGCTCCCACAGTTCCCACAGCTCCCAAAGAACTCCAGGCACCCACAGCTCCCAAAAATCTCCAAGAACCCATGGCTCCCAAAGCACCCACAGCTACCAGAACTTCCACAGCTTCCATGCCTCCCAGAGCTCCCAGAGCATCCATGGCTCCAGCAGCTTCCCGAGTTCCCACAGCTCCCATGGTTCCCACATCTCCAAAGGCTCCCATGGCAGCCACAGCTCCAACAGTTCCCATATCTCCCACAGCTCCCAAAACTCCTTCATCTCCCAGGACTCCCCGAGTTTCCACAGCTCCCATAACTCAAGTGGCTCTCACAGCACCCACAGCTTGTGCAGCCTCCACGGCTCCCATGGTTCCCACAGCTCCCAGAGCTCCCAGCATCTCCAAAGGCTCCCACCTCTCCCAACATCTCCCAGAGCTCCCTCACCTCTCAAAGCTCCCAACATCTCTCAAAGCTCCCACAGCTCCAAAGGCTCCCACAGCTCCCAAAGTGCCCAACATCTCCCAGAGCTCCCACGGCTCCCAAAACTCCCATGGACCCCAAAGCTCCAAAGGCTCCCTCAACTCCTGAAGCTCCCACAGCTCCCAACATCTCCAACATCTCCCAGAGCTCCCACAGCTCCCAAAACTCCCACAGCTCCAAAGGCTCCCACATCTCCCATGTCTTCATCTCCCAAAGCTCCCAAATCTCCCAGAGCTCCCACATCTCCCAAAGCTCCCACAGCTCCTAAAGCTCCAAAGACTCCCACAGCTCCCACATCTCCCACAGTTCCCACATCTCCCCGCTCTCCCGGCGCGGGCGGCGCTCACGATCCAGAGGCGGGTTGTGCGGCTCATGCGCCCGTGGGGCTCGAACATCCACCACAGTTCCAGAGCTCCCACACCTCCTGGAGCTCCCAACATCTCCCAAAGCTCCCACATCTCCCATGTCTTCATCTCCCAAAGCTCCCAAATCTCCCAGAGCTCCCACATCTCCCAAAGCTCCCACAGCTCCTAAAGCTCCAAAGACTCCCACAGCTCCCACATCTCCCACAGTTCCCACATCTCCCCGCTCTCCCGGCGCGGGCGGCGCTCACGATCCAGAGGCGGGTTGTGCGGCTCATGCGCCCGTGGGGCTCGAACATCCAGCCGTGGTAGGAGAGCATCAGGCGGAGCAGCCTCCGGAAGAGCAGCACGGCCGCCAGCCAGGCCCCGGTGGAGAACAGCACGGTGCTGACCACGGCATGTCCCCGCTCTCCCGGTGCGGGCGGCGCTCACGATCCAGAGGCGGGTTGTGCGGCTCATGCGCCCGTGGGGCTCGAACATCCAGCCGTGGTAGGAGAGCATCAGGCGCAGCAGCCTCCGGAAGAGCAGCACGGCCGCCAGCCAGGCCCCGGTGGAGAACAGCACGGTGCTGACCACGGTCTGCGCCTGGGGCGTCAGCGCCTCGCTGGGGACGCGCGGGGACACGCCTCAGGGGGGGACAGCGCGGGTGGGAGCCCCGAGCTGTCCCCAAACAGGGCTGTGCCCCCGGTGGCACTGCCAGGGAATGTCCCCAGGTGGGGCTGTGCCGTGGGGTGGGACACACGGGGATGCCCCGAAGTGGGGTCCCTGGAGGGACACCCCAGATGGAGATGTGACAGGGCTCCTGCACCTCCCGGGGTTGGGGTCCCTCTGTGGGACAGGGCTGTGTCATGGGTGGGACCTCTTGAGGGACACCCCAAATGGAGATGTCACAGGCCTCCTGCACCTTCTGGGGCTGGGGTCCCTCTGTGGGATAAAGTGGTGTTGGGGATGGGACCCCACTTCTGGACACCCCAAATGGAGACGTGACAGCCCTCCTGCACCTCCCGGGGGTGGGGTCACTCTGTGGGACAGGGCTGTGTCCGGGCTGGGACCCCACTTAGGGACACCCCAAATGGAGACGTGACAGCCCTCCTGCACCTCCCGGGGTTGGGGTCCCTCTGTGGGACAGGGCTGTGTCCGGGGTGTGACCCCACTTAGGGACACCCCAAATGGGGCGGGGCTGTGCAGGCTGCAGCCCCGGGCTGTCACTGTCCCCACGGCCGCGCTGGCCTTTGGGGTGTCCCCGCTTTGGGGTGTCCCCTCTTTGGGGTGTGCCCCCTTTGGGGTGTCCCCCCTTTGGGGTGTCCCCGGGACGCTGCGGGGTGACCGCGCGGGCCGTGCCCGGCCCGGGGCCGCGCTCACCTGCGGGGCAGCCAGTGCTGGATGCGGGCGATGAGCCCCAGGGACGGATCCACCTGGCAGTAGCAGGAGCCGGCCGTGGCCATCACCACCACCATCCAGCTGGAGGGCGACGCAGGGTACACGCCGGTCAGGAAGCTGTTCTGTGGGCACAGCGGGGTCACGGCGGGCACGGCGGGCTGCCAGGGCCGGGGGCACGGGCGGCCGAGCCCACCTTGGCGCGGACCAAGCGCTTTTTCCACGAGTGGACGGCGGCCAGGTAGAGCTGGCGCACGGCCTCGCGGCTCAGCTGGAAGCCCAAGCCCTCGGGGGTGACCGTGAACTGGAAGGCCACGGCCTGGTGAGCTTCCGCCATGGTGGGGACCCGCCGGTGACACCTGCGGGGACACAGCGCGGCCGTGGGCACCGGCACGGCCACCCCCGGCACGGCACCGGGGGGGTGGCGGCGCAGGGACCGGGGGACCGGGGGTGCCCTGCCCGGTGTCCCCCGGGGCGGTGGCAGGGAGGTGGCCCGCGGGAGCCCGGGCACGGCCACCCCCGGCACGGCCCCGGGGTGGTGGCGGCGCAGGGACCGGGGCACAGGGGGTGCCCTGCCCGGTGTCCCCCGGGGCGGTGGCAGGGAGCGGGGCACGGGGGGTGCCCTGCCCGGTGTCCCCGGGGATGGTGGCAGGGAGGACAGGGGGTGCCCTGCCCGGTGTCCCCCGGGGCGGTGGCAGGGAGGTGGCCCGCGGGAGCCCCCCAGGAGCGTCACGGCGGTGTCGCGGCGGCGTCACGTGGCGGTGGCGCGGTGCCCACTGAGGGAAGGGTCAGCGCTGTCACCGCCGCCGCGCGGCCCCCGAGGGGACAGCGGGGAGGACAGCCCGGCCCCCGCCCCCGGCACGCGCTGTCCCCTGCCCCGTGTCACCAACCCCTGTGTCACCACCGGTGTCCCCGGAGACCCCACCCCGCTCCGGGGGTGCCACAAAGCCCCCCCAGCTCCGGGACCCCCCGGGCTGGGCACGGCCAGCGCCAAGCCCGGGTGTCGGGGGTGACACTCTTGTCCCCAACAGCGGGGTTGCTGTGCCCTCTGCAGCCCGTGGTGTCACCGTACTGCACCCCATGGCACCCGGCTGTGGCACCTGGCCTGGTATGGCACAGATGGCACCGATGCCACCCCACGGCACGGCACGGCCTGGCACACCTGGGCATTAAACACATCCCCAGCCCTGCAGGGCACCGTGGCACTGCCACTGCCCTGTGCCACCACCGTGTGTGACCCTGCAGGGCACCGTGGCACTGCCACTGCCCTGTGCCACCGCCTGTGTCACCTGCAGGGCACCGTGGCACTGCCACTGCCCTGTGCCACCGCCCTGTGTCACCCTCAGGGCACCGTGGCACTGCCACTGCCCTGTGCCACTGCCCTGTGTCACCCGCAGGGCACTGTGGCACTGCCACTGCCCTGTGTCACCCTCAGGGCACCGTGGCACTGCCCGGCCGTGCCCGCCCTGTCCCGCAGGCCGTGCCCCCGCGCCCCCGCGTGTCCCTGCTCGGTGGCACCGGGGACCCTCCCGCCGTGTCCCCCCGCCCCGCCCAAGGTCACCGCGGCTCCGGGGCCGGGATGCGCAGCCCCGGGGCGGCCCCGCGTGGGGCCGGGACCCCCGGAGGGACCCCGCGAGGGGACCCCGGCCACGCGGGGGTCGCCCCGCACGGACACGCGTGGGAGCCGGCACCGGCGCGACGCCCCCCGAGGGGCCGGGGGCTGCCGGTACCGGGGGTCGCCGGTACCGGGGGCTTCCCTGCGGGGGTCCCGTGCGCGCCCCCTCCCCGGGCCCGGTACCTGCGTGGGCAGCGCGGGGGCCGCGGCTCCGCGGGACGGCGGCTCCTGCGGCCGCGGTAACCGGACACCGGACACCGGGCAGCGGCGGGGGCCGGGCGGCGCCGCTCCGCCCCCGGGGGGACCGCCACTGCCGGGGGGACCCCGACACACCGGCACGGGGACGGTGACACCCGGGGGGACCCCGACACACCGGCACGGGGACCGCCACTGCCGGGGGGACCCCGACACACCGGCACGGGGACCGCCACTGCCGGGGGGACCCCGACATACCGGGACAGGGACCGCCACTCCCGGGGGGACCCCGACACACCGGCACGGGGACGGTGACACCCGGGGGGACCGGAGCCCGCGACACGGACCGGTGTCCCCAGGGAAAGCGACAGCCCGGGAGTGCGACAGGAGTGCCCAGGCGGGGACAGGGACATTCGGGACAAGGACCCCGACATCCCCGGGGGTGCCCGTCCCGGGACAGGGCTGGACATCCCGGGACAGAACGGCCACCGCCGGGATGGGGCGTCAGCAACAGCCGGGGCCACGGAGCGTCACCCCGGGGACAGCGGGGACACCGACATCCCGGGGGGATCCACGTCCCGTGACAGGGACACATCCCGGGACAAGGAGCCGCACCTGGGACAGGGACCTGCATCCCGGGACAGTGACACACGCACGGGACAGCGACACAGGGACCAGGACAGGGATGGGGACATGCACGGGGACAGGGACCCATATCAGGGACAGAGACACATCCCGGACAGGGACGCACGGACCAGGACAGGGAGACACACCCGGGACAGGGACAGATACCCGGGACAGTGACCCGCATCAGGGACAGGGACTCCCATCCCGGGGACAGGGACAGTGGCTCTGCCACGGGCTCCGGGTGTCCGTGCCCGGGGCAGCGGCGCTGTCTCTGTCCCTGTGCCCTGCCTGTCACCTGCTCCATGCGCTGTCACCTGCCTGGCACCTGCTTGTCACCTGCCCGACCTCTGGCCCCTGTCCCGGTTGTCACCTGCCCGTCACCCTGAGTGGCACCTGCCTGTGCCCTGCCCTGTCCCTGCCCGGTGTCCCGGCTGTCCCCTGCCCTCTGTCCCGGCTGTCCCCTGCCTGTCCCTACCCGGTATCCTGCCTGTCCCCTCCCTGTCCCCTGCCCGTGCTGTCCCCTCCCTGTCCCTGCCCTCTGTCCCGGCTGTCCCCTGCCTGTCCCCTGTCCCCACCCTGAAGGGACACGGGCAGGGGTCTCCAGCACTCGGGACCCCACCCCAAAGCCCCCCGCACCCCCCATGTCACCCCGCGTGTCCCTTGTCCCCTCCAGCCCCTCTCCCCCTGCGCGGCGGCGATTGGGGGGTCCCGGGGGGGGATCTGGGGAGGGGGATTTGGGGAGGAAGAGGCGGGAATCTGGGGGTGGGATTTGGGGAAGGCGGGATTTTGAGGTGGGATTTGGGG
Source organism: Passer montanus (assembly GCF_014805655.1). Lineage (NCBI taxonomy): Eukaryota > Metazoa > Chordata > Aves > Passeriformes > Passeridae > Passer > Passer montanus. The sequence goes on from NW_024365048.1 coordinate 587,624, forward strand.
CGGGGGGAATTTGATAGGGGTGGGATTTAGGGTGGGATTTGGGAAGAGGGAATTTGAGGGGCCGGGATCTGGGATGGGATTTAGGGCGGGATTAGGGAAGCAGGACTCGAGCGCCGGCCCCAGCGCGGCTTTATTGGTCTGAGTTTTACATTCCGCCGTCCGAACGGGGGGACCCCGGGGGCCCCCCCGGCCCCAGAGCTGCGGGCGGGGGGCGCTGAGGTACAAACAGGGGTCCCCCCCCCTTGCGACACCCCAGAGCCCCCCAAAACCGCCCCAAACCCCGTTACTGGCCAGGAGTGCGGGTCTGGGGGTCCCGGCGCCCCCTCCCCAAATCCCACCCTGCTCGGGGGGTCCCAGATCCCACCTCTGCTGCCGAGTCCCGGGCCGCGGGGGGGTCCCGGGGCTCAGCCCCCCCCAAACCGTTGTGGGGCCCCCCCAAACCGTTACAAACCCCCCCAACCGTCCCAACGCCCCCCGAGGGCCGGGGGGGCAGGATTTGGGGGGTCCCCTCAGGAGCAGCGAGCCTTGTGCTGGAAATAGGCCTGGAAACGGCTCTGGGCGTAATCCTGGGGGAAAAAACGGGGAAAAGGGGAAAAAACGGGGAAAATATCAGGGAAAAAGGGAGAAGGGAGAAGGGAGAAAGAGGGAGGAAAGGGCAGGGAAGGAGGGAAAAGGGGGGAAATGGGAGAAAAGGTGGGAAAGAAAAGGGGAAAAGGGGCAAAAAAGGTGGGGAAGGGGGAAAAAGGGGTTAAAAGGGAGAAATAATAAAGGGGGAAAAGGGGGGAAGAAGGGGGAGAAAAGGAGGAAAAGGGGAAAATGGGGGGGAAAGGAGAAACCCCCAGGACACCCCTAGCCTCCCCAGAACACCCCCAGCCCCCCAAGAGGGGCCCCCCCAGCCCCCCGGCTCACCAGGTAGCCGAAGTGGATGGTGGAGATCTTGGCCTGCACCACGGACCAGAGCCCCCAGAAGAAGTGAGAGGCCAGGGTGAAGCTGGGGGGAAAGGGGGGTGAGACCTCAAACCCCGCCCCGGGCACCCCAAAAACACCCACGGCAGGGGGGCGAGGGGCAGGGGAGCCAGGAGGGGACAGGGAGCCCAAAGGGGGGCACAGGGACCCCAAAGGGGGGCACAGGGACCCTAAAAGTGGCACAGAGAACCCAAATAAAGGTACAAAGCCCCCCAAAAATCTCACTGAGGAACCCAAAAGTGGCATGGAGACCCCCCATGGAGGTAAAAGACCCGCAAAAATCACACAGAGAACCCCAAAAGTGGCACAGAGGACCCCAACTGAGGCACGGTGACCCCCCCAAAGTGGCACAGGGACCCCAGATGAGGGCATAGAACCCCCAAATCTTGGCAGAGAGGATGCCAAAAGTGGCACAGAAACCCCAAATACAGGTACAAAGACCCCCCAAAATCACAGAGGACCCCAAAAATGGCACAGACACCCCCGAAAGTGGAACAGGAACCCCCGAAAGTGGAACAGGAACCCCCAAAGGAGGGCACAGGGGACCCCAAAAGAGGCACAGAGAGCCCAAACAGTGGCACAGTGACCCCAAATGAGGGCATAGAACCCCCAAATCTTGGCAGAGAGGACCCCAAATGTGGCACGGAAACCCCAAACAGAGGTACAAAGACCCCCCAAATCACAGAGGACCCCAAAAATGGCACAGAAACCCCCAAAATTGGCACAGAAACCCCCAAACGAGGGCACAAAGGACCCCAATAGTGGCACAGGGACCCCAAAAGTGGAACAGAAACCCCCAAGCGAGGGCACAGAGGACCCCAAAAGAGGCACAGACACCCCCAAAAGTGGAACAGGAACCCCCAAAAGTGGAACAGGAACCCTCAAAGGAGGGCACAGAGGACCCCAAAAGAGGCACAGAGACCCCAAACAACCCCCCAGTCCCACAGGGGACCCCCGAGGTGCCCCCGCAGCCGGTACCGCTCGATCTCCCGCAGCATCTGCTCCTCCAGGCGCGCCTGCTCCTCCTGCGGGGCCCGCCCGGGGACTCTCCAAGTGCTTAACGGGTAATGCCGGATGGAATGGAGCTGGGGACGGGCACAGGACCCCAAAGGGACAGCCCAGGGACCCCAAAGGGACAGCCCAGGGACACCCCCAGCCCCAAGGGACACCCCCGGGGATCCCTCGACCTCAAAACCCTCCCCGACCCCAAAGAACCTCCCCGGCCCCAAGGGACCCCGAGCACTCGGGCAGGTAGTGCCGGATGGAATGGAGCTGGGGACGGGCACAGGACCCCAAAGGGACACCCCAGGGACACCCCCAGCCCCAAGGGACACCTCCGGGCACCCAAAGGGACCGACCCCCGACCCCAGGGGCCCACTCGACCCCAGAGAAGCTCCCTGGCCCCAAGGGACCCCCGAGCCCTTGCACAGGTAGTGCCGGATGGAATGGAGCTGGGGATGGGGAGGGGCTGGGACAGGGGCTGGGACCCCAAAGGGACACCCTTGAGGATTCCCTCAACCCCAAAAAACCTCACCAACCCCAAGGAACCTCCCCGACCCCAAAGAAGCTCCCTGGCCCCAAGGGACCCCCGAGCCCTTGCACAGGTAGTGCCGGATGGAATGGAGCTGGGGGGGTGGGGAGGGGCTGGGACCCCCCCAAGGGATCCCCAAAGGGACCCCCTGCTCCCAAGGGACACCCTCAGCCCCAAGGGACCCCTGCCCAGCCCCAAGGGACAGCCCGGGACCCCTCCTGGACCCCCAGAACCCCCCAGGGACCCCCCCACGGACACCCCAGGGACCCCCAGAACCCCCGAGGGACCCCCCCAGGACTCCCCCAGGGACCCCCCCAGGACCCCCCAGGGACCCCCCCAGGGACCCCCCAGGGACCCCCGGGACCCCCGACCTGCTGCTGGCGGCTGGGGTAGTGCTCGGGGTGTGCCTGGAAGCAGGGCCAGCGCTCGTGGCTGTAGCTGTAAACCCACTCGCAGAAGTGATTGCCCAGGTCAAAGCCCCTGCGGGGGGGGCACACAGCACTGACCCCACTGTGACCCCAAAACCCACCCCAAACCACCCGGGATCAGCACTGCCCCCAAAACCTCCCCAAACCCCCTCGCAGAACTGATTGCCCAGGTCAAAGCACCTGCAGGGGGGCACACAGCACTGACCCCAAAACCACCCCAAAGCCACTGACCCCAAAACCACCCCAAAGCCACTGACCCCAAGGGGGGGCACACAGCACTGACCCCAAAACCACCCCAAAGCCACCGGGCTCACACAGCACTGACCCCAAAACCCACCCCAAACCACCCGGGATCAGCACTGACCCCAAAACCACCCCAAAGCCACCGGGGTCACACAGCACTGACCCCAAAACCACCCCAAACCCACCCGGGATCAGCACCGACCCCAAAACCACCCCAAACCCAGCAGGGTCACACAGCACCAACCCCAAAACCACCCCAAACCCAGCCAGGGATCAGCACCGACCCCAAACCCAGTGGGGTCACACAGCACCGACCCCAAAACCACCCCAAACCCATTGGGGGATCAGCACTGGCCCCAAACACAGCAAGGGATCAGCACTGACCCCACTGCCACCCCAAACACAGTGGGGGGGTCACAGTGGGGATTTAAACCCCAAATCCCACTGGCAGCCTGCAGAGGGAACCCCAAATCCAAGGATTAAAGCCCCAAATCCCACCGGGAGCATGGAGAGGGAATCCCAAATCCCAGGATTAAAAACCCAAAACCCCCTGGGAGCTTTGTGAGGGGATTTAAACCCCAAATCCCACTGGGAGCCTGCAGAGGGGATAGGAACCTCAAATCCCACTGGGAGCCTGCAGAGGGACACCCCAAATCCCACAGAGATCACGGAGCATAGAGCTGAAACCCCAAATCCCACTGGGATCATGGAGAGGGGATTTAAACCCCAAATCCCACTGGGATCAAGGAGAGGGGATTTAAACCCCAAATCCCACTGGAAGCCTGCAGAGGGAACCCCAAATCCCAGGATTAAAGCCCCAAATCCCACAGAGATCACGGAGCACAGAGCTGAAACCCCAAATCCCAGTGGGGTCATGGAGTGCGAGGGACCCCGGGGACCCCAAACCCCCCAGGACCCCCAAACCCCGGGACCCCAAACCCCCCGGGACCCCCAGACCCCGGGACCCCAAACCCCCCGGGACCC